>NC_060121.1:745443018-745752066 GCF_021461395.2 Schistocerca americana | reverse complement strand
GTCTTGGCGGACGCCACAAACCATCCGTTCAAGTTGATCGTTGATTCCTTTACTCAGTTTTTTATTACAGAGGGTGAGCAGGCCTTTGACCGAATACGCTGAGCTATCCGTAGACCATGGGTACAATTAACATTTGCTAAAATAACGATAACGGTAATCATCAAAAATTTATATTATGTGTGCTACCAATCCCAATAATCGATTCATGAAGACGTTAAAAGGCTGGAACATTTAAAGGCAGCTGACGTGAGGCTATGACTCGGTTTGTAATGACCGAATGTGTCCACCTTATTCTGCTATATTCACTTAACAGGTTGTTAGTAGTAGGGTAGTGGCGGCCTCGGTGCAATTTTGATATCAAATTGATACGCAAATTAATTAAATTGATCAATTAATCACCCCCACCCTCGCCTACACCCACTCCTGCTCTCAACTACGCCACCCCTGCCCCCAGACGACTTAGTGTGTATTCCTGAGCCTGTACGTGTGCCCCAGTCTCCCCTCTCCATTCTCCCCCTCCCCCAACCTGTCCTATTGGCGGAAATTATGAATTTTGGCGGGAATTTCAAATTTTGTGGCAATTCCGAATTGTAGCTGTACAAATCAATTGTCAGTTCAGAAGACATAATATTAAGGGAAATTATTGATACAAATTGTTTATAAAAACGGGAATAGGTGGTAGAAATTGGAAAAGGAAACAATTCAGAGGATGGGAAATCGGTGAATTATGCTCTGAGAAGGACATAATTTGCATTTCGTAGGACGTGGGTACTCTCCTTTAAATTCCGATTGCTTCATCACTTCGTATAATGCGATTGCAAAGTCATTAAGACGCTTGATGGTGTGCTGCAGGGCTCGCAGATTACCGCCGCAGCCTCGTGTATGGACTTCGCAATTGTAGCTTCTGCTCCGCCAGTCTCCCTCCCTGCCACCCAGCATCAGGTAGCAGCAGTCGCCTTACTAGCTGGCCCAGAGCGTGGTGTGGCGGGAAACGGCCAAACCTGGGTCAACTGCCCTGTAAGTGTTTATAGAAAAATTTATGAATTCAAATTGCGGCAGTTATAAAATTTCGTAGCAAAGTATTCAAAATTTTTCGAGATTGTGATAGATTTTAGTAAAAAGTGGTTATAAAAGTTCTTTTTCTTGCTATTACAGCATTAATTCCCGAAATGTTGTTGGAATTAGAACGCCAGCTGGAAGCCGAAAATCTCCAGCAAGCGGAAGAGGTTGTGCTATCATCATGGAAGTACTTCTCAAAACTCGGTGTGTGATAGTTATATGTTCAGAAAGCGTCTCACAAAGTGTTCATATCGTAAGAAATGCTTATAACATTTCTACTGTCGTTCTGGCACTAGAGCAGCAGCAACTGAGAGCTGAAAGTCCCCATCAAGTGGAAGAGCTTGTGCTACCATCATGTAAGTACATCTCCAAATTCTGTGCGGTAGTTTACATGTTCAGAACACAGCTCTTGATGTATTCAGATCGTAACAAATGTTTGTAAAACTTTTGGTCTCACTGTTTCAGCATTAAAGCAGCAGCTGCCAGCCGCTGTGACCGAGCGCTGCTGCTGCTACGGTCGCAGGTTCGCATCCTGCCTCGGGTATGGATGTGTGTGATGTCCTTAGGTTAGTTAGGTTTAAGTAGATCTAAGTCTAGGGAACTGATGACCTCAGATGTTAAGTCCCATAGTGCTTGGAACCATTTGAACCATTTGAGCAGCAGCTGATGGACATTGTGCTACTGCTGCTGGAGTCTGAAATGCAGCAAGAAAGTAAGTACAGTTGTAATATGTTACCATTAGACATTTTTCATCATTCACAGCTGTGTGAGGTTTATATTATTCATTGTTGTAGATGTTGTCACTGCTCAAGAGGAAAATGAGAGTGTGGTAGGGATATGCGTCGAGAATGATGACCATGAGTCATCACTTCCATCTGGTATGAACTTTTTACTTATTTATTTAATTTTTTCGTAGTTACAATCAATATCTCGCTGCAGTTAAATTCAGTACAAATTCTTTGTTGTTGTTTCTAGTAATCAATATCTTGTTGTAGGCGACTTCCGTGAGATGGATTGATGGCTCCACAACAACAACAACAACAGCAATTCCGTCGAGGGTGAGATGCTTGAGTGGGAGCGTGAGATGGTGGCTGCTGAAAGACAGTGCGATCTCTCCCTTCTGGAGCAGGAGATGGAGGTATTTGACTAAGTGGGAGAACTACCAGAAAGATCGATTGAACTACTCAATCCTGGGACCCAGAATGTATAAGGTGATTGTAATGCAACCCTCATAGTTCAAGTACATAATTATTATTCAGGAAAGGTGTCTCATTTAATTGTCGTTGGTTGTTTACAACATTATTTAAAAAATTCTTGAGCACTGTGTTTAATTTTTTCCCGTTATTTGTAAGTTACAGAGGTGACGACACGACAAGAGCTGGCTGTGCCACGTGCACCTAGAACTGTGGTTGTGGGGGTGGGTGTCAAACACACACCCGAGCGGCGTGCAACGCCGTGCTAAACGCCGCTCGTTGCCGCAGATGAGGCAGCCGCGGTTGCTGCAGTGCCTGCATAGCATATGGCGTCTTTGAGTAGTTCAGTCAGAGCAAAGATCTACCACCTCCTCAGGCTGGGGATGGTGAATACTCCACTACGTAGGAGCATCAAGAACGCCTTCGCCGCAGTCTGGATGCTCCCATAGGAGGCCGACGCCGTTACCTCCTACTCCTCACGCTCCGACTTCTCGCCCTCAAGGTATGTGGTGCATACCCCTCCCCACTGAAGGCGCCTCAGCCCCAGCGCCCTTGTCCACTGGCTGCACGCAGTCTCACCTAGCTGTAGTATCAATGATAATGAAGTAATAATTAATGAAGTAATTAAATAATGCAGTGATCTGCTGCGAAATGACTCACCCACCCAAACAACATGATACTGCAAGGAGAAAACCTTGCACTACATCTGGGGTTATATCTCAGAGTACATCAATCACCGAATAGTATCGTGAATCCACCTTGGGTGCCGCACTGGCCCGATTTTCGTAGATGGATGTAAGAGGTTCAAATGGCTCTGAGCACTATGGGACTTAACTTCTGAGGTCATCAGTCCCCTTGAACTTAGAACTACTTAAACCTAACTAACCTAAGGACATCACACACATCCATGCCCGAGGCAGGATTCGAACCTGCGACCGTAGCGGTCGCGCGGCTCCAGACTGTAGCGCCTAGAACCGCTCGGCCACCCCGGCCGGCGAAGTAAGAGGGTCAGCTAAAGCGCTCAGGCAAATACCACACCTCGACATCCCTATTCATGTCTATGATCTGTTAAACGGAGGGTCCAGTTATCTCAAACTCCCTGAGGATATTAACAAGACGTTCGCTTGCATTAATGTCCATATTGAAAAAGATAACACTTGTTGTGCATGGTCAATCCTAGTTTGTGAAAGAAAGATTAAACAAAATCCAGAGAGCACATCTCGATGCGAAATATGTCTTTTCATTCGTGGATGTTATAACTTTGACGGTATCGAGGCCGGCCGTGGTGGCCGAGCGGTTCTAGCCGCTACAGTCTGGAATCACGCGACCGCTACGGTCACAGGTTCGAATCGTGCTTCGGGCATGGATGTGTGTGATGTCCTTAGGTTAGTTAGGTTTAAGTAGTTCTAAGTTCAAGGGGACTGATGACCTCAGAAGTTAAGTCCCATAGTGCTCAGAGCCATTTGAACCATTTGAACGGTATCGAGTTCCCGTAAGGATTTAGGACATACCAAAATTTGAAGCACAAAATCCCGGAATATCGGTTCACGTTTATGGCCTGAAGAAGAAGCAGGAAAGCAAGCCAAATGAGCAGGACAGTCATACTATAGTTGGACCACTCCATTTTTCGAAATATACAGATGAGCATGATCTTCATGAAAACATGCTGTGCTCTGAATGTTATAATCTGCATGACGTATAGATGAAAGACTCCTTTGCAGCCAATTGTCGAAACATGAACATAAAAAACACTTGGTTGTCTAAATAACTTCTCAGAAGAAAAGTATTTAAAAAGATATCTGACGGACTGTGACTCCAAGGAACCGGTAAGTATTGTTATGCCTACAGAGGGAAACAACATTAAATTCAAGAATGTTCAACACCAGGAACGATGTACGTTTGTTGTACACACACACTTCGAATGCCTCCTTGCCCCTATCACCCGCTGTGAAGGGAACCCCTTAGCCTCACATACCACCTTCACGCAAAACACATACCATATGCGGCGGCGTACCAAATTGCATTTTCATAAGATTCAAGTCTTAACCGCTATGAATCTTACGTCGGGGATAATGCTGCAGTTTGGTTGCTCAATGAGCTTGAAAAAAATCTCATGGGATGTTGACAGGCTTTACAACATCATCATCTCCATGACCGAATCGGAAAATAAAATATTATACAATTATGTGGTTAACTGTCATATTTGTGGGCTGCCGTTACATAGAAAAGCTGAAACTCCACGTAGAGATCATTGTCATCTTACGGGGAAGTTCCGAGGTGCAGTTCACAACGCATGCAATTTGAAGTACCAGTTACCACGAAAATACCTGTTTTCTTCCATAAGTTAAGTGCGTATAACGCTCACTTTCTAGATGAGCAATTAGTTTCGGTTGGGAGAAAAATCAGGTCAGTGTCCTGCCTGAGAGTGTCGAGAAGTATATTTAATTTTCCAAACGAATGACGACAAAAATTATGCTCCGCTTCCTTGACACGCTACGATTTATGCAGGCGCCACTCCAGAAACTCGTTGAAACTGTACCTCGGGAGGATACGCATAGCACCTGATCCGCTTAAACCAATGAGAAAAAGTTTCAGCTTGTGACTAGGAAAGGAGTTATTCCTTATGAGTACCTGGATAGCAAGGCGAAACTCGACAAAACCACGCTACCGATGTTTCTGTATTTACCAGTACTCTCACAGGCGATGCCATAAGTAGTGCAGATTATGAGCATGCGGCGATGTCTGGCGGGAATGCAGCATTACAAATATGGGTGCATACGAAAGACTATACATGGTCACCGACATGCGCTTGCTTGGGGATGTTTTTGAAATGTTCCGGAGTGTATGTATGGCCACGTACTCTCTGAACCCCGCCTTTTATTACACGGTACCTGGGTTGTCCTGGGACGCAACGCTCAAGAAAACGAAGCGCAGCATCGAACTTTTGACTGATGCCGATATCCTTCTTTACTTTGAACGTTGGAGCTTTGAAGGACTTTGCCAGAGTGTCCATATACACGCCAAGACAAATAATCCACATATGAGTTTGCATGAAATGACAAGCGACGTACCGTTATGTCCAGAGCAACAAGTTCCGCGAGGAAGCGCTATCCCTAAACAGATGACCACTGTTGGACACAGGCAGAAGTATGTAATTCATTATCGTCACCTCCAGCAGTGTTTCAGCTAGGTAGAACCACCCGGGTTATTTCCTTCAATCAGTCCCTCTAGTTGAGGGAGTATATTGAATGAAATACCGAAAAGAGGGCAGTCGCGACTAGTGATTTCGGAAAAGACTTTTACAGATCAATGAATAATTTCATTTTCGGTAAAAACATGCACAATTCAAGAAATGAACGCGATATTTTAATTAGGACCGAATGGGACGGGCGATGGGACGTAAGAAACTGCATCGCCAGACCAAATTTTAAGCGGGTCACTATTTCAATGAGAACTTTGTTGCTGTAGAGATGTCGAAGGTTTCAGTAGAGTTTACGAAACCAATCTATTTGGGCATGTGTGTATACCGGACATCTCCAAACTCCACATGTACGGCTTCCACTATGAGTTTGCTAACAAAAAAATGGCTCTGAGCACTATGGGACTCAACTGCTGTGGTCATAAGTCCCCTAGAACTTAGAACTACTTAAACCTAACTAACCTAAGGACAGCACACAACACCCAGCCATCACGAGGCAGAGAAAATCCCTGACCCCGCCGGGAATCGAACCCGGGAACCCGGGCGTGGGAAGCGAGAACGCTACCGCACGACCACGAGATGCGGGCAGTTTGCTAACACTCATTTCGTGGAACCAAAGTTTGTGTACATGGATACAGATAGCTTCATCTTCCGGATGAAGACTGCGATCCATATGAAGTAATTAGGCGTCACGGTAATAACTTCGACACATCGGGATACGCAGCCAATAATTCTTGCGGTATTGTTTCTCAGAACAAGAAGGTTATCGGCTTAAAGAAAGATAAGGTGGATGGATTGCCGATTGTGGAGTTTGTGGGTTTAAGATCCAAAATGTATGCATACCGTACAATAGATCGAGCCACCCAGAGCCGAGCTAAGAGTGTGCGACGTGCGGCATCACATGTACTCACGGTCGAAGATTACTTGCAGTGCCTGTACGATGGAGTTCGCGGTGCTCGGCCACAATCTCCGCATTTGGTACTGTAAACTAGTATTCTATAGCGAGGTCTCGACGTGTACACTATGCTGCAATCTAAAGTCGGATTGCCACCTCATGACGATAAAAAGAGACATTTGTGATGACGGGGTCGAAGCCCTCCCATACTCACACTATTTATTTGAAGCGCTAGAAGGGGTGGGGGACTCCGACGGTGTGAATGAAAGAGGGTGAGTGAGTGACTGGCTGAGTAAGAGTGTGTACCTAATAGTATGGGTCTTTTATCATAGTTAAAATATTGTACGTGTGATGTATGGCGTATCTGAATTGTGAGTGCTTACGTGCGTCTGTGTGTATGGTTGTCAGTGGGTTTGAGAGTGGAAGTCTGTGTAAATATGTATGCCTGTGGGTAAATATATTCTGTTTTTTTTCTGAATAATTACCGTAATATCTAGGCACGACTATATAAGCAGTATGTGCTGGGAAAAAATTATGGAAAATTATTTTAAAAAATTAACAATGTGCAATGTATGTATGCACATAAAACATTTAAGAAATAGAACCAAAATCACCAAAAAAGTTAAAAAAATATAAATGAAGGAAAAAAATAGTTTACTGTATTCCTTGGTTTTGAACTTCATGTGCGTGTGTGAGTGTATGAATGCATGTATAAATAGATTAGTTTTTAAGCTTCACCTACCAGTAGCTATCCAAGTCGTACTAGGTTTAAGTGTAAGCTCCATCCAGTTCATCTTAATGCAGCTGTTTGGGATGAATATTTTAGGGCCATCTGCTTCATTGTATAATTAAATTCTTTCAGCTGCTTGAGGTGGAAAACGTTTCGAGCCACCCAGTGCAAAGTACACTCCTCGAAATTGAAATAAGAACACCGTGAATTCATTGTCCCAGGAAGGGGAAACTTTATTGACACATTCCTGGGGTCAGATACATCACATGATCACACTGACAGAACCACAGGCACATAGACACAGGCAACAGAGCATGCACAATGTCGGCACTAGTACAGTGTATATCCACCTTTCGCAGCATTGCAGGCTTCTATTCTCCCATGGAGACGATCGTAGAGATGCTTGATGTAGTCCTGTGGAACGGCTTGCCATGCCATTTCCACCTGGCGCCTCAGTTGGACCAGCGTTCGTGCTGGACGTGCAGACCGTGTGAGACGACGCTTCATCCAGTCCCAAACATGCTCAATGGGGGACAGATCCGGAGATCTTGCTGGCCAGGGTAGTTGACTTACACCTTCTAGAGCACGTTGGGTGGCACGGGATACATGCGGACGTGCATTGTCCCGTTGGAACAGCAAGTTCCCTTTCCGGTCTAGGAATGGTAGAACGATGGGTTCGATGACGGTTTGGATGTACCGTGCACTATTCAGTGTCCCCTCGACGATCACCAGTGGTGTACGGCCAGTGTAGGAGATCGCTCCCCACACCATTATGCCGGGTGTTGGCCCTGTGTGCCTCGGTCGTATGCAGTCCTGATCGTGGCGCTCACCTGCACGGCGCCAAACACGCATACGACCATCATTGGCACCAAGGCAGAAGCGACTCTCATCGCTGAAGACGACACGTCTCCATTCGTCCCTCCATTCACGCCTGTCGCGACACCACTGGAGGCGGGCTGCACGATGTTGGGGCGAGAGCGGAAGACGGCCTAACGGTGTGCGGGACCGTAGCCCAGCTTCATGGAGACGGTTGCGAATGGTCCTCGCCGATACCCCAGGAGCAACAGTGTCCCTAATTTGCTGGGAAGTGGCGGTGCGGTCCCCTACGGCACTGCGTAGGATCCTACGGTCTTGGCGTGCATCCGTGCGTCGCTGCGGTCCGGTCCCAGGTCGACGGGCACGTGCACCTTCCGCCGACCACTGGCGACAACATCGATGTACTGTGGAGACCTCACGCCCCACGTGTTGAGCAATTCGGCGGTACGTCCACCCGGCCTCCCGCATGCCCACTATACGCCCTCGCTCAAAGTCCGTCAACTGCACATACGGTTCACGTCCACGCTGTCGCGGCATGCTACCAGTGTTAAAGACTGCGATGGAGCTCCGTATGCCACGGCAAACTGGCTGACACTGACGGCGGCGGTGCACAAATGCTGCGCAGCTAGCGCCATTCGACGGCCAACACCGCGGTTCCTGGTGTGTCCGCTGTGCCGTGCGTGTGATCATTGCTTGTACAGCCCTCTCGCAGTGTCCGGAGCAAGTATGGTGGGTCTGACACACCGGTGTCAATGTGTTCTTTTTTCCATTTCCAGGAGTGTATAAATTCAGTCTTCCGTTTGGGTGAAATTTCACTAGTAGTAGTACACTACTGGCCATTACAATTGCTACACCAAGAGGAAATGCAGGTGATCAACGGGTATTCAATGGACAAATATATTATACTAGAACTGACATGTGATTGTCCATTATAATTATCCGGGCTGTTATGCCGTGATCGGTTGATGAATTCTGTGTCGATTTCCAACTTTTCGTCTCCGACTGCGGGAGACACCTTCAAGGGGGTCCGTAGCTCGATGGAAGGTCCAACACACTCACTGGCTCGTTACTGACTGCCGCTAAATTCCGTGTCCGCGCGCTCCCACGCCGCGGCGTGACGTCACGTGTTTTGAAAACGTCAGTGCAATTGGCCGCTGTGCGTCACCGTCGATCTCCGTTGCCATCACCCAGTATTGGACGGGTGGTACACATCTTCTTTAGCACCGGCATCCATATACCGTTTAATTTCACGCCCTCCTCCTTTCGGTTGAAGTTATTTGGGTGTTTAACGATTTAGATTGCCTCCCTGTAGAGCCTTTCGTAATATCCGCTTGTGGCCGCTAGTACTTGCGTCTCCTCGAAACGAATATTGTGGTTCCCTGGCTGGAAAGCATGCTCCGCAACGGCTGATCGTTCCGTTTCTCCTCTTCTACAATTTCCCTTGTGCTCTTCTAAACGTTTAGAAACAGTTCTTTTAGTGGTACCCACATAAACATCACCACAGCTGCATGGGATCCAATACACTCCAGCTTTTTCCAATGGTTTGCGAGCGTCCTTGGCAGGCTTAAGGTATTCCTGTATCTTTCTGGTGGGCTTTTAAATTACGGTAATATTCCGCTTCGTCAAGAGCCACGCAGAAATCATACTGACGTACAGGCTACTGCAAAATCTAAGGCTTTCCTGCCATTTGTTACAAATCTAACGGAAAGAATAGGGAGGATCTTGACGAAGCGGAATATTACCGTAATTTACAAGCCCACCAGGAAGATACAGGAATACCTTAAGCCTGCCAAGGACGCTCGCAAACCATTGGAAAAAGCTGGAGTGTGTTGGACCTTCCATCGAGCTACGGACCCCCTTGAAGGTGTCTCCCGCAGTCGGAGACGAAACGTTGGGAATCGACACAGAATTCATCAACCGACCACGGCATAACAGCCCGGATAATTATAATGGACATGATATTTCCGGCCGTGAAAGTCTACATTTTAGTATATGACATGTGATTACATTTTCACGCAATTTGGGTGCATATATGCTGAGCAATCAATACCCAGAACAACCACCTCTGGCCATAATAACGGCCTTGATACGCCTGGGCATTGTGTCGAACACAGCTTGGATGGCGTGTACAGGTACAGTTGCCCATGAAGCTTCAACACGATACCACAGTTCATCAAGAGTAGTGACTGGCGTACTGTGACGAGCCAGTTGCTCGGCCGCCATTGACCAGACGTTTTCAGTTGGTGAGAGATCTGGAGAATGTGCTGGTCAGGGCAGCAGTCGAATATTTTCTGAATCCAGAAAGGCCCGTACAGTACCTGCAACATGCGGTCGTGCATTATCCTGCTGAAATGTAGGATTTCGCAGAGATCGAATGAAGGGTAGAGCCACGGGTCGTAACACATCTCAAATGTAACGTACACAGTTCAAAGTGCCGTCAAAGCGAACAAGAGGTGACCGAGACGTGTAACCAACGGCACGCCATACCATCACGCCGGGTGATACGCCAGTTTGGCGATGACGAATATACGCTTCCAATGTGCGTTCACCGCGATGTCGCCAAACACGGATGCGGCCATCATGATGCTGTAAACAGAACCTGAATTCATCCGAAAAAATGACGTTTTGCCATTCGGGCACCCAGGTTAGTCGTTCAGTACACCATCGCAGGCGCGTCTGTTTGTGATGCATTGCCAAGAATAACCGCAGCCATGGTCTCCGAGCTGATAGTCGATGCTGCTGCAAACGTCGTCGAACTGTTCGTGCAGATGGTTTTTGTCTTGCAAACGTCTCCATCTGTTGAATCAGGGATCGAGACGTGGCTGCGCGATCAGTTACAGCCATGCGGATAAGATGCCTGTCATCTCGACTGCTAGTGATACGAGGCCTTTGGGATCCAGCACAGCGTTCCGTATTACCCTCCTGAACCCACAGATTCCATTTTCTGCTAACAGTCATTGGATCTCGACGAACGCGAGCAGCATTGTCGCGATATGATAAACAGTAATCGCGATAGGCTACAATCCGACCTTTATCAAAATCAGAAACGTGATGGTACGTATTTCTCCTCGTTACACGAGGCACCACAACAACGTTTCACCAGGAAACGCCGGTCAGCTGGTGTTTATGTATGAGAAATCGGATGGAAACTTTCCTCATGTCAGCTCGTTGTAGGTGTCGCCTCCACCGCCAACCTTGTGTGAATGCTCTGAAAGGCTAATCATTTGCATATCACAGCATCTTCTTCCTGTCGGTTAAATTTCGCGTGTGTTGCACGTCATCTTCATGGTGTAGCAATTTTAATGGCCTGTAGTGTGTTAGTGTAAGAGAAACTACAGCTCTGCAATAGCTGTAAACAGTAGTGCAATGTAAAGCCGGCCGTGGTGGCCGAGCGGTTCACAGTCCGGCTTTCGCCGCCGTACAGTGCGGACGTGCTGTTGTTTCCGTCTGCGGAGTGCGCACGCTGGCTGTTGTTTACATTTCAGCGGCCGTCACTTAGTGTCGCTTACGTGCACTAGAACCATGGCCAATCGTTTTAGAAAATCAACATTACGATTCACCTTCTGCAACGACTACGCACGACCAAAGACCTTGGAAGTGGAACTCTTCCTAAGCGACGTTGCTAAGATCCCGGCTTCCGACATCTTGGGCATCCATTTGTCCATATTAAGCAGTACGGTGTACGTCAAAGTCGTCAATGCCGCGGTATGTGAAAGAATACTTCGTGACATCAACCAGGGATTACGCTTTTGCCACGCCAACGGCAATGTCGGAGCGGTCACTGTCGACCATGCCGGCTTAGGAATGCGCACCATACGAGCTTTCGAACTCCCGTTCGAGCTCCCGGCGGAAGACGTTATAGCGGCTTTCCGCCCCTATGCCACTGTACATTGCCTCACTGCTGAACGCTGGCCGCAGTTCCAAACGTACCCCGTTCTTAACGGTGTACGGCAGATCACCATCGATCTCTATCGCCACGTGCCATCTTACCTGCAAATTAGCGGGTGCCGCGCGGTTGTCATATACGACGGCCAGCCCAATACCTATTCCGGGTGCGGCAAAGAAGGCCATCTCGGATCTGAGTGTCTTCAGCAACGAATCACCCAATTGCCAGCCGCTACCGTGGCACCTCCGGCTCCGACGACGGTTTTACCGATCACCTACGCATCGGCGCTCTCTTTTCCTCCCACCGGCCGCCACCTGTCGGACCATGTACCGGTGACCCTTCCAGCTGCTACGGATACCGCCGGGGCCGACACGTCGCGCTCACAGCCTGACGCTATTCCGGCGCCACTACCAACAGCGACGACTTCCGACCCCCACCCACCAGATCATATGGACGTTCCCGCGACGGCCTTCCTCTCAGAGCAACGCGACTCCCTTCAGTCTTCCGACACGGAGGGACGAACCCGCAAACAACGTTCACCTAAGAGGCGCAAGAGGAGGCGCCGTACGGTCTCGGAGCGAGACGGATCACCACCCCCTGATGCTCCAGAGGCCGTCCGACCCGACGACGCCTCGGCGAACCTGCACGACGATACGAATGACGACAACGTGACGCCGACTGTGGCTGTGTCGATGCCTACTCTACTGGCTCGCCCACGTGCTCCTGAACCAATGTACTCCACCGTTGCGACTGCCGCCGAGACGTCCTCCGCCCCTACGACCGACGTGGAACGTACGACCATTACAACGACGGCGCCTTCAATGGTGTGGAATGAGGACGTCGATGAGGATCCGAACCACACGCTGGGGACAGAGTTACCCCAGACGGAAGCATCGTTACGCCGCTGATAACGCCGTCAGGTGGCGTACGGCACGACTCGCCGTTGCCTCACCCCTCTTCATCCTCCGCCGGTGGAGTTCCCCTTCACGGCGGGGTACGGCTCCAAACTTACCGAATAGCGACGATCAACACTAACACCATTAGCTCACCCGTGAAACTTCAGCTGCTGCGAGAGATGATATGGGCGTCGGACGTCGATATCGTACTACAGGAAGTACACTTTGCCACACTTCCAGACGTCGCGGGATATAAACTTATCCTTCTCCTGGTGACCACCTGGGACGCGGCGTAGCCATCTACGCCAGAGAAAACATTCCAGTGGCCGATATCACATACCTTCCATCTGCCAGAGGCATGGCCGTCACCGTCATGGGAACGCGTGTCGTCAACATTTGCGCTCCGTCAGGCTCCACCCGCAGACGCGACAGGCCACTCTTCTATTCCGAAGAAATCGCTCCTTTGTTTCTTGGACGCTGCGACCATTACTTGCTTGGGGGTGATTTTAATTTTGTCTTGCACCCTAAAGATCAAGTGCTCCACGAAAACACCTGTCAAGAACTGCGTCTTGTCGTCTGAGATCTGTTGCTCCGCGACACTTGGGAAGTTCAGTATGGCGACGCGCTTGGACATACTTACTAGACGAGTCACTCCGCGAGCCGCCTTGATAGAATTTACGTCTCTCGGGAACTCAAACCTGCAGTCCAAGGTGCAGAACTTTGGCCCCTGACCTTTTCGGACCACTGTGCCTACATCTGCAACATTCTCTTCCCCAAGCAAGTGGTCTGGCGTAGTCGTGCACCGTGGAAGCTAAACACCTCCCATTTTCATGATCCCGAATGTCTTCAACGTGTTACCAAGACATGGGCCACCTGTGAATGTCGCTTACCTAAATACTGCACGACCTTGACCTGGTGGCTGGAATGTGCCAAACCTGCCATTAGACGTACTTTGATTCAGTATGGAAAGGAAGTTGCTACGTGGCGCCGGCACACTACCGACTATTTCTACGCCGTTCTCCGCGACCTGGGCGCCCAACCGCCCACCCCCGACACCCAGAGGGAACGCAGCAGGATTAAGGCGCAAATTGTAACGTTGACACGCCGTAGACTGCAGGGGGCTATGGTGCTAACCCGATGTCAAGATTCGGCGGAACAAGAACATCCCACCATGCATCATATCGCCTTCGATAGGAAACAACGACGACAACAACTCATCACCGAGATCAACACCTGTCACGGTCAGCACGTCACTTGCCAGGCTGAAATCGTCAGTGCCTTTGTCGACCACTACCGCACAATGTACCAGGAGGAGTCTACCAACAACCACGCTGAGGAGTCTGTGTTACCACACGTAACTCGCACTCTCACCAGCGACGAAGCGGACGAGCTGATGGAGACAATTACGCGTGACGCAATCAAAAAAGGCGCTCTGAATAAGTCACCTGGTGACGACGGATTGCCGATAGAATTTTATCGCGCTTTCCTCACACTATTGGCGTCACGGTGGACAACGAAGTTTCATGAACTGCTGACGATGGGGAGCGCCGTACCGCCGTCCTTCGTCACGGGAATTATTATACCCATCCACAAACCGACACCAGGTGTGACGACAGCACATTACCGTCCCCTGACTCTGCTTAACGCAGACTATAACATTTTTACACGCCTACTGGCAACCCGATCCGCAAGGTCCTGCCTAGCATTCTATCCCCGGAACAGACAACTCCGGGCGGCTCAGTTAATATAAAAACGGCCACAGGAGAATGTCGCGATTTAATTGCACTGGCAGCGGCATGCAGGCTCCGCGCCGCAGTGGTTGCTATTGATTTTGACAGTGCGTTCGACAAAGTGCGGCATCTTTTTCTGTTCTCAGTGATGAGCCGCATGGGTTTTCCACCGCCTTTATCGACGTTATCCGGCGCCTGTACGGCACCGCCGAATCGCTGATTCAGGTTAACGGCCGTGTTGCGGGACCGGTGGCGATCCGGCGTTCCGAACGGCAAGGCTGCCCACTTTCGACCCTACTCTATGCCATAAGCCTGGAGCCACTCATCGGGAGTCTGACGAGCCACCTTTCTAGTCTCACTTTGCGACAGCACAGTTTTCGATGTCGTGCGTATGCGGACGACCTCCTCTTGATCCGCTCACGGAGTGAAATACACACGGTACTTGATTTGATATCAACGTACGGCACTGCAGCGGGCAGTAACATGAATGTGACTAAACCCGCGGCGATGCCCATTGGACGCGGCCTCTCACACGACGACTTAGCACCTCCCCCGTGTGTACAAAAACTACGATACCTTGGTATCATTTTCACCATCACCGTGCGCCGCTCCGCTGCCTTCAATTTTCGGCGTGCACTCCAAACTATCCACACGACGGTGCGACAAAATCTTCTCCGACGACTCGATTCTTTACAACGTGTCCAATACCTCAATCAACATGTGGCGTCCAGAATGGTCCACATCGCACAAGTCCTCCCGCTGCCATCAACAATTGGACGCAGCCTCCAGGCTGCCTTCGGATACTTTATTACGGCCGGTACGTTCTTTAAGGTCCGCTACGACACGCTCACCCTTCCCCCGCGAGCGGGAGGCCTCGGCCTTGTCAATGTGCGACTCCGAGCGGCTGCCTTGTACCTGTCCACCATGCACAAGCAGTGGCACGGGGGCACCTCCCCTACGCGCAGCTTGCCGGAAATTCTTGTGCCCGCGACCATAACACCACCAGTACCACCAGTACCAGTCGGACACATCAAGCACCATCTGACGCACATTTCTGATTTCATCGTCGACTTCAGTTATGCTCACACACACTTACCGACCACGCGTTCTCCTCGACCTAAAGATTTATACACCCCACTGCTTCGTTCCATATCCAGCAACAATATCGAACTGAGACATCCGTCCAAGCGGTGGCTCACGGTTTGGCGTCATATCCATCAGCCTTTTCTTCCCTCCAACGTCCGGGCAACATGGTACCAAGTGGCAAATGAAAAATTCGCCACAAATCATCGTCTTGACACCATCGGACTTACGGACTCTCCACTTTGTTCCATTTGCCACCTCGTGGATGACGATGTCCATCAACTGACTTGTGCTGCCACCAGTTACGTCTGGAAAGTATCCCGACAGTTCGTTGCCTGTTACCTCCGCGTTCCGCCGGACTCGATTGACCCATGGACTTTTATCCATCCCCGCCACCAAAAATCATGCGATTGTATGGATCAAGGGATGGACGATCACCTACATGTATAATGCTGGCGACAAATCACGCCTTGATTTCTGGCAGTACTTACAAACCGCCTTCTTCGCCAATTACCTACATGCGATCTTTCCGTCACCCCCGCTCAGTTGAATGGTGCCACACGCCGACAGCACTCCCGCCCCCCCTGCTGACACCTGAGACTCCCCGCGCTACTTTCTATCTTGTAACGCACAGTGGAGTAGGCGCATGGACACGCGCCTCCTTTCTTTTATGCACTATACCAGAACACACTGGTTTTTCCCTCACTCCACTGTATATTGCTTCACACCTCTTAGTTTATATCAGTATTATTATTTCTTTTCCTTTACATTGTTCATAAAAAAAAATTGCTCGCCTTGTACGAGTATAATATCTTGTCTTATTTTCGACGGAAGGATGGCATTTCTGTTGTATTTAACTTTGTACCAATAAAGATCTCTTGTTCATTTACCCTGTTCCTGGAAAAAAAGTAATCATAATAATAAAAAAAAAGCGGTTATAGGCGCTTCAGTCCGGAACCGCGCGACTGCTACGGTTGCAGGTTCGAATCCTGCCTCAGGCATGGATGTGTGCGATGTCCTTAGTTTAGTTAGGTTTAAGTAGTTCCAAGTTATAGGGGACTGATGACTTCAGAAGCTAAGTCCCATAGTGCTCAGAGCCATTTGAACCATTTTTACAATGTAAAGTACTAGAAACATTTTTCAGTCAGTACTATTATTTTTAAAAACTATGAACCGCAAATAAAAAATTTCAAATAATTACAACAACTGTGAATTTAAAAGCTATATTACTTCATTTATTGTAAAAACAACAAGATATATGGATGTAAGGCTGTATTACTACTGTGAGTATGTATGTCTGAATGAAAAATTGTTATTTCTTGCTGTACATCTTTGTTGTTATTTCACAAGTCCCTACCCTTACAAATGAATATAAAGGCTGTGCAAGATACACAAGATATTAATTTAAAGCATGAGGGAGATAACGGCCGCTCGGGATTAGCCGAGGGGGCTGGGCGCTGCAGCCATGGACTGCGCGGCTGGTCCCGGCGGATGTTCGAGTCCTCCCAAGGGCATGGGTGTATGTGTTTGTCCTTAGGATAATTTAGGTTAAGTAGTGTGTAAAATTAGGGACTGACGACCTTAGCAGTTAAGTCCCATAAGATTTCGTCACCCACGCTCAGTTGGATGGTGCCACACGCCGACAGCACTCCCGCCCCCCCTGCTGACATCTGAGACTCCCCGCGCTACTGCCGCAGAAGCTGGTACTCAAAAACCTCCCATCAGTGGAAAATTAATCGCAGATATGTACCGGTATTCAGAACTTTTAAAAGCTTCAAACGCTCCTCGTCTGCCACAGCGATGTGCAGCATTTTCCATATATATATATATATTGGAGATGACGTTTAAGATGGAGGAAAACAAAATATATGTAATGATTGCATGGGATTTCGCCTATCGTGCTGCACTGTATAGGTTTTTGGGAAGAGGCGTCCTTAAACACAAATTGTCTACACTCATCATCATAGAAACCTTGAATGTCAGCAACGACGTTCATACGTAGGTTGTCATTGTGAAAAGCTCTTGGCATGCCACAGCACTTGGTCATTTACACAATACGCTGTGCAACACCAGTAAGTGGGCAACAGTTAATCACATGGTCGTGTAGAACTAGAGCATATGCTGCAGTGTGTTCCGGGAAATTTGATAAAGATTCAGATTATATTCGTACACCTATTGGTCCTGATTTAACTATCTCATTCTGCTTAGAACAGTCTATCACGATGATTGGTGCCAGCTCTTTGAAGTTCCATGGACTGAGTAGACATCCTTCCTTTTCAGCACCTTCATAGAAAGAAGCACGGACGCTGGCATACATGTCAAATGCTAGACTGTACACATTCCGATCCCACTGTAGCAGTAAATTGTCATATGGATAGAATTCAAAATTCAAGTAGACTCTGGCGTTAGCTAAATTACAGTTGTTAAATACGATGGAATCAATTGCTAAATTCCCCCTTCTATTGGTCTGGAATGTAAGTATGATGAATCTTGGTGTTTCCAGCTGCACTGAGGCTATAATAGCCCATGTTTGTCTGCTCGCTGTCCGCAGAAGCTGGTACTCAAAAACCTCCCATTAGTGGAAAATTAATCGCAGATATGTAGCGGTATTCAGAACTTTTAAAAGCTTCAAACGCACCTCGTCTGCCACAGTGATGTGCAGTATTTTCCATATAATTTTATTTATGATGATCTGATTCTCCTCTTGAGCTCCTTGAATGTGTGAGTTGCTATCTCTTGCGCTCCGTACCAGAATAAGCTCCTGTTTAGCATTCATAATAATTCTCTGCGGGTCCTCAAAGTGCCCCATAAGCATTTTTAGAAGTATCCATGCAGTAAATCGGCGGTACTCTTCTGCTGTGCTGGCCAAATGCTCGTCTACGAACCACCCTGCATTTTCTAAGCCATTAAAATCCGAGGGTAATGATGAGACATGTGTTTTAAGGGTTGATGCTATGCTGACATTACGTTTACTATCAATCTCCACCCCAATTAAGTTCATAACGTATTTGCTGGAACAGGAATGCCAAAGCATTACGTGTAAACCTTGTTCCCACTGTATGACTACCATCCTTTTTCTTAAAGGATGCACCCAAATATATGAAACTCTTGCATGGAAGAGTTAAAGCGCCTTGATGCTGGATGACACTCCTAATTTCATCGTTCTTGTTAAATGTCGTTGAAGCAGAAAGTTATTGCGAGAAGTATTCCTGGCGTATGATTCACTCATCATATTCCACTGGACGGGATACATTGAGCGATGATATCGTTGCGAGGTTTCAAGTCTACTGATTTAAGAAACTTGTAGTTCGTACGTGCTAGCACCTTGCGGTTCTGCTGCGAAGTGCTATGCTGTGCGCTGCGGGCGCTGGTTTTATACCTCACGCTCGTTTTATCGTAAATGTAATCCTACAATGATTTCCTCACCACGTAAGTCACCCCAGGTTGGTTGTTCTGACCCAGAATACACAGCTCCAGATAGTCCAAAGTCTGAAATGTCACTGGAAGGTATATAGCAGTTGTAGGAGTCTCACCAATCTTATACCCTGTTCCAACTGATGGGATGAATCCGTAAATTGAATGAACCATTCTGTCGTTGAGATATGAGTTCCTTGCAATGTTACACTCAACACGGATTGTACTGACGGGGATAATATCCACTGGCTGATCAGATCTGTAAAATTTATTCGGATCCGTCTTCAAAACCTGTCCCTTTGTGACACCCAGTAGTGAGCCTATTGAACCTTTCTGCTTAAAGTCAATCGAAGCATCCCCCGTCCTTATTTGAGATTTAAGTGTACTGATTTTTACACAGAGCTCAATCCCTTTTCCAGACTGTAGATGCAGTTTATTGTTAGCCTCTGTGATATTTTGGATGGTGTTGTTTGTCTCCAGTCCAATCAGCGCGATGCTCCAATACCCAACACTTAAATCAATTGGTGGGAAGTATTTCACACGTAGTACAGACGATTGTTCTTTTAATGTCAGAGTGTACGACATTGTATCTAAACATCGACTGATGAATGGGTGCTTAATACCCGGTCTTATATATCATTCGTAAAAGTCAGAAGGAACATGATGAATAGATGACCACACAGGAATATATTAAAGTCTTGGTAGCTTCGAAAATTGTAGAACGCATGTCTTCTGCCTGTAAAGTATCGTTGTAAGTCTTCTCGGGGTGCAGGTCGCCGAATGAGTGGAAATAGTAGAAGTTATTTGTATTTCTTTTTCAACGTATGCTACCCAGTGAGTTCCAGGTTCTCCTGCTTCATCCAGATTCACAATTCCGCATTCTCCTGATTTCCACATAGTCTTCGGTAATGTATTCCTCATTAACACACCTCGGAATGTTGAATTTCTTCGTAACAAACTTAAGCAGATCTGTGTTTGTAAGCGCTCTGTCTGGTAGGACTGCTAGGGGCTTTTTTTGTTTATGAAGAGGCCTAGTCCTTTCGTGCATGGTTTCAAATATAGCCCTCTTTCGATGTCTCCCGCAGTTGCTCCTGAGAGCCTGCAACAGCCGCAGCACCTGCAACCAGTGAACCCAACGCTGAGAGACCGGATAAGGCAGGAATGAGGAAGGGAATAATTCCACCCGACGTCTTGGGTACTGATAGAATCCAGGGTGGTTAAATCTATCTTTTTTCTCTCGCTCCTTTCTGCTTCATGGCGCTTTTAGATGCATACAACGCTATCAGGATTGAGTTTTTCATGCACCCTTTGGTTTTCATCTTATTCCTTAGCGCCGTACGTTTTTCCGGTGGAGGTATATCACTGGTCTCACTGAATGTCGTGTATGTCACACCATCTACACCCTGCAGTATCTCCTGTAATGGTTGGTATTTTGGCTGAAAAAGTGTTTTTGAAAATGCACATACGTGCTCAAAGCGGACTGAATCACCACTGCTATTTTTGTCACCACCTAAAATAGGTCTTATAAGGGAATTGTATTTCACATTGCTTCGACTTTTTGCATTCTTATACAGATCAGTTAAAAGCAATATTTCACGATACATTTACAGATCTTTAGGCGAATAATTATCAGGTTTTGTGAGTCTTAGGAAAATCAGGTTCAGTGGACCTGGTGTTCTTTGAAATTGTTTATCGCCGATCTGTATCGTTTTTTCATTTGAAGTTACAGGCTGTGTGCCCAACACGTATAGTTTCTCACCACTAACACCGAATGTTTTGTCTGTCCTAGCGTCGCTGTGACGATTAATGAAATCTGCAAAAGCGTCATCGTCGTCTTTGCGGAATTTCGATGAGAGTTCATCGAGAGATTCAGTAACTGGTTTAAATGTTTCTCGGACTGTCTGCTCCCAATTCAAATGCCCTATCCTCAGCAACCGTAACTTCTCGAGAACGACCTTCCGTGCCTCGATGACTCTACGATTAGTCGACATCTCGGTGTATACTAATCGGACTTCCGTGCAGCGTGAAGTTTTATATATCCGCTCTTCTTCTTCTTATGCTGCTCACCCTTCTAGTTAACATCTATTTTCCCTTCAGTTTAGGTGCCTATATTCTTTTCAATTGCGTTAACCCTTTCGTACAATGTCGCGTTCTCAGTGATAGCTATTCCCCATTCAGTTAAACCGTTTACTTTCTTCTCGATTGCATTAACCCGATAATTGAGTGTATTGTTCAGTCTCAGAAGGGTTTCACAATAAGTCTCTAGTTCCTTGTGTACACCTCCAACTTTATTTTCGAGAGTTTGAATTTTCGCGTACACGTACAAGCGAATGTTTTGTCTATGTACACCCATCTTATCAAACAGAGCTCCCGGCATGCGTGCGAATTTATCCATGGTGATGCGTATACTGATGTACTTACCTCCTTGCATGGCTATATATATTAGGAATTCATGGAAGTCTCGTAATCCAGTTTCCTTGTTTTACCAATAACGACGGACCCATATTGTGATTGATTCCAGCAATCTGCACATATCTTTACAAAACCATTGAATGACATGTCGGTTCCTACAAGTGCCTGGTAAATGTGTTTTAAATTCAGATTGTCTTGTTTGAACGCCTTAATTAGGTTTGTTTTGTCCCTCACTAGCTGTTTTGGGATTATGGAAAATTTCTGACTCAGATAAAATACATCAACAGCCATATGACGACCTAAACAGAAATATCGCCTAGTTTGATCCTGGTTTTTCACATAAACATCGTCAAATATGAACACAGTGTTTGGCTTTAGTATTTCCAGTGGAGGAATATCACTGCTTTCATTAAATGTCGTATGTCACACCATCTACACGCTGCAGAATCTCCTATAATAGTTGGTATTTCGGCTGAAACAGTGTTTTTGAAAACACACATACATGCTCGAAGCGGACTCTATCCGGATGTGTTATCAGCGACATGGGGACATTTGTCTTGTTCCCGTAGTTGGACTGACCTACAATTATTGCACGTATGTCGTCAGGAAAGAGTGCGCCATACTCCTCCTTCCGGTCTTCTTGGGCACCTTCACAGTTCCAGTCGCTTACAACAAAGTCGTGACGCTTCACCCACTACTCCAGGTACTGGCGTGGAATGGGTTTTTATAGAAAATAATGAACACTATGCGCTGTCCATGATACCGACCATTTCAGGTTTTGGCGTACAATGGGCTTTTACGGAGAATTTAGTGAAATGACATAATTTTCTGCTGTTTCTTGTTTCCAGTGAAAATACGGGGGCAATAGTTTCAGTACTTGCAATATAATAAGAGGTAAGAAATAAAAAACACGTACATAGTTACATACTCTTTTATTCATTTATCATACACAGGTTGCACTGCATCAACTGGCCCTTTTTATCTTAATGCCAGTACAGAATAATAGAAAATAAAGCCTTCATGTAAGAACAGAATTCAGCACGTATTTCTCTCAAACTTATTGGCAGTACATCAGTTTTTGCCGGCACCATACTCACCCAATGTTCGAAGTCGTCTACATGTACACTGTTCATACTTAGGTACTCTGCAGTGTCTCTATACACAGCTTTAACACATGGCAGCCATCTGTTCAGTCTTTCCAACACATTGGATAGCACCATTTGTAGATCGAAAAAGTTTTGAACGGTGGAGTGGTGTATACAAATGGATGTGTTATCTGATTTCACACCGACTGCGGAGTGATGTTACATTGTTGTGATGGATAGAGTTAGAGCAGCACAGTAAATGTCCGGAGGAGGACGGCTCGGGTGATACTCGGCGGTCCACTGCTGCCTGATATACGCTTTACACGACTCATTTCATCCTATTCCACAACTGTAAATCGCATTCTAATAGTTTTAGCTACATTCTCGATCTCTATCACAATAGGCCACTCTCTGTCTGTGGTTGCTTCTATACCAATATGTAAACGTTTCGAAGCACTAGCGACTAAATTAAACACTAGAGGGAAGAGTAGTGGTGCACAGTGCTTAACTGGTATCCTCTCATCCACTACATCCTCACTCTGTCCATGCAGTATTCCTGGATAATTCTGCGATGGCGCGCGTGATGGAGGCAAGTACCGACCTGCGTCGTGCTGATAAGCACACCACATGCACTTCAGCGAGTCAGGGGCTGGCTGGATGTCTTCAACCGAGTTCAACAGCTGATTGTCCTGCTCCATCAAGCTGACCAGGTGCGTTAAAGGATGCCAGGATGCTGCTGATACTGCGGATCCCGACGGGCTGGTACACGTCGCTTTTGCAGACCCTGACAGGCTGGAGGACGTCGCATCCGCTGATGAGCGAAGAAAAACCTTTACAAGCGATGATAGAAGCACGAAGACCCTCACAAGGCTGTAAACCCTGACATTAAGGAGGAGGTACTTACCCTTCCGTGGCTTCTTGGTATTCCGTTGCTGCTGCTGCTGAACGGTGCTGGACGATCTCGAATGGCGCTTCGTTCTGGGTGACTGACTGCAACTGAGGCTGCAGAACTGCAGGACCCGCCTTATATCCCCATTGTGGTTGTATGCTGCGTTCCTATTGGCTACTACTAATTTCAAGCACCTCTGTTGGTATAATTGTGTTATTGGGGTGCACTGAGGCTTTCCATCCAGTAGAATCAGGGTTCGAGTCCCGGAAACGACAGCGCCATTTTTAATTTCATGTCGATTCCAAGTGCCTCTGGTGGTTAACTTGCGTTAGGGGAGTGCAATTGGGTTTCCGTCCTGGAGGATCAGGGCTCGAGGCACCAATTTTAATTTCCCACTATTTCCCGGGTGGGGGTGGGGATGTCAGCACAGCGCTGGGTCCAAGAAATTTCCGCCAAAATTCGAAATTCAAGCTGTCTGTGGCAATGTGAGTTTTAATAAATTTTTCTGTAATTCCTACTCCTCACTGTTCTGTGCCATAGAAATTCCTTAATTTTCTGAAAGCAGAGTCATTTTGTTGCTTTCTATTGTCGTGCTAATATTACTCGCACGTTATATCTATTACTTCAGTAACGAACATACCGTGTGAGACACTGCACCGCTCATACAAATTTAAGTTTGCCATGTTTTCCTGAATCGCTTAATGGAATAATCGCGACAGTTCGTTTGAAGGAACACGGAGTATTTCGTTCACTATCCTTCCCCAAGCGAAGATAGTTTTCCATTTGTAATGACATCGGCGTTAGCTTAACGATGAACTGTAATCTTCCCTTCCTTTCCATCTATAAGTCGATTTAGCTATCTGTGTCTGTTCCTACCGATAATAACTGATTAAATGTTGAAAAAGAATGTCAGAGGGATTGGGATTCCTGAATGAAAAACGGAATAATGAATTCAAACATAAATTTTGGGAAAAGATATTGATTAAAAGTTATTGCCAGTTAAAAATTTATTTGTAAGAAATTCGTTAACGTTGATATCAAGCATGAAATTTCCTCGTGTGACAACAAATGTGATTTACCTCAAGTGAACAAATGACAGTGAACTTTAAATATTGCTTCACATTAATGTAAATAAAGCTTCGCCGCAGTAAAATCCGATTGAAATCAGCCCCGGTGTCATTCAATGACTTTTAATGGCTCTGAGCACTATGGGACTTAACAGCTGAGGTCATCAGTCCCCTATAACTTAGAACTAATTAAACCTAACTAACCTAAGGACATCACACCCATCCGTGCCCGAGGCAGGATTCGAACCTGCGTCCGTAGTGGTCGCGCGGTTGCGGACTGAAGCGCCTAAAACCGCTAGGCCACTATGGCCGGCGACTTTTAATGGGCATGTGCTCCACGAGTCTTATGAATGGAACACAATACTATAGCTCCTGTACTAAATGTAAAAATATCAGCACTTCAGCGGTGTGGCATATGTGCATCATTGTAAAAATGGTTATTAAATGAAAAATTTGATGTTTCTCATACGACACAACGCTGAGCTTCAGGATAACAACACAGCACGCAAGCCGTATGATAGAAAGGAAAGACAGATACAGCTTACTTTAACCCTAACATGCCGTTCATCTATTGAACTTTTTGAGCCCATCGGTTTAACAGCCTTTTGTTAACATCTTTTACATTCTCTACACCAGTGATAAAGGCGTGCTGTTGTATTTTTGTTTCCTGTTTTTTTTTTTTTTTCACTCAGTCATGGCGTGTCATGTTCCTACTGTGGTCTTCATGAGGTCAGAAGATGCCGGCCGCTGGAGCCGAGCGTTTCTAGGATCTTCAGTCCGGAACCTCCCTGCTTATACGATCGCAGCTTCGAATCCTACCTCGGGCATGGATGTGTGTGATGTCCTTAGTTAGGTTTAAGTAGTTCTAAGTCTAGGGGACTGATGACCTCAGATGTTAAGTCCCATAGTGCTTAGAACCATTTGAACCATTTGAGACCAGAAGATGTACGCTACAGACCGAAACCGGTTATCTTGTCAATTGCATGTGAAACAGTGACGACGAATACATTTGGATTAAAATATCGGCCAGACGGGAGAGGGAAAACAGGGCTCTCATTTGAGAATATTTAGAAGTGCATTTATAACTGGCATTGAGAACTAACTGCAGTCCAGGTACACGTATTTCGAAACAGTGAATTGGAATTATTTTTGTGACAAGGTGTTCCTAGTTAAAACTTTGAGTGCCTATTATCTGTACGCAAATCTCTTTGTGCGTATGGGAGTGTGTATTTGTAACTGGGATTGATAAGTAGTACAGCCCAGATAAAAGTATTTAGGAACGGTGAATTGGAATTATTTTTGTGACAAGGCCTTCCCAGTTAAAACTGTGAATGCCTATTATATGTATGCATATCTGTTTGTGCGGAATGGAGAGTTAAGTTGATGATTTGTTCGACTCGGGTTGTAGCTGCTCTAGGTTCGTTAATGCAATATGACGTGCAATCGACTCAGAATTTTAGTAACGCACGAACTTCCAGCAAATTTCATATGCAGTTGACACTCCATGAGTCCGCTACGAGATTTAAAGTTACGTTCGCTACAGATTAAAATAGTTGACAAACAGTTGGTCAGCAGCAAGACTTGTGTTAAATTGTGATTTCCCAGAACGTGAAATGTTGAAGATACAAAGATTTTTTCACCTACCTTTCCTCAGACGCAGGCTGAAGCATTTGTAATGTAATCTACAGGAACATTTTGTATCCAATATAGACGCTCGCTTATTTTCATTTGCTTTGTGAAATGACTACTAAATACACTCGGAAATGTCGCTTCAACACATGAACTTCGGAAATCTAAAAATACGCAAACTGTATCCTGCGTTGGTAAAGGCTGTGTTACAAGCTGAAATAAACACCAGGGGTGTACAGCAATTCACATGCTGACTCAGTACTCGGTAATGATCTCCCCAGAACTACTAATAATATTTTCTCATTCATTCAAGTCCTTATTGCCCAGGCGTACACAGCTCGTACGGTTGAGGTCGTTTACGCTAGCAAATAGCGCCGACCATTTGTACACAGACGCTAAAATTGTTTCTAAATCTCGTTGCTTATGCTGTCTTCTGCAAAAAAACGCGGCTATTTCAAAGCCGATTTTCATAGGCCCTTACCTCCGACTTCAGTGCCTTTTATATTTCTCTTGGCAACATGTGTAGCTCTCCAGCTGTCTTGGCATTCTTTCTTTTCTAGAATTCGCCTTTCGACCATCTCCACAGGTAGAAATCTAAAGGCGATCTGGACGGTGGAGGAACTTTATGATTTCTGCTTAGACGATGTGTCAACGATTAACAGTGCGCTTACATTGGGAAGAGAGCATCCAGTCACTATATTAGAAAAGGCTTGAAGAATATTTACTTTTAAATATAAAACTGGCTAACATCAAACAGGAATGGAATAATATAAAGGAAGCACTAAATAAGGCAGCAACAGAAACAACTGACGTAACAAAGAAAAATTTATCCAAAGGGGGTTTGTGGTACTAGGATGATGAAATACATATACTGACTGAAGGTAAGAAACATGCCTAAAAACGTGTTCTCCAGACGATCAATATCAGAGACTGGATTATAAAAGGAAATCACTTCTAGTGGAAATGAAACTCAGGAAAGTTAAAAACCTTACTTGGGAATGTCAGAAATACAGACGTATTAGGTTTCTGAATCCATGTAATAAATTCTATGCTAGAATTTTAACAAAACAACTATCGCCAATAGACGAAACTGTCTTATTAGATGCCCAACATTTTTTTCGCCAAGGCGGCTCATGCTCGAACTGCACGTTTACCACGGCTCAACTAACAGGAAAAAACACAGTGAATTTAATTTACCTACTTTTCTTGCCTTCATTGACTACGATAAGGCGTATGATAAAGTAAATCAAAACAAACTGTGGGAAATTTTGAGCATCTAGGGAATTCCATATCACCTTATAAGAGTTGTACTGGCTTTATACATGAATAACAAAATACCAATCAAAATAGCGGCCGCAGACAAAATATGGCTAAAATAAACCAGGGAGTTAGTCAAGTGTGTCCCCATCTCACCCATTATTTTCAGTAGGTGCGTCCACGATGTAACGAGAACTTGGGTACAGACAGTAAAATATATTAAAGTTAACGATGCGAATGTTAGTACACTACTTTTTGCTGATGATCAAGTAATTGTTAGAATGAAAATGGTTTACAGGAATCTGTCTTTAATTTAAGTAAAAGGGCCGGAGAATACTATCTCGTACAACATAAAATCTATTTAATTATTGCTGTGGGCCAAAGAGATATGCTACTAAAGTTCTATAAGATTATCGCTATGCCACAACTACTCTATGGATGCGAAAACTGTACAGTTAAGAGGAGAGATGAAAAGAAAATAGATGTGAAACGATTTCCTTAGGCACATGACTGGATATGCTTTGATGGATAAAAGGAGAAATTGTGACATCGGGACTGAAGAAAATAAGTAAAATATAATTATATTGGAACAAATAAGCCCTCCTTCACAAATATTAAGTCAACATTGACCTGGTTTCGACGATACTATGAGCGTCGTCTTCAGAATCATTAGACTAACTGTTCTAAAACGTATTAGGTATATAGTACATTAATAAAATTAAAGTTGGTACAGACTGGAAAAGATGCAGTACTTACAAGTCACATATTAAAAAAGATGTAAGCCGGAAAGGCGACGGCATGAACAGTCGTGAGATGGCGAGCCGCTAAGGGCTGCTCGTACTGTGAACAAGGGTTGCAACAATACTGAGGTGCCCACTTTAGAAAGTGTCGGCAAGTAAACATGGTGTTGCTTCGAGCACCATCTAGTAGCCGCAGAAACCACAAGGCTACTGTACATTCAAAATTAGACACATGAAATTGTGATGCAGCTGATTCAGGCATAACGTAAGCATTAATAATAACAGGATGAAGTTACATATTTATCTGCTTTAAATAGAGATACATTTTGTAACGTAGAAAACGTTAGTTATGACATACAAGAAAACAGCAAAGATGTGACAGGAAAACAACATTTCGGTAAACTGCATGAAGAAATCTGAATCAAAGATCAAGCAATGGCTTTATACAGTCTAAATTTTTTTATTTCGAAGCTGCAGCTGTTCGTTGAGAATGAGGCCATCATGACGAGTGAGATGTTTGAAAATCTCCAATTCCTCTAAGACATCTAACCAACGCCCCTTCTTTTCGGTATGCAGAATATTGTTATCGCCTATGGCTTTAGGCACGTGTCCAGTAACTAAGAGATGATCGGCAAAGGATGAATTTAGGGGACTGGTGCCGTTCTTCCTCGAAAGATGTTCTTTATATCTGATGGTGAAGGCACGGCCAGTTTGCCCTATATAATAGGAGGAGCAGTATCGCAGATAACCTTATAAACGCCAGAACTTTCTGTAGGGGAGCGAATGGATTTCAAAGTATGAATGAAGTTTCTCTTTAGATTATTATTAGTAGAGAAGGCAACATTGCAGTTGTATTTGTTGCGAAGCATGCGCTGAATCTGATAGGAAATGGGTCCTATGAAAGAAACAGTAAAACGTTTTTTTGGGTTAATTTCAGTGCATGAAGTGTTGAGCGTGGTAGTTCTTGCAGTTTTCTTTTTTAGGATATCGTCCACTATGTTAGGCGTATATTCATTATTGACTGCTATGGTTTTAAGTGAATTAGTCTCCTCATTAAACTTTTCTGTTGAAAGTGGTATGCAGGTGGCTCGGTAGACGGCAGAGTGAGAAAAGGCCACTTTTTTGAGACTGTGGATGAAAAGAGGAAGCAGGCACGATTTGGTCAGTATACGTTTCTTTTCGAAAAATATTGAAAGTGATGTTATTGTCTTCTATTGTAAGCGTCAAGTCTAAATAATGTAATTGGCGGTTAGCGTTTTCGAGTTCAATAGTGAAAGAAATTTTTTCATGGAGGTTGTTAAAAACTTTAAATATATGATCAATTCTATCGGCGGGTCCGTTATAGATGACTAGAATATCATCAACGTATCTTGTGTAAGAAAGGATACCTAGTGAAGTGGCTGAGACACGGTTAAAGAGATTTTTTTCCAAGGAATTGAAAAGACGTCGGCAAGGATGTCTGCTAAAGGGTTGCCTATAGCGAGCCCATCAGACTGCTAGTACAGTTGTCCGTTGAATTCAAAGTAGTTGTCCATGACAACGACATTAATGAGATTCATAAAATCGGTAATCTGTTCATCTGACAGATCTTTTTTAAACTGATGTAAGTTTTCTTCCACAATGATGAGCGTCTCATGTACCGGGACATTGGTATAAAGATTTTTAATATCTAAGGAAAAAAGCTCGGTGTCTGAACTGCATACTAAGTTTTTAATTTTTTTTGACCAAAACGTGGCTGTTAGGAACGGAATAATTATTTTCGAAAATAAAGGATTTTTTCAAAGTTTCGTGTAGAAATCGGGCCAAATCGTGAAATGCGCTATTCATGCTATTGGAGATTGGACGTATTGGATGATCAGGTTTATGAATTTTGAACTGGGACCGAAGTTTAGGGGGCTGAGGGTTCATATTGATGAGTAGTTTCTTTTGGAAAGGTCAATTTTGACTTAATATTTGTGACCGAGGGCTTATTTGTTTCAATATAATTCTGACACGGTCACTGAACCTTAGCAGCTATGTTCAAAGTTTTTAAAATATAATTGAAATTATAAACCAATTTAGACCACATCCAGATTTAAGACTCATTGAAACCATAAAATAATATAAACCGAGAGGCAAAAAACCTTTAGGAAACCAATGAAGAGATGGCCTGACCAATTTTGAAGGAGACGGAATGAGCCAAAAGGCTCAATCCTTAATGCAAGTGATGATGATAATGAGAAATGTGTTAGATAACATTAATTTACAAGGAGCTAGAAGTAGCAAGCAATAGTTCGTACTAGGGCTCAAGAAACAGATGTTAAAATGTCATGGGAGACATCTTTATTCATTCCAGGCCTCATATCTGTACACCTATATCAAGAATACGAATGTTAGTTTAACGTTATACTTGATTCCGGCAATTTGCTTAACTCAGATGGCATCTGGTGTAGTGTGTACCTCACACTCTACATGTCCGTGAAGAAAAAAGTCGAGAGTCTTTTCATCAGGCGAACATGCCTGGAGTGAAAAAAGGGATACACAAGCTAAGCACTGCTCTCGAGTGTCGGCGTAGCTCCAGCGTGTCTGATCTGTAATCCCTGTGCACAGCAAGGGAACGGAAGAAGAGTGACACAGAGACACAGACGCTGTGTAGTCTCATTAATACTGTTTACTGATGAAGCCATTTTCACTCTCGGCGGTATCAGTATCTGTTGTGACGCTGGTGGTCCAACGAAAAACCACATAGCGTTATTGAGAACGCTTGTTTGCAAATTTTTAAGGCGGTATTGTAGACAAATTGAGGCTGTTCGTTCAGAAGCTAACTACGGCGTAGCAGTAAATGTTCAGATGTGTGTGAAATCTTATGGTACTTAATTGCTAAGGTCAACAGTACCTAAGCTTACACGTACTTAACCTAAATTATCCTAAGCACAAACACATACACCCATGCCCGAGGGAGGACTCGAACCTCCGTCGAGACCAGCCGTAGCAGTAAATATTTTGGTATTCTAGCTCTGAAGTGACTAGACATTACGCCTAAAGATAACTGTGATATTCCGCTCTGTATGTTGTTTTGGAACCTCAACGATTGTGAGGAGCACGGGAGGTCATCTTTTATTAAGAAATGTTCTTTGAAACTCATCATTTACGTCCGTGTGAGAGGTAACAGTAATGGTACACGAGAAATATTTCATTACGTGCGTTCTAGGATAAACTTATACAGTTGGTCAAGCACTACGTTTCCCACCTCATGTCCCTTATTTCAGGTCATCACCTAAAACAGTCTAAGAATAAAAGACATCTTTGCCTTTCTAAAAAAAGTCTTGCACCTTTGTCAAGTTCATTTTCGTTTCCTTCATTCGTGATCAGTAGTAGGTTCTAGAGTGTGATACACATTCAGACATGAGGACAGCAAAGAAAATTACCTACTTCAATATGCCAATGTCACCAGGAAACTCTTTGCTGCCTGTTTTATAAAGGAAAATGCGGTAGAATCCATTGCATTAACCTGTAAAACTGTGACAGTGTCCAGTAATCCACTTATAATACTTGAGATTTTGAAAATGTTAATCAGTTAGATGTTAAATTAAATCATTCACCTCTTCCATTTTTTACGATGCACCCAGCGCAGGAGAAAAGGATTATATGTAGCGAAGCTGTGCATTGCTTAGACCGGAAACCGTATGCCTCAGTTGGGAAAGCCACTATTGAAAGATCATTGATCCAGAGCGAAGAACTCTAGGAAATTATCTCTGTTATCATCAAGAAAATGAGTTAGTAATATGCACTGTAGCTTGACTTTGATGAGTAGCAGCAGAAATACCTTGCCACGTATGTGATGCTGGTGCGGCAGAACTTCGCTGATGGTGCCAGTTTACAGCGCAGCTGTTATTAACTGATCATGTATGAAAGCGCTCCATCCAGTCGTACCTCACGAGCCAGCGTAATTAAAATTTAAGATTCCGAATAATTTCAAATAATTTCTCGTAACTACGCTCTACCTCCTCATCTAAAAGTTAAAACTACCTGTCATCCATGGTGCTTCGTTCAACCAGTGGTAACAATGTACCACAACGATTTCATTTCTGTGTCAGAGAGAGTAAAATTTAGGCAGCAGACTAATAGAAATCAGTAAACTATAAATAAAATGACAGTTATTTATATACTTGTAAGATTTTTGCCCAAGCGGTTTAAGTAATGAAAAAGTCTCCGTGTGCTACTTCTCCCACCAATTCTCTTGCTGAAGGCAACGAGATAACGGTCTGGCAGGTAAGACGCTCTGACGATGAGAAACACTGATGCTAAAGGGACTAGAATAAATCGTCGTTTGTTTGAGGCAGGAAGAAATATTTCATGGTAGCACGGTAGTTTGGCAAAGCAAACAAATCCCTCTTACATAGATGGCCTACCGTTTATTTGATCTTCTGGAACACAAGCGCAAAGAAGACGTGAACGGATAAATGCGTCTCGTGACAGTTTACAAATGCGGGCCTGAATGAAAGCATAATGCCGTGTTCAACCGAAGTGAACACTTTTATTTTTTTACTGTGAAAGTTTGAATGCCGTTTTCTGCATGTAGCAAATACATCGTATAGTACAGAAAGTTTCTCTGTGTTTGCTGAGAGTCTTCTATATACAATAAAAAGTGAGGAAAATAGGATTCGTACATTAACACTGTCACTTATGGTCCTACTTCTTCCACAGAAATTAACTGAACTGAATGAACGGACAACAATGTTGTGCTAGATTGGCGGCCCGTACAATGTTATTTACACGAATTTAACGGGCATACACAAAAGTATCTACTTTCGAGAAACAACAGTTACTATCAGTCAAATTATTTTCTACTTACGATAAACATATCAACAAACAAAACGAAAACAACCTTTCTTTTCTGTTAGTATGCAGTGATAGATTGTCTATGTATGGCACACTTGGACTACCAGTACGACATGTCTAACAAGAAAAAATAAAACGAATGGAGTTAAATTAACACTTGTATTGAAATAATTGTTCTTCATAATTACAGAAGAAATTTATAGATATGATTTACAGTATGAAACAATACTCTGTGTGTTTTATTTCTGAAAGTGAGGGTGACTATATTGGTGATTCTCATTACAATGGACAGGAACGTCAGGTGTAACCAAATGCCTACATATTCGTAGGTGGAATCCAGGTAGCTATACAGGGTCCACAAAGGGCATACGTCTTTATATTAGGCGACTCTCCATCCCACCCAGCTAATGAGACGCCGAAGTATCAGTTTAATGTCCAAATAAATTCTCCTCTCAGATGTGAGTACTGAAAGTCTTGCGATATACTGCCAAAAAATTAACAACAAAGGTACAGAGCTTGAAGTGATCCTAGAAAATACAGTGGAACCTGAAGAAAGCTGACTAATACCTGAAATAAAGAGGAGTGAGACTTTCGTAGAAAACGTATGTTTATGTCGAAGAGATAGGCTATAGGGAAATTGTGATTGTATATTGTTCAAGACATTAGTCAGGAAGAATCAATACACAAAGAAGTGGGATACGGAAGTACTAAGGAATGACGAGATACGTTTGAAGTTCTCTAACGCTATAGATACAGCAATAAGGAATAGCGCAGTAGGCATTACAGTTGAAGAGGAATGGACATCTCTAAAAAGGGCCATCACAGAAGTTGGGAAGGAAAACATAGATACAAAGAAGGTAGTTGCCAAGAAACCATGGGTAACAGAAGAAATACTTCAGTTGATTGATGGAAGGAGGAAGTAGAAACATGTTCCGGGAAAATCAGGAATACAGAAATACAAGTCGCTGAGGAAAGAAATAAATAGGAAGTGCAGGGAAGCTAAGACGAAATGCCTACAGGAAAAATGTGAAGACATCGAAAATGATATGGTTGTGGGAAGGACAGACTCAGCATACAGGAAAGTCAAAACAACCTTTGGTGACATTAAAAGCAACGGTGGTAACATTAAGAGTGCAATGGGAATTCCAGATGCAGAGGAGAGAGCAGATAGGTGGAAAGAATACATTGAAAGCCTCTATGAAGGTGAAGACGGAAAGAGCTGACAAGTGCGAGAATTATCGCACAATCACCTTAACAGCTCATGCATCGAAGCTGCTTACAAGAATAATATATAGAAGAATGGAAAAGAATATTGAGAATGTGATAGGTGACGATCAGTTTGGCTTTAGGAAAAGTAACGAGACGAGAGAGGCAATTCTGACGTTACGGCTAATAATGGAAGCAAGGCCAAAGAAAAATCAAGACACTTTCATAGGATTTGTCGACCTGGAAAAAGCGTTCGGCAATATAAAATGGTGCAAGCTGTTCGAGATTCTGAAAAAAGTAGGGGTAAGCTCTAGGGAGAGACGGGTCATATACAATATGTACAACAACCAAGAGGGAATAATAAGAGTGGACGATCAAGAACGAAGTGCTCGTATTAAGAAGGGTGTAAGACAAGGCTGTAGCCTTTCGCCCCTACTCTTCAATCTGTACATCGAGGAAGCAATGATGGAAATAAAAGAAAGGTTCAGGAGTGGAATTAAAATACAAGGTGAAAGGATATCAATGATACGATTCGCTGATGACATTGCTATCCCGAGTGAAGGTGAAGAAGAATTAAATAATCTGCTGAACGGAATGAACAGTCTAATGAGTACACAGTATGGTTTGAGAGTAAATCGGAGAAAGATGATGGTAATGTGAAGTAGTAGAAATGAGAACAGCGAGATACTTAGCATCAGGATTGATGGTCACGAAGTCAATGAAGTTAAGGAATTCTGCTACCTAGGCAGTAAAATAACCAATGACGGACGGAGCAAGGAGGACATCAATAGCAGACTCGCTATGGCAAAAAAGGCATTTCTGGCTAAGAGAAGTCTACTAATATCAAATACTGGCCTTAATTTGAGGAAGAAATTTCTGAGGATGTACGTCTATAGTACAGCATTGTATGGTAGTGAAACATGGGCTGTGGGGAAACCGGAACAGAAGAGAATCGAAGCATTTGAGATGTGGTGCTATAGACGAGTGTTGAAAATTAGGTAGACTGATAAGGTAAGGAATGAGGAGGTTCTACGCAGAATCGGAGAGAAAAGGAATATGTGGAATACACTGATAAGGAGAAGGGACAGGATGATAGGACATCTGCTAAGACATGAGGGAATGACTTCCATGGTACTAGATGGAGCTGTAGAGGGCAAAAACTGTAGAGGAAGACAGAGATTGGAATACGTCAAGCAAATAATTGAGGACGTAGGTTGCAAGTGCTACTCTGAGATGAAGAGGTTAGCACAGGAAAGGAATTCGTGGCGGGCTGCATCAAACCAGTCAGTAGACTGATGACCAAAAAAAAAACAAGAAAAACAAATTCGTAGAAATAGACAAAAAAGAAAAAAATGAATACACAAATAAATTGAAGCTGAATTCGAGACTGTTGATGAAGTCTCTAAGCCGGATACAGTCGTCGACCTATTCCAGAGGAAGCTTATCGGTCCGCAAGGTCTCGGCATTCACACAGAGTGGGTTTGCTGTTAGTTGGGAGCTCCACCGTTAGGCGCGTAATGGGGTCCCCTAGAAGCGGGGCTGCCAGGGAGGGGAAGGAAGCCAGTGTGCACTCCTTGTGCATACCGTGGGGGAGTCATTCCGTCTGTGGAAAGGGTGCTTCCGGATGCCATGAAGAGTACAGGGTGCAGCCAACTGCAGGTGGTGATTCATGTCGGTAGCAGTTGCATGTCTCGCTTTGGATCGGATGAGATTCTCTCTGGTTTCGGGAGGCTAGCGGAAATGGTACAGTCTGCAGTCTTGCTGGCGAGATTCAGGGGGAGCTCACCATCTGCAGCATTGTCGACAGAATCGACTGTGGGCCTTTGGTGTAGAGCCGAGTGGAGATCTGAATCACAGGATCAGGCGGTTCTGTAACCGTGTAGACTGCTTTTTCCTTGAATTGCACCATCGATCTGTGGCTTTCCGAGTTCCGCCTAATAGGTCAGGAATCCACTATACACAGGAAGCGGCTATACGGGTAGCGGGGGCTGTGTAGAAGGGACTGGGCCGTTTTTGTTTTAGGTTTTGGGGTCTCAGGAAACCACAGAAAGGGCGTCCGTTTAAAAGGGGGCAGATAGAACACCGTAAGGTAGTTGTAGAAACGGTCGGTACTATAGCTGTAAATTGTCGTAGCTGTGTTGGGAAAGAACCAGAGCTCCAAGCCCTAATACATAGCACTGAAGCTCAAATAGTTTTAGGTACAGAAAGCTGGCTAAAGCCGGAAATAATTTCAGTCGCATTTTTTTCAGACTACTTAACAGTGTTCAGAAAGGATAGATTAAATATAGTTGGTGGTGGAGTATTTATTGCCGTCACAAGTCACTTGTAATGAAACTGAAGTAGGTAGTTCCTGTAAAATAGTATGGGTAGAAATTATACTTGACAATCGGACTAAACAATTAATTGGATCGTTTTACGAACCCTCCGACTCAGAAGATACAGTTGCTGAACAGTTCAAAGAAAACTTGAGTATCATTTCATATAGGTACCCCACTCTTACAATTATAGTCGGTGGTAACTTCAATCTACCCTCGATATAATGGAAAAACTATACGTTTAATGCCGGCGCAGGCATAAAACGTCATCCGAAATTGTGCTGAATGCTTTCTCAGAAAATTATTTGGTTCAAATGGTTCAAATGGCTCTGAGCACTATGGGACTCAACTGCTGTGGTCATAAGTCCCCTAGAACTTAGAACTAATTAAACCTAACTAACCTAAGGACATCACACACATCCATGCCCGAGGCAGGATTCGAACCTGCGACCGTAGCAGCCCCGCGGTTCCGGACTGCGCGCCTAGAGCCACTAGACCACCGCGGCCGGCAAAATTATTTGGAACAGTTAGTTCATGAGCCCTGTCGAAGCGTAAATGGTTGCAAAAGCATACTTGGCCTCTTAGTGACAAATAATCCTGGGCAAATACGGAGTATCATGACGAATACAGGCATTAGCAACCACAAGGCAGTTGATGCTAGGCTGAATACCCTAACGGAAAGTATATCTTTTTTAAAAAGCTGATAAAAATGCTCTTAACGCCTTTTTAAGAGACACTCTGTAATCCTTCCGATCTGATCATGTAAGGGTAGAAAAGTTGTGGAATGATTTCGAAGAGATAGTATCGACAGCAATTGAGAGATATGTACCCCATAAATTAATAAGTGATTGTACTGATCCCCCATGGTACACAAAACGGGTCAGATCGCTGTTGCAGAAGCAACGAAAACGGCATGTCAAATTTATAATAACGCAAAATCCCCAAGATTGGTAAAGCTTTGCGGAAGTACGAAATATGGTGCGTACTTCAATGCGAGATGCTTTTAATAATTCTAGTCATGCATAAAGTACTACCAGTGGCATGACGCAATCAATACCTTCACTGCGCGATAACACCGGTGAAATCACTGATTACAGTGCCACTAAAGCAGAGTTATTAAATACGGTTTTCCGAAACTCCTTCACCAAAAAGACTAAGTAAATATTCCTGAATTACAGTCAAGAACAACTACCAAGATGAGAGACATAGAAGGTTGTATGCCAGACAGGTTCCTTTCAGAATATGCTGATACAATAGATCCTTTTCTAGCAATTAACTGCAACCGCTCGCTCACAGAAAGATCCGTACCTAAAGACTGGAAAAGTGCTCAAATCTGACCAATACCCAAAAAGGGAGGTAGGAGTATTCCGCTGAATTTCAGGACCATTTCACTAACGTAGACTTGCAGCTGTGTTTTTGAACATATACTGTGTTCGAACATTATGTAGTACCTCGAAGAAAACGATTTATTGATACATGGTCAGCACGGATTCAGAAAATATCGTTCTTGTGAAACATAACACAAGAGGCTCTTCATACTCATGAAGTAATGAGTGCTGTCTACAGGAGATATTTAATTGATTCCACTTATTTAGATTTCCAGAAGGCGTTCGAGACCGTTCCTCACAAGGGTCTCCTAACCAAACTGCGTGCCTATGGAGTATCGCCTCAGTTGTACGACTAGCTTTGTGATTTCCTCTCAGAAAGGTCACAGTTCGTAGTAATAGACGGAAAGTCATCGAGTAAAACAGAAGTAATATCTGTCGTTCCCCAAGGAAGTGTTATAGGCCAGGGGACTGATGACCATAGATGTTAAGTCCCATAGTGCTCAGAGCCATTTGTTATAGGCCTCTATTCTATCTATATTAACGACACAGGAGACAATCTGAGTAGCCGTTTTAGATTGTTTGCAGATGATGCTGTCATTTAGCGCCTTTAAAGTCATCAGATGACCAAACCGAATTGCCAAATGATTTAGATACATATCTGTATGGTGCGAAAAGTGACGATTGAAACTGAATAAAGAAAAGTGTGAAGTTATTGCCACGAGTACTAAAAGAAATCCTCTAAATTTCGATTACGCGATAAGTCACACAAATCACAAGGCAGTAAATTCAACTAAATACTTAGGGATTAAAAATTACAAATAACCTAAATTGGAACGATCACATAGATATGTTGTGGGTATAGCAAACGAAAGATTGAGATTCATTGGCAGAACACTTAGAAGGTGGCACAGGTCTATTAAAGAGACTGATTACACCACGCTTGTCCGCATTATTCTGGAGTATTTTGTGCGGTGTGGGATCCGCATCAGGTGGGACCGACGGATGACATCGAAAATGTCCAAAGAAGAGCGGCTCGTTTTGTATTATCACGAAATAGGGGAGATAGTGCCACAGACCTGATACTTGAATTGTTGTGGCAATCATTAAAACAAAGGCATTTTTCGTTGCGACGGGATCTTCTCATGAAATTTCAATCACCAGTTTTCTCCTCCGATTGCGAAAACATACTGTTGGCACCTACATACATAGGAAGAAATGATCATCACCACCACGACGTCTCCACGAGGTTTCACCTTGTTTTCACCACACGTTTAAAACTCCACAGCACTCCTATAAAACCCGACAAGTTCAGTTTCCGAAAAGCTCGTGTCGAGCCACCAGGCCATCACGATCTCTCCTCGGTCAAACTCAGATAGTTCACGCGACTTCCCCATTTTGCTCACGGTCATCACGCTCACTGATACTACATGCATCGTACGTGTTCTGACTAGCAGTCATTCCTCTCCAGGTGACGTCTTATCTCTTGGATGGATTTATATCGGTAGTAGGTCGATACTGATAATGTGTTAGCTGATCAGTATATGTAGATTTTGTGAATGGGCTAGCCTCTTTCATAACGACTGTGCTCAGTAATAGAACGAAAGCGCAGGTCACATCCAGAACAGCAACAGAAGCGAACCTCATAACTACGGTAATATTTTTAATGTCCTTCTATTGCGGTATCTCAGAAAATTTTCTGAGCTCATAATTAGGTATCTCGAACGGAATGGCGTCGTCCATGCCAAACAGTGGTATCTCTCTCACACGACGCCCAATAGCCATGTGGCAAGGCATAGATGTAGTGGTTCTTGACTTCCGAAGAGCGTATGACCCATTACATAATGCAACCGGCAGGTGTGCTATATTAACAAGTATTTTTTTCTTCATCATCAGTCTACCCTAAGGTTGTCACTCCATCTTTTCCTTGGAGGGTATATAGTTCTTTTACAACTTGCTGATTTAAAAATGAACATGACCAGTCACAGTCGCAATCAACTTTTCTTTTTATGAGGTTACCGCTTTCGGTCTGTTTTAAACGATCTTCAGACCTGCCACCTCGATGATAGACGGTGGCTGCTACGAACACTAATTGCTAATCGAGCAGGTAGTGTTCGTGAAGTCGTAGCGCCAGCTCCGTTCAGAGCCACCATCTACGATCATGATGTGAGGTATGGAGGTGGTCTTAAACAGACAAAAACGGGTAATCAAAGAAAAAAAAGAAAAATAAGTTGCTTGCGATTGTGACCGTTCACGTCCATTTTCAAGTAATAAGAAAACCGCTGTAATCCAATAGAAATGTTCTCACAAATTACTTGGTGATTTATTTCCTACTATTTTTACAATCAATCTTCTGTTCGTTCATCTTATCTGTGGAGAACCTATATTCCTCTATTTTCTACGATTTTCACAATCTTCCGATTACTCATCCTATCTAAGAGTTCGCTCCATTAATGGTTCATCTTATCTACCCATTCATTAATGAAGCCCGCTTTACATCTTTTCCTAATGCTTTCACTTGTCTATCTGTCAGTGTTTTCACTGCAGCCCTCCTCAAAATTTTCATTTCCATGGTTTGCAAAACTCTTCTGTTCTTTGATGTTTCAGGACTAGTCTCAGCTGTGTATCTCATAAATGGTTTCACTATTGTTTTGTGTACTCTCTCCTTTGCATCTGTTTCTCTATACATGTTTTTCCAGATTACACCATTTGAACACCCAGCCATTTTGTTTTCTATTGCTGTTGGTCGTCTAACCATATTTTCGACATTTCCACATCTGAATTATTCAAAGACAAGTCTTTTAAGTAGCATTACCCGTTGCATCACTTTTCCATCTACTTGCAGTTTGCGTGTGCCACAAGTAAGATCATTAGTCTACTGACTGGTTTGATGCGGTCCGCCACGAATTCGTTTCCTGTGCTAACCTCTTCATCTCAGAGTGGCACTTTCAACCGACGTCCCCAATTATTTGCTGGATATATTAGATTCTCAGTCTTCCTTTTAAAGATTTTGCCCTCTACAGCTCCCTCTAGTAGCATGGAAGTAATTCCCTCATGTCTTACTGATGTTCGATCATCCTGTCACTTCTCCTTATCAGTGTTTCCCACAAATTCCTTTCCCCTCAGAATCAATCTAGAACCTCATTCCTTACATTATCAGTCCACCTAATTTTCAACATTCGTCTGTAGCACCACATCTCAAATGTTTCGAATCTCTTCTGTTCCGTTTTTCCCACCGTCCATGTTTCACTACCATACGATGCTGACGTACATTTTCAGAAAATTCTTCCCAATTTAAGGTCGATATTTGATATTATTAGACATCTCTTGGCCATGTATACCTTTTTTGCATCAGCTAGTCTGCTTTTGATGTCCTCCTTGTTCCGTCCGTCAATGGTTATTTTACTGCCTAGGTAGCAGAATTCCTTAACTTCATCTACTTCGTGACCATCAATCCTGATGTTAAGTTTCTCGCTGTTCTCATTTCCACTACTTCTCATTACCTTCGTATTTCTTCATTTTACTCCAAATCCATACTGTGTACTCATTAGACTGTTCATTCCGTTCAGCAGATCATGGAATTCTTCTTCACTTTCACTCAAGATAGCAATGTCATCAGCGAATCGTAACATTGATTTTCTTTTACCTTTCCACTTCTGATGCTTTCCTTTATTTTCATCATTGCTTCCTTTATGTACTCATTGAACAGTAGGGGCGAAAGGCTACATCCTTGTCTTACACCCTTTTTAATACGAGCACTTCGTTCTTGGTCGTCCAGTCTTATTATTCCCTCTTGGCTGTTGCACATATTGTATACAACCCGTCTCTCCTTACGGATTACCCCTACTTTTCTCACAATTTCAAACATCTTACACCATTTTACATTGTCGAACTCTTTCTGCAGGTCGACATATCCTACGAACGTGTCTTGATTTTTCTTTAGTCTTGCTTCCATTATTAACTGCAATGTCAGAATTGCCTCCCTCGTGCCTTTACTTTTCCTAAAGCCAAACTGATCATCATCTAGCGCATCCTCAATGTTCTTTTCCATTATTCGGTATATTATCCTTGTAAGCAACTGGAAGGCCTGAGCCGTTAAGCTGATTGCGTGATAATTCTCGCACTTGTCAGCGCTTGCTGTCTTCGAATTGTGTGGGTGATGCTTTTCCGAAAGTCAGATGGTATGTTGTCAGACTCATACATACTACAGACTCATATAATCTACACACCAACGTGAATAGTCGTTTTGTTGCTTCTTCCCCTAATGATTTTAGAAATTCTGATGGAATGTTATCAATCCCTTCTGCCTTATTTGACCGTAAGTACTCCAAAGCTCTTTTAAATTCCGATTCTAATACTGGATCCCCTATCTCTTCTAAATCGACTCCTGTTTCTTCTTCTATCACATCAGACAAATCTTCACCCTCATAGAGGCTTTCAATGTATTCTTTCCACCTATCTGCTCTCTCCTCTGCATTTAACAGTGGAATTCTCGTTGCACTCTTAATGTTACCACCCTTGCTTTTAATGTCACCGAAGAATGCTTTGACTTTGCTGTATGCTGAGTCTGTCCTCACGACAATTATTTCTTTCTAGATGTCTTCACATTTTCCCTGCAGCCATTTAGTCTTAGCTTCCCTGCACTTCCTATTTATTTCATTCCTCAGAAACTTGTATTTCTGTATGCCTGAGTTTTCCGGAACATTTTTGTACTTCCTCTTTTCATCAATCAACTTAAGTATTTCTTCTGCTACCCATGGTTTCTTCGCAGCTACCTTCTTTGTACCTATGTTTTCCTTCCCTACTTCTGTGATGGCCCTTTTTAGAGATGTCCATTCCTCTTCAACTGCACTGCCTACTGAGCTATTTCTTATTGCTGTGTCTATAGCCTTAGAGAATTTCAAGCGAATCTCGTCATTCCTTAGTGCTTCTGTATCCCACTTCTTTGCGTATTGATTCTCCCTTACTAATGTCTTAAACTTGAGCCTACTCTTCATCACTACTATATTGTGATCTGAGTCTATATCTCTCTTGGGTACGCCTTACAATCGTACGCCTTACAATCTAGTATCTGATTTCGAAATCTGTGTCTGACCATGATGTAGTCTAACTGAAATCTTCGCGTATCACCCGGCCTTTTCCATGTATACCTCCTCCTCTGATTATTCTTGAACAGAATATTCACCATTACTATCTGAAATTTCTTACAGAACCAAATTAGTCTTTCTCCTCTCTCATTCCTTGTCCCGAATTCATGTTCTCCTATAACCTTGTCTTCTACTAAATAATAATAATGTTGTGTGGCTAGGGCCTCCCGTCGGGTAGACCGTTCGGCGGGTGCAAGTCTTTCGATTTGACGAAACTTCGGCGACTTGCGCGTCGATGGGGATGAAATGATGATGATTAGGACAACACAACACCCAGTACTTGAGCGGAGAAAATCTCCGACCCAGCCGGGAATCGAACCCGGGCCGTTTGGATTGACCTGCTGTCGCGCTGAGCACTCAGCTACCGGGGACGTACTTCTGTTCTACTCCTTTCCCTACGACTGCATTCCAGTCCCCCATGATTGTTAAGATTTTCATCCCCCTTTACATGCTGTATTACCCTTTCAATACCTTCATACACTTTCAGCATCTTTTCATCTTCAGCTTAAGTCGTCATGCATACCTGAAATATCTGTTCACAGAGACACACTCTTTGCCCTACCTTCCCATTCATAACGAATCCTACTCCTGTTATATCATTTTCTCCTGCTGTTGATATTACTCTATACTCATCTGACCAGAAATCCTATTCTTCCTTCCACTTCACTTCACTGACCCCTATTATATCTAGATTGAACCTTTGCATTTCCCTTTTCAGATTTTCTAGTTTCCCTACCACTTTCAAGCTTGTGACATTGCAGGCCCCAACTCGTAGAACGTTATCCTTCCGTTGTTTATTCAATATTTTTCTCATGGTACCTCCCCCTTGGCAGGCCCTCCCAGAGATCCGAACGGGGAACTATTCCGGAATCTTTTGCCAATGGGAAGATCATCATTACACTTCTTCAATTACAGGCCACATGTCCTGTAGATACATGTTACGTATCTTTAATGCAGTGGTTTCCATTGCCTTTGCATCCTCATGCGGTTGATCATTGCTGATTCTTCCGCTTTTAGGAGCGGTTCCCCATCCCTATGTCAAGAGAGTGCCCTGAACCTCTGTCCGCTCCTCCGTCCTCTTTGAGTAGGCCGTTGGCAGAATGAGGGTGTCTTGTTATGCCAGATGTCTTCGGCCGCCAATGCTGATCACTAATCAAAATTTAAGCAGCGGCTGGATTCGAAACCAGGACCGGATTATGAATCAAAGACGCGACCCCTAGACCACGTGTCTCACATTCCGTCTTTTGGGTGTATATAACCACATTTAGATTGCTGACTTTCATATATGTTAAAATTTCTGCAGGTTACCTTCACTGTTTGCTAGCAGAGCTGCATCATTAGCATAACAAATAATTCTTATTTCTTCGTCAACCATTTTATAGGCTGTAACATTATCACCTCACCCATGACTACATAAAAAAGAACATTAAAATTGTCAGCTTGACTAATACCACTATTAAGTAGTACACAGGTAGCTAACATGGAACCAGTTTTCTCCTGAATGTAGTTGTTGGAATAAATATCTTTAATTTTTTGCATTAAGTTGAAATAAATACCTCGATTGTTGAGGAGGTTTACTACCTCTGGTAACTGAATCCAATGGGAAGCCTTCTGCAAGTCAATAAAACAGAGATAAGCTAATCTGTTTTAGTCAGAGGGCTTCTGAAGACGTTGACTAAGAATAAATACTGCGTCGGTGCATGACCTACAGGATTTATAACCATGCTACTCCTCTGAAAGAGTTATAATTTTTTTAAATATTTTTTTAAATTATTTTACTTCCTAGTAGCGACCACGGAAATTATTCGCAATTGCTAAATATTTAAGGGAATCGGAGGTAAAATTTTTTTTTTTTTTGGAAACAAAATTTGCCTATTCCATATTACATTTAAATTTCCTACGAAAAAATTTGTCACCTACGTCCATCCATAGTGTATCGTGCATGTAAATGTCTCAAGAACATTACGAGATTTTTTGCAACAACTTTTGTCCTTTGCATACTTAGTATGTATTTATATATACATTATATGTCTGTCTGCTCCAGCAGGTATATAAAAGCGTGCACATAATCGACTGCCCGCACGGCTGCTACGGTCGCAGGTTCGAATCCTGCCTCGGGCATGGATGTGCGTGATGTCCTTAGGTTAGTTAGGTTTACGTAGTTCTAAGTTCTAGGGGACTGATGACCACAGATGTTAAGTCCCATAGTGCTCAGAGCCATTTGAACCACAATCGACTGCAAAGTTGCGTAAAATTTCAAACCAATCGGTGAACAATTTTCCGAGATCTAAGATTTTGATCGAATACATATTTACACCTGGGGAAAAAAAGAACTAAAAAAAAATCACGTGCCAGAAAGGAATTATCCGAATTGAATGGAAATCGGTAGATGTGATGTGCAGACAAACAAATGATTGCAATAACAGAAAAATTGGATGGCTTATTCGAGACAAAGAGCTTCACAAACTGAGAAAGTCAACAACGTGTTGACCCGCCTCTGGCCCCTATGGAAGCAGTTATCTGGCTTGGCACTGACAAGAGTTGTTGGGTGTCCTCCTGAGGTTATGGTGCAAATTTTTGTCTAAGCGGTGCATTAGATCGACGAAATCCCGATGTGATTTGAGGGCCTTGCCTATAATGCTCCAAACGTTCTCAACTGTGAAGGGATCTGGCGTACTTGCTGGATTGGTAGGGTTTGGGAAGCACAGAGACAAGCAGTCGAAACTTTTGAAGTGTGCCGGCGGGCATTATCTTGCTGAAATGTAGGCCCAGGATGGCTTGCCATGCAGGGCAACTTAACAGAGTGTAACATATTGTTGATGTGCTGCTGGGCTTCGTCGATGCTGCAGATGAAAAACCGAAGGGGTCTTGCCATAAAATGAAATGATACACTGTGCTGGCGTAAGCTGTCGCCAGGATACCAGGCGGCAAAGAGGTTGCAAGGAGATCAATAGCGGCCAAACACAGACTCGCAAGAAATGTGCCGATAACGCCCTCTCGGTCGCCAGTTTTAGATCTCCACCGTGGACCGGACACCCACTCAGTTCCAGTCTGCCATCCAGTGAGTCACCGAGACGCCAGTTGCTGGCCTATCACTTGCAGTTGCAGACAGCACATAGCGACCAGAGTAGTGTACACAGCGGACTTCGTACTTCTCTAGCAGTGAAGCTAACGTGGACTGTTACAGAGAGCTTGTACCAAGCACATGGAAGCTTAAGTAGCCCTTTGTTTATGTTAATAAAGAATCCTGTTATTAAATGTGTCCAGCTGTGTTACAGAAAGAGGATACCGGCCATCAAACAACATGCTCTTCTTGCTTCCTACGGTACAAGCCTACAGTGACGACGTGACGACATAAAAGTTGGCGACGAGAATGATTCAGTGCAGATTTTCTCGCTTTTCTTGTGTTTTAGCTTGCAGGGCTGGTCGTTTTTGCTATGACGTATTTGTGTAAGCCATGGCTATCCAGCCCTCTCCGTCCCCTTGCCCGCGCCTCAGCTGCAGACGGCCAAAGTGATGGAGCTAACACAAGCTTTTCAGTTTCTGAACCAACAAATTGCTGCTTTGCTGATGACCGTACAACAACTTCTGGTTGCACAGACCGCGTCAGCCGCACACTAACAACCAACCGCCATTCAAGGTTCAAATGGCTCTGAGCACTATGGAACTTAACTGCTGAGGTCATCAGTCCCTACAACTTAGAACTACTTAAACCTAACTAACCTAAGGACATCACACACATCCATACCCGGGGCAGGATTCGAACCTGCGACCGTAGCGGTCTCGCGGTTCCAGACTGTAGCGCCTAGAACTCTTTGTCATTCAAGTCCAACAGTGTCGCCGGTCAGACAAATTTGATTAGTTCTGCGGCTCCCCTCATGGAACACATGCAAGAACACAACAAGAAACCAGCAATTAGAAACGAGCATCCCTGCAAGCTAAAACACAAGAGAAGCAATTTAACGTCGCCGAACAGGAATGACCCGAATACCTGACAGGGTTCCAAGCACATTGTGAAGTTCATCGAGTTCAAGGTCTGTGAAACTACAATACTCTTTTTCGATTGCGGGTCCCGAGTGTTCAGGTTAATACAAAAACTATTACTAACTGCGTCTCCGAAGGAACTCAGTTATGGCGAAGTAATTACTGCATTAACTCAGTACTATGACCAGAAAGATGAAGTAGCTACAGCCAGATATCAGTTTTTTCGCTTGCAGAAAAAGCCGGATCAGACCTACCGTCAGTGGTATACAGAACTAACGGCACGTCTAGAAAGTGTAAATGTAAGTGTACCAATGGCAGTTTTTACTGTGACTTAGTGATTAGAGATGCAATAACATTCAAAGTCCCCCACAGTAGAATACGGGATCATATCCTAAGGTACTCTGATCCATCACTTCAAGTGCGGCAAATCTTAGAGCGATATGATCCGGGTGTGCCATATCGGCCGATAATTTTGACCAGGCCCCTATGTGTCGGGTCGAGTTGCCACTTGCTCACGACCGCCCCAAGCAGCCACAACATCGAGCGCTTACACAGCCGCGCGGACAGCCACTTAGTCAGGTAAACAGATCTGTGACCTTAGCGAAGTCTTGCCCTAGGTGTTTTGCTCACCGTAAAGGACAGCACTGCCTATCACGTAACGGGACGTGTTACACATGTGGAATAAAAAGGCCATGTCCAAACTGTTTGTTCGTAACGCCACAAAAGCGCCGGTTTTGCTCGCTCTCAGAAAGAAAAACGGCTCATTCTCATGCAGTGATCATTGTGTTTTCCGAACCTAAAAAAGGATTTGGTAAGCGTGATAGCGTAACAGAGATGTTTTTAAAACTCAAGTGGCAGACTCTGCAAGAGAGGCGCTCTGCATCGCGGTGTAGCTTGTTGTCCAGGTTTCGAGAGGGTGCGTTTCTGGATGAGGTATCGAATATATTACTTCCCCCTATTTGTACCTCCCGGGGAGATCACGAATGTAAAATTGGAGAGATTCGAGCACGCACGGAGGCTTTCCGGCTGGCGTTCTTCCCACGAACCATACGCGACTGGAACAGGAAAGGGAGGTAATGACAGTGGCACGTAAAGTGCCCTCCGCCACACACCGTTGGGTGGCTTGCGGAGTAAAAATGTAGATGTAGAACAGGTTATGACAAAAGTAAGGTAAAGGTTGTGACTCATTCTCGCCCTTGTGCTGTGCAACGATGTTCTAACAACACTTTGTCTCTTTACGAATTGTGGCCATCGTATGAACTTTCATTTAGACACACGTGCATCAGTATCTTTGCTAAATCGTGCCAAACACGAACAGTTAGGTTCACCACACCTCTCTAAATCTAGCAAGCACCTCACTGCTTACAACAGACAGGAAATTCCTGTGCTTGGACAGTGTAGGTTATCTGCCACTTACAAATCTCACACTAGGCCAGTGAATTTTACTGTGTTGGTTGGTTGGTTGGTTGGTTGGGGAAGGAGACCAGACAGCGTGGTCATCGGTCTCATCGGATTAGGGAAGGAAGTCGGCCGTGCCCTTCCAGAGGAACCAACCCGGCATTTGCCTGGAATGATTTAGGGAAATCACGGAAAACCTAAATCAGGATGGCCGGACGCGGGATTGAACCGTCGTCCTCCCGAATGCGAGTCCAGTGTCTAACCACTGCGCCACCTCGCTCGGTTACTGTGTTGAGATGAAGAGAAATGGAGAACATTTTCGGTTTAGATGCCTTTGATTTGTTTGGCCTTATCAGCCAAGAAAATGTACTTTCCATATCGACTTGTGATACAAATCACAATTCAACTAGCTTGTTTAATGAATTACCTTAACTATTTTGAGACGGAATGGGAAAAGCTCACAAATTTGTAGCGCATGTTTCATTGAAAGACAATGCAAAGCCTAAGGTTTTTCGCACCCGCCCCATTCAAATTCCATTAAGAGACAAAGTAGCCAGTGAATTGAAAGAATTACAAGACAATGGTGTCATTGCTCCCATTCAAGTTAGTCAGTAGACAAGTCCTCTCATTTTGTTCCTTAAGCCTTCTGGTCGCATTCACATTTTTGTTGACTTCAAGTCTACAGTCAAACCACAGACAGTAATTGACACTTATCCGTTACCTCGCCCTGAGGAAGTCATGGACAGGCTTGGTGTAGGACGTTTTCTAAGCCTAGTTGCAAATTCCTTTGGATGCAGAATCACAGACTCTGTTTGTTGTACGGTCGCAGGTTCGAATCCTGCCTCGGACATGGATGTGTGTGATGTCCTTAGGTTTAAGTAGTTCTAGGTTCTAGGGGACTGATGGCCTCAGAAGTTAAGCCCCATAGTGCTCAGAGCTATTTGAACCATTTTTTGTTGTTGTAAATACACAGTCAGGTCTGTTCAAGTATTAGCGTTTACCTTTCGGCAGTGCTTCAGCACCAGATATTTTTCAACATTACTTGGAACAGCTGACTGCAAAAGTGCCGATTTGTTCAAACTACCTTGACGATATTATCGTCTCAGGCCGTACACCGGAGGAACATATTGCTTACTCTTTTTCGAGTGTTATGGGAAGCAGGACTCACGTGTCGTCTCGAAAAGCGTGACTTTTTTCAAGCTGAGCTACAGTTCTTAGATCGTGTGATAGTCTAGGTGTGCACCCCCTCCATTCTCATTTGCTTGCAGTCCGAGACCTGCCTGTTCCTCGCAAGTGTCTGAACCGTAGTCAGTACATTCGGTTCATACCGAATGCCGCTCAAATCGCGGCTCCATTGCATCGCTTGCGTCGGAAAAGTGTACGTTTTGTGTGGACTCAAGATAGTCAAGACGCATTTCAGAAACTCAAAAATGCCTTGCTTGATGACACATTTTTAGTGAATTTTTCCCCTGTCAAGACGGTAGTTTTGCAAGTGGACGCTTCTTCCTACGGAATTGGCGCTGTACTTTCGCACAGAATTGGTGCACAAGACACACCTATTGCTTTTGCCTCAAAGTTGTTCACTCAAACTCAGTGCTTTCGCAGTATCAGAGTGAAACTGTGTACAGATCTACGGCAATGTAGACGCCCTATCTCGCCTTCCGATCGGCCCAGATTGATTTTGATGCATCTGCCGCATCTTGTTGCCAAATCTGTGAGCAAGACTCTGAATTGCTGGAATCTTTTCCCTTGCACTACAGAAAAATAGCACAGGCCACGGAAGCAGAGACATGTCTCAATGTTTTGTTGCATGACATTCACACGTCTTGGCCGCGTTCATTGAACAGTATCAAGAATTCATTTGAGCGCCGATATTTTGCACGTCGACATAGTTTTCGGTGATACAAGATGTGATTCTAGTTCAAAATGACAGTTGACAATCGCATGTGCTTATTCCCAAAGTGTTGCAAAGGGATGTGCTGCTATTGCTGAATCAAGAACATTGGGGAATTATTCTCACTAAACAGCTAGCGCGAGAGCACCGTACTTGGCAGGCCATGGACGCCCATATTGAACAGATGACGTCACAGTGTCGCTCCGAGACAGACATTCTCAACATGGCGTAAGACTTAATTGTCATGGCAACTAGTGGACATTAACTTTGCAGGACCACTTTGGAACACTCGTTGGCTCATACTTCTTTCTTCAACAATTCTTTATTGAACCCAATGAGAATTACACACACGAAAGAATAGTGTTTTATCTGCGCACCCCATTTTTCCACGTAATTTCCATCCCATTCTATGGCTTCGTCGGTGCCAATCCTTCCCTGGTGGAGGGATGTGAATGACCTCTTCATCGTTCTCAAAATGTCTTCCACGAATGGCATCTTTTAATGGCCCAAAGAATTGGAAGTCCGAGGGGGCTAGGTCAGGGCTGTCAGGTGTGACAGCCGTGGATGGTTTCCCAGGCCGCTGCAAATTGTGGAGCTCCCACGAACCGCCTTATGATTGGTTCAAATGGCTCTGAGCACTATGGGACTCAACTGCTGTGGTCATCAGCCCCCTGGAACGTAGAACTACTTAAACCTAATTAACCTAAGGACATCACACACACCCATGCCCGAGGCAGGATTCGAACCTGCGACCGCTGCAGCAGCGCGGCTCCTGACTGGGGCGCCTAGAACCGCACGGCCACCGGGGCCGACAACCTTCTGATAACCTCAGGCTCCGTGCCCAGCGACTAACCGTACTTCTGTCGATACCAGATGCTCCTTAGACTTTGCACAAGCGTTCGTGAATATTCTCCACAGTTTCTTACTCTGCAGCGAGAAATTCAATGACGGCACGTTGCTTGTAACGTACATCACCTACAGACGCCATTTTGAAACTTTCCTACAGTTACGCTATCTATCGGAAGTGACGGAAACTTGGTGCGCCCACTCAGGGGCCTTCAGATAGAAGATACGTAACGTTTCGCATCCTTAGCATTGTTTTCGGCTGAGAAAAAAGTGCACTGCATTACTTTCTGAGCAACCCTCATATTTCCTAGTATTCCTTCCCAATACAATTCTCTATTGACTTTGGTTAGTTACAAGTTCTTTTGTAATCTTCATAAGACTCTTTTTTGGACTGAGAAAAAAAAGGCAGTACATTACTTCCTGTGCAACCCTCATACCTCCTTGTATTTCTTCCCAAAAAAATGTTCAAATGTGTGTGAAATCCTATGGGACTTAACTGCCAAGGTCATCAGTCACGAAGCTTACACACTACTTAACCTAAATTATCCTAAGGATAAACACACACCCCCATGCCCGAGGGAGGACTCGAACCTTCGCCGAGACCAGCTGCACAAACCATGACTGCAGCGCCCTAGACCGCTCGGCTAAACCCGCACGGCTTTTCCCAAAACAATTCTCTATTGACTTTGTCTAGTTACAAGTTCTTTTGTAATCTTCATGAGACACTTTGTTTCAAGTATTTTATATTTCGAATAGGCGCACCTCTTTTTCCTTCATGTTTCATTAATTTCTTTGGAAACCGTGGTGTTATGTTTGTTTTCCTCTCTTGCTTTGTAACTGATGTACCTAATACTTGATGAGCTGCTACTGCAATAGTTCCTTAAATTTTTCCTACCCTAATGTATGTTATCTTCTGAATTAATGGCGCTTTCCTTTAATTTCCCCGATACTCGTTTTTAAGAAAAGAATTTGGTTGATTAATCGATACTGATGCTCTATTATACTTTTTCTTCTTTTAATTTACGTTCTTTAGTAATTCTATTTCTTCCTGCACAGAATCTGATGTTTGCCATGTCTGCGGTAACTCCTTATGATGGCAGAGTTTAGAGTCATAACATCTAACTTTAAATGGGATCAGAATCATATTTTCACTCTGACCGGAGTGTGAGCAGATACGAAACTTCCTGGGAGATTAAAACTGTGTGCGGACCGAGACTCGAACTCGGGACCTTTGCCTTTCGCAGGCAAGTGCTCTACAATCTTGTTGTTGTTTTTTTTTTCGTTGTGTTTGGTCGTTGCGGACGTCGCAAGACATCCTGTTCAAGTTCGGTGGTTGATCCTTCCACTCAGTTTTTTTATTACAGAGGCCAACCGGCTCTCTGATCGACCACGCTGAGTTACCTTGTCGGCTAAGACATCTGTTCAAGTTCGTTGTTGATCGAATAACTCAGTTTTTTTTAATTGCAGAGGGCTGCTAACTTTCAAATGTACCAGACATCATTAAAGTTCGACTATCCCAAGATAGTCACGATCGGATTTATTAGGTGTTCCAAAAACTGAAGGGGCGCCATGGTCTAGGGGTACCGTCCTTGTTTTATAATCAAAACGCCCTCGGTCCCGGGTTCGATCCCCGCCACTGCCTAAATTTTGATAAATAATCAGCATTGGCTGCCGAAGACTTCCGGCATAAGAAGTCAGCCTCATTCTGCCAACGGCCTTGTCAAAGAGGGCGGAGGAGCTGATAGACGTTCAGGGCACTCTCTTGTCCTAGGGGTGGGAAATTGCCCATAAAGGCGGAAGAATCAGCAATGATCAACGACATGAGGACGCAGAAGGCAATGGAAACCACTGCATTAAAGACACGTAACGTGTATCCACAGGACATCTGGCCTGTAATTGAAGAAGTGTCATGATGATCTCTCCATTAGCAAAAGATTCCGGAATAGTCCCCCATTCAGATCTCCTGGAGGGGACTGACAAGTGGGAGGTTACCATGAGAAAAAGATTGAATAATCAACGAAAGGATAACGTTCTAGGAGTGGGGGCGTGGAATGTCAGAAACTTGAACGTGGTAGGGAAACTAGAAAATCTGAAAAGGGAAATGCAAAGGCTCAATATAGATATAGTAGGGGTCAGTGAAGTGAAGTGGAAGGAAGACAAGGATTTCTGGTCAGATGAGTATCGGGTAATATCAACAGCAGCAGAAAATGGTATAACATTTGTAGGATTCGTTATGAATAGGAAGGTAGGGTAGAGGGTGTGTTACTGTGAACAGTTCAGTGACCGGGTTGTTCTAATCAGAATCGACAGCAGACCAACACCGCCAACGATAGTTCAGGTATACATGCCGACGTCGCAAGCTGAAGATGAACAGATAGAGAAAGGGTAATGCAGTATGTAAAGGGGAACGAAAATCTAATAGTCATGGGCGACTGGAATGCAGTTGTAGGGAAGGAGCAGAAGAAAAGCTTACAGGAGAATATGGACTTGGGACAAGGAATGAAAGAGGAGAAAGACTAATTGAGTTCTGTAACAAGTTTCAGCTAGTAATAGCGAATACCCTGTTCAAGAATCATAAGAGGAGGAGGTATACTTGGAAAAGTATACGGGAAGATTTCAATTAGATAACATCATGGTCAGACAGAGATTCCGAAATCAGATACTGGATTGTAAGGCGTACCCAGGAGCAGATATAGACTCAGACCACAATATACTAGTGATGAAGAGTAGGCTGAAGTTCAAGACATTAGTCAGGATGAATCAATACGCAAAGAAATACTAAGGAGTGACGAGATACGTTTGAAGTTCTCTAACGCTATAAATACAGCAATATGGAATAGCGCAGTAGGCAGTACAGTTGAAGAGGAATGGACATCTCTAAAAAGGGCCATCACAGAAGTTGGGAAGGAAAACATAGGAACAAAGAAGGTAGCTGCGAAGAAACCATGGGTAACAGAAGAAATACTTCAGTTGATTGATGAAAGGAGGAAGTACAAACATGTTTCGGAAAAATCAGGAATACAGAAATACAAGTCGCTGAGGAATGAAATAAATAGGAGGTGCAGGGAAGCTAAGACGAAATGGCTGCAGGACAAATGTGAAGACATCGCAAAAGATATGGTTGTCGGAAGGACAGACTCAGCATACAGGAAAGTCAAAACAACCTTTGGTGACATTAAAAGCAACGGTGGTAACATTAAGAGTGCAACGGGAATTCCACTGTTAGATGCAGAGGAGAGAGCAGATAGGTGGAAAGAATACATTGAAAGCCTTTATGAGGGTGAAGATTTGTCTGATGTGATAGAAGAAGAAACAGGAGTCGATTTAGAAGAGATAGGGGATCCAGTATTAGAATCGGAATTTAAAAGAGCTTTGGAGTACTTACGGTCAAATAAGGCAGAAGGGATAGATAACATTCCATCAGAATTTCTAAAATCATTGGGGGAATTGGCAACAAAACGACTATTCAAGTTGGTGTGTAGAATATATGAGTCTGGCGATATACCATCTGACTTTCGGAAAAGCATCATCCACACAATGCCGAAGACGGCAAGAGCTGACAAGTGCGAGAACTATCGCACAATCACCTTAACAGCTCATGCATCGAAGCTGCTTACAAGAATAATATACAGAAGAATGGAAAAGAAAATTGAGAATTCGCTAGGTGACGATCAGTTTGGCTTTAGGAAAAGTAAAGGGACGAGAGAGGCAATTCTGACGTTACGGCTAATAATAATGGCAAGGATAAATAAAAATCAAGACATTTTCATAGGATTTGTAGACCTGGAAAAAGCGTTCGACAATATAAAATGGTGCAACCTGTTCGAGATTCTGAAAAAAGTAGGGGTAAGCTATAGGGAGAGACGGGTCATATACAACATGTACAACAACCAATAGGGAATAATAAGAGTGGACGATCAAGAACGAAGTCTCGTATTAAGAAGGGTGTAAGACAAGGCTGTAGCCTTTCGCCCCTACTCTTCAATCTGTACATCGAGGAAGCAATGATGGAAATAAAAGAAAGGTTCAGGAGTGGAATTAAAATACAAGGTGAAAGGATATCAATGATACGATTCGCTGATGACATTGCTATCCTGAGTGAAAGTGAAGAAGAATTAAATGATCTGCTGAACGGAATGAACAGTCTAATGAGTACACAGAATGGTTTGAGAGTAAATCGGAGAAAGATTATGGTAATGAGAAGTAGTAGAAATGAGAACAGCGAGAAACTTAACATCAGGATTGATGGTCACGAAGTCAATGAAGTTAAGGAATTCTGCTACCTAGGCAGTAAAATAACCAATGACGGACGGAGCAAGGAAGACATCAAAAGCATACTCGCTATGGCAAAAAAGGCATTTCTGGCCAAGAGAAGTCTTCTAATATCAAATACCGGCCTTAATTTGAGGAAGAAATTTCTGAGGATGTACGTCTGGAGTACAGCATTGTATGGTAGTGAAACATGGACTGTGGGAAACCCGGAACAGAAGAGAATCGAAGCATTTGAGATGTGGTGCTATAGACGAGTGTTGAAAATTAGGTGGACTGATAAGGTAAGGAATGAGGAGGTTCTACGCAGAATCGGAGAGAAAAGGAATATGTGGAAAACACTGATAAGGAGAAGGGGCAGGATGATAGGACATCTGCTAAGACATGAGGGAATGACTTTCACGGTACTAGAGGGAGCGGTAGAGGGCAAAAACTTTAGAGGAAGACAGAGATTGGAATACGTCAAGCAAATAATTAAGGACGTAGGTTGCAAGTGCTACTCTGAGATGTAGAGGTTAGCACAGGAAAGGAATTCGTGGCGGGCCGCATCAAACCAGTCAGTAGACTGATGGAAAAAAAAAAAAAAAAAAAAAAAAAAAAAAAAAAAAAAAAAAAAAAAGACAGCTTCAAAACTTTAGCATTTGTAAATTATTAAAGATCGATTGAAATGGTTTTCTATTTGTAAATTATTATTCTTATTTGCAATGTTCTGCATGAAAACATTGCTGCCCAATGATTCACCAGAAGTAATTGGTCACAAACGAAGGAAGGCTTCCACTCCTCATCCAAACTACCTGAGGTAATGAATATTTTTTAACGTTAAAACGTGGTGTAAGATAACATTATTGTCACTCACTACCGATGCTAATAAAAGACATTAAAAGGTGTTCCTTGTTCTTTCAACTAGGCTTAACGTTGTACATTCATCCTATCGATGGTCTAATTTTGTTGAATTCTGAACGTGACGACTACTGAAAATATGGGATACATCTTCCCTGATGCCTAGCAGACTTTATGAAACTACTGTGCTTCTTGTAAAGAGAAGGACATGCCTCAGTACACAACAGGCAAAGGGAACAAGCAAACCGTACTTCCAGTGATAAGATAACGGTGTAACTGATAATTAGTAGCTATGCAGGATACCTACAGGCTTACATAAAGAACTCATCTCTTGCACACTCATAAGACAAGGAGGTGCCATGTTACACTTGCTCTGTTAGGTTACATGATGCTTGTCATATTCAAGGTCACCACTCACGCCCCCCCCCCCCCCCCGCCCATCCCCAAAGGAACCACCACCAGGAATTGGTCAATAGCACTCAGGGGACACATGCCCTACCCATGCGCCTTATGCAAGGGGACTAGTTACGTTTAAGGTCCTAACATAACACTATTCCTGTCACGTGATATAAAATTGGCAAGATACCCCACAAGCAGTGGGAGCACATTAAAATGGCAGGATACCACTCCACATCCCCCAACAGACCAAAAAGCCCGTGCTCCATCCCCCTTATCAGGCTTTATAACCATCAGTTCTCTTCTCTTGAGATGTATGCAGAAAAAGTAGGTAATGAGGTTTGTTACAAACAGATTATTATTAATAATAATTTTATAGTCAAAGGGTCTTCAAATAAACACGGAACTCATGAATCCATGGATCCTGCATGTCAGCAGAGGACTGTTCAGGCTGATGGAGGCTCTGTAATGGTGTGGGGCTTGTGCAGTTGGAGTGATATGGGACCCCTGATACGTCTAGATACGACTCTGACAGGTGACACGTATGTAAGCAACCCGTCTGATCACCTGCATCCATTAATGTCCATTGTGCATTCCGACGGACTCGAGCAATTCCAGCAAGACAATGCTACACTCCACAGGTCAGCAATTACTACAGAGTGGCTCCAGGAACACTCCTCTGAGTTGAAACACTTCCACTGGTCACCAGACTCCCCAGACATGAATATTATTTAGCATATCTTGGATGCCTTGCAACGTGCTGTTCAAAAGAGCTCTCCCCCCCCCCCCCCCCATACTCTTTGCGATTTATAGAGAGCCCTGCAGGATTCATGGTGTCAATTCCCTCTAGCACTACTTCAGACATCAGTCGGGTCCATGTCACGTCTTTTTACGACACTTCAGTGTGCTCGCGGGAGCCCTGCACGATAGTAGGCAGGTGTACCAGTTTCTTTGGCTCTTCAGTGTATAAAGTGAACTACAAAAAACTGATAAAAATTAATAAAGAATTACAAAATAAATTGTTTATTATTGGGTTTGTTTCTTCGTCACGGACAAATTCAAACTACGCTCTGATTTAGAAAAATCCCTTGTCCATCTTCAGAAGATAGTTGGATAGTGCTAGAAGTGTACACCTCCGTTTTTGGTTGCATTGGACATTTATTTATCTGTGCAAAAACCAAATACGAACAGTCACGCTCGGCTGTAGCTTCCAAAACCGTAATCGACAGAGCAGATTGTGGCTAGACAGGGTATGGACAAAAACATGAAATTACCAGAAACGCGACACATTACCAAGCGAAATAATCAAAACGTCCTCAGTACTTTGTTCGAATTTCGCCACTGATTAAATTCTGAATACAAAGCATCGGCAATGGCAGCCAAAGACTTCTGGCATAAGAAATCACCTCTTTCGGCCAAGTGTCTTGCTAGAGGGCGGAGAAGTGGATATAGGTTCAGGGCACTTTCTTGCTCTTTGGGTGGAGAACTGCCCTAAAAGGCGGAAGGGTCATGAATAATACATGGCTTGAGGATGGGGAACGCTCCAGAAACGACTGCATTAAAGACACATAATGTATATCCGTAGGACATTTTGCCTGTAACTGAAAAAAGTGTCATGATTATATTTAAATTGGCAACAGATTGCTGACTAGTCAACTATTCAGATCTCCAGGAGGGGATACCTACCTTCCTATGGGGAGGTGAACGTGAGAAAGAGATTGAATAAGCAAAGGGAGGATAACCTCCTTCGAGTTTTGGTGTGGAATATCAGAATTTTCAATGTGGTAGGGAGTGGTAGGGTATGCGGGGCTCAACCCCAATTTTGATATGAAATTGATAGCGAAATTAATTAAATTAAACAATTAATTAACATCCCAACAAGGCCCCCAACTCCACACCCCCGTAGGATATCATGTGTTTTTCTCGGCCTGCACGTGTTTTCCAAGCAACCTCCCCAATCCCCCCTGCCCGACCCTCCCCTCTATCCTATTGGCGGGAATTTCGATTTATTTCGGAAATTTCGAATTTTGGCGGGAATTTGTCACTGGACTATGCTGACGTCCCCCCATTCCCCCCCCCCCCCCCCCCCTGCTCACAAACGCGAATTGGAGGAAAATTAAAAATGGAGGTGCCATTTCTGGGGCTCGAATTCTGGTCCTTCTGGACAGAAAGCCCAGGTGCACAGCCCAGCACATGGAAATTGTCCAGATGCAGGAGGGGAAGGTGGTATGAAGTGTGTTACTATACTTTTCATGATCTTCCCATCCAAACTGCATGCATGCAGATCATCTGGAAGAGGTAAGTTCTTAGGATTTTTTAGTAGGCTGATATTCAGGACATGCAAATATCGTCCTATAAAGTCAAGTACCCCCCCATGAACCATGGACCTTGCCGTTGGTGGGGAGGCTTGCGTGCCTCAGCGATACAGATCGCCGTACCGTAGGTGCAACACAACAGAGGGGTATCTGTTGAGAGGCCAGACAAACATGTGGTTCCTGAAGAGGGGCAGCAGCCTTTTCAGTAGTTGCAGGGGCAACAGTCTGGATGATTGACTGATCTGGCCTTGTAACATTAACCAAAACGGCCTTGCTGTACTGGTACTGCGAACGGCTGAAAGCAAGGGGAAACTACAGCCGTAATTTCTCCCGAGGACATGCAGCTTTACTGTATGATTAAATGATGATGGCGTCTTGTTGGGTAAAATATTCCAGAGGTAAAATAGTCCCCCATTCGGATCTCCGGGCGGGGACTACTCAAGAGAACGTCGTTATCAGGAGAAAGAAAACTGGCGTTCTACGGATCGGAGCGTGGAATGTCAGAACCCTTAATCGGGCAGGTAGGTTAGAAAATTTAAAAAGGGAAATGGATAGGTTAAAGTTAGATATAGTGGGAATTAGTGAAGTTCGGTGGCAGGAGGAACAAGACTTTTGGTCAGGTGATTACAGGGTTATAAATACAAAATCAAATAGGGGTAATGCAGGGGTAGGTTTAATAATGAATAAAAAAATAGGAGTGCGGGTTAGCTACTACAAACAGCATAGTGAACGCATTATTGTGGCCAAGATAGACACAAAGCCCATGCCTACTACAGTAGTACAAGTTTATATGCCAACTAGCTCTGCAGATGATGAAGAAATTGATGAAATGTATGACGAGATAAAAGAAATTATTCAGGTAGTGAAGGGAGACGAAAATTTAATAGTGACTGGAATTCGTCAGTAGCAAAAGGGAGAGAAGGAAACATAGTAGGTGAATATGGATTGGGGGGAAGAAATGAAAGAGGAAGCCGCCTTGTAGAATTTTGCACAGAGCATAACTTAATCATAGCTAACACTTGGTTCAAGAATCATGAAAGAAGGTTGTATACCTAGAAGAATCCTGGAGATACTAAAAGATATCAGATAGATTACATAATGGTAAGACAGAGATTTAGGATCCAGGTTTTAAATTGCAAGACATTTCCAGGGGCAGATGTTGATTCTGACCACAATCTATTGGTTATGAACTGCAGATTGAAACTGAAGAAACTGCAAAAAGGCGGGAATTTAAGGAGATGGAACCTGGATAAACTGAAAGAACCAGAGGTTGTACAGAGTTTCAGGGAGAGCATAAGGGAACAATTGACAGGAATGGGGGAAAGAAATACAGTAGAAGAAGAATGGGTAGCTCTGAGGGATGAAGTAGTGAAGGCAGCAGAGGATCAAATAGGTAAAAAGATGAGGGCTAATAGAAATCCTTGGGTAACAGAAGAAATATTGAATTTAATTGATGAAAGGAGAAAATATAAAAATGCAGTAAATGAAGCAGGCAAAATGGAATACAAACGTCTCAAAAATGAGATCGACAGGAAGTGCAAAATGGCTAAGCAGGGATGGGTAGAGGACAAATGTAAGGATGTAGAGGCTTGTCTCACAAGGGGTAAGATAGATACTGCCTACAGGAAAATTAAAGAGACCTTTGGAGAGAAGAGAACCACTTGTATGAATATCAAGAGCTCAGATGGCAACCCAATTCTAAGCAAAGAAGGGAAGGAGTATATAGAGGGTTTACGCAAGGGCGATGTGCTTGAGGACAATATTATGGAAATGGAAGAGGATGTAGATGAAGATGAAATGGGAGATAAGATACTGCCTGAAGAGTTTGACAGAGCACTGAAAGACCTGAGTCGAAATAAGGCCCCGGGAGTAGACAACATTCCATTAGAACTACTGATGGCCTTGGGAGAGCCAGTCATGACAAAACTCTACCATCTGGTGAGCAAGATGTATGAGACAGGCGAAATACCCACAGACTTCAAGAAGAATATAATAATTCCAATCCCAAAGAAAGCAGGTGTTGACAGACGAGAAAATTACCGAACTATCAGTTTAATAAGTCACAGCTGCAAAATACTAACGCGAATTCTTTACAGACGAATGGAAAAACTGGTAGAAGCGGACCTCGGGGAAGATCAGTTTGGATTCCGTAGAAATGTTGGAACACGTGAGGCAATACTAACCTTACGACTTATCTTAGAAAATAAATTAAGGAAAGGCAAACCTACGTTTCTAGCATTTGTAGACTTAGAGAAAGCTTTTGATAACGTTAACTGGAATACTCTCTTTCAAATTCTGAAGGTGGCAGGGGTAAAATACAGGGAGCAAAAGGCTATTAACAATTTGTACAGAAACCAGATGGCAGTTATAAGAGTCGAGGGGCATGAAAGGGAAGCAGTGGTTGGGAAAGGAGTGAGACAGGGTTGTAGCCTCTCCCCGATGTTATTCAATCTGTATATTGAGCAAGCAGTAAAGGAAACTAAAGAAAAATTCGGAGTATGTGTTAAAATTCGTGGAGAAGAAGTAAAAACTTTGAGGTTCGCCGATGACATTGTAATTCTGTCAGAGACAGCAAAGGACTTGGAAGAGCAGTTGAACGGAATGGACAGTGTCTTGAAAGGAGGATATAAGATGAACATCAACAAAAGCAAAACGAGGATAATGGAATGTAGTCAAATTAAATCGGGTGATGCTGAGGGGATTAGATTAGGAAATGAGACACTTAAAGTAGTAAAGGAGTTTTGCTATTTAGGGAGTAAAATAACTGATGATGGTCGAAGTAGAGAGGATATAAAATGTAGACTGACAATGGCAAGGAAATCGTTTCTGAAGAAGAGAAATTTGTTAACATCGAGTATAGATTTAAGTGTCAAGAAGTCGTTTCTGAAAGTATTTGTATGGAGTGTAGCCATGTATGGAAGTGAAACATGGACGATAACCAGTTTGGACAAGAAGAGAATAGAAGCTTTCGAAATGTGGTGCTACAGAAGAATGCTGAAGATAAGGTGGGTAGATCACGTAACTAATGAGGAGGTATTGAATAGGATTGGGGAGAAGAGAAGTTTGTGGCACAACTTGACTAGAAGAAGGGATCGGTTGGTAGGACATATTTTGAGGCATCAAGGGGTCACAAATTTAGCATCGGAGGGCAGCGTGGAGGGTAAAAATCGTAGAGGGAGACCAAGAGATGAATACACTAAGCAGATTCAGTAGGATGTAGGTTGCAGTAGGTACTGGGAGATGAAGAAGCTTGCACAGGATGGAGTAGCGTGGAGAGCTGCATCAAGCCAGTCTCAGGACTGAAGACCACAACAACAACAACAACAACAACAAAGTCAAGTAATGCATGGGTATGCCAGCATATGGTATTTACCTACAGAAAATATCCAAAAATATGAAAAATAACAAAATCGGATAATAGAGGAAAACCTGGTATCATTACGACAAATTGAAGCAAATACGACGAAATATGTAAAACCGCGGAAAAAAACATGCAAAATTATTTAAATAGACAGAGTATACATAAAAGTGGAGAAGAAGTACCACAAAATGCATGGAATGGAGGTGGGCTGGTGTTAGCCGGACATTCAAGACCGAGAATAGCTTAAAAATTATGCTCTGGTTGGATTCACTTTTAACCCTCCCCCTCCCCCTGTAAACTACGTTGGTTTTCAAAACACTTACTCGAACAAAGGCGACAGAAGTATTAGACAGAGCTACCATATTAAAGCAGGAAAAATATATGTATTCCAGTCCATAACTGTGTTCTCATACATGAAGGTGAATGTAGATATTACTAAATTACGGCCGGTACTTACAAATAATGTTATTTCTTAAATATGAAGGAGAAGAATCAATGCGTTTATCAGACTTAAGCCATTCCCTAGAGCGTTTTGTAGGAGTCACATGTATCACCTGAACAGTATGATGCTGGTGTATTCGAGAGGTGTGGTGTTAAGACGAAATTTCTGTATTATCCTACACATGAGCAAAACTACCCAAAATCAGACCAGGATTTCTTTGTGCAAGAGGAATGCTACAAGAGCTGTGGTGATGCTACTGTAAACAGCAATAAGACTGTTACATCTCCTTTGGCTACTGATCATGGTGCTTACTCCCTCGTAAGAAGTTGCTGCCTCTTCGCGTGCGTTTTCGTGCAACAGTGGGTGTGTAGTAGCTCAGAGTATCAGCTATCGGAAATATTCATGTTAGTTTTTCGTTGCTCTATTTTCTAATGAGACATAGCCGCATGCATCAAAACTGAAACTCCCACTACTAGTGACATGTACGACTGAAAGCTGGAAGTGTGCTTGAGGGTATGTACATTTCCGACTTCAAAAGACGTATAAAATCCATTAATTTCGTAAGAGGCAGAACAGCAATCTCCAGACTTAACTCCAGCAGTGGATCTACATTGACGATGCCATCCTAGGAAGAAGGATTGCTACGAGAGCTGTGGTGATGCTACTGTAAACAGCAATAAGACTGTTGTATCTCCTTTGGCTACTGATCGTGGAAGCGAAGAGGGGTTTTACCATTTTAAAGTTTGTCACCATAGTAACTGGGGTGGGAAACTTGCAGGTGGTTGTATGTCTGATGGTGGATAAATATATCCTACATTTGAGTATTAAGTGCACTTCTAGGTGCGAAATTGTGTGACGATTTCAGTGTGTGTTTATGCTTTATCATCATTTCTCTCATATAGTTACCATCCCGCTACTGACCTCAGACAGTGGAATACTGCTTCAGATTTGATGGCATGATTGATTTACGTGACATGTTTCAGACTACGTCTGTGTGGGGCTCCATCATTTATAAAACACACGTTTACTCTTAACTGTCTGTTATATCACCGCAACAGTCTCATGTCTACTACACACTGATAAGGGCCACTACCCTCCTCGACACGCACACACCTGAAGAGATATTGTGCTTTTAGATGGGTGCCGTGGGTGAGATTGGTGAAGCAGGGAGGATTGGTCAAGGACCATGTGGGAGGGATCTGTCAATCTCCGACTTCATCTTACGAATGCGAGAACACTCCGTACGCCCATCCATACAGGCAAATATGGTCAGTCCTGATTGTAAATTCTGCACTACGATCGATGCGCTATAGCCTAATTACATCAGTATGGGACACTGTCTGGTAAACTTGGTTGAATATGGTCGAATGAAGGTACTGCACAGTCGTCTAGCTGTATTCGCAATCTATTGCTTCTAATACACACGTGCATGGCAGTTTATTTCCAGACACTGATTTGAACGTGAGAGAAGCTCTCAGGTCGTGTAATTTGTCTCTTAAGGTGGAAGATATTTCTTAACATAGATGTTTTCTCTGTGGAGTTTAAATTCTGGCTTTTTCTTTACTCCCATAACGGTTTCGAAATAAAAAGGTTCATTCTGCGGTGATCGGTAGTTTTCGCAGCAAAATAGTGGAAGATATGTCATCGGCGGCAGTACACTTGGTTGGTTGACGCAAAATACTGAGATGAGAACAGTATGCTGCAGTCGAACCTAAAAGCAATTCCGAGTTTGCTAATGCACTAAAAGAAAATGTACTGCGCCTATTTTTGTCAAAAGAACACATTTATTATCGTCGCGATTGTGTTCTCCTTCTTAATAGACGCTCGATTATAAGAGATGCATTGACATTAAGTGAAAGTGTTCTCCATCGCCAAACGAGGGTCGCTTGCATTGAGCGGTCCGGAGGACGGTTCAGCATGTGTGTGTGGCAGATGTGTCCCAACCAGAACATGGACAGTAGGGCATGGCTGTACCACTAAATTTCCCTTTCGTATTGGCGAAGGACCATTGCCTCTAGGTGATCGCGAGCTCGTGCCATGGCCTTGCAAGCTGCTCTGGCCGCGCCTGAGGAAGACTGTGGTCCCAGATACGATAACATCTGCGTTCGTTTTAGGAGGAGGGCTTCCTGTTTCCCATGTCTTCTTATTCCATTGCGGGGGGGGGGGGGGGGTCCAGTCTTTCCGAGAAATATGTTTAACAGATTGCATGAAACATCTTATTCTCATTATTTGTCTATCCGTGACTGACTTCCATAGACTGGGGACAGTGTATCAAACTCCTTGTGGACCACCAGTGGCAAGATAGAACATGCATCTATCCCTATGGTGAGGAGAGGGAGAGATGAAGGGATGAGGGGTGGAAGTTGGGATAAGACTACCTCCAAGTTGATCAGTTTGTTAGCGCCCATCGTGGAGGACATAGCTGCAACTGCCGCCTCTCTGCAATCTTCTGGGGTCGGTTTTTGCGGTAGTTGTGTTATTATGATGCTTTTTTCCCAATCCCCAGTATATGTGATGCATTATGACCCATTAATTACGAGTGCTGGATTTTTCACGACAGTTTCGAAGTGTAATGAGAGCAGTGATGCTTCTTTTCCATCAGTTGTGGCTGCATTTTGGCTTCGATTACCTGGGCTGAAGGGTCATTGTCTGTAGCGAACTCTGACGTCAAACAGCGATAGACACAGTCCTCAGCTATATGCTTACGGGTAATACACTTATTAAACTCCTCTCTATCCAACACCATCATCTTGTCGGTTGAAAACATTTCCGACCGAATATATTTCCCGCTAACTTGTAGGCGAAGGGTAGAGTTTTAGAGCGCCTGCTACTAGTTCGATTGTTATTGTGAAATTTTTTCCCAGCGGGATAGCACCAGTTGTATGGCATCGTCAATTTTTTTGAACTGTATTGCGATTTTAGGCAGTCATTGTGTAGGGCTATGCATGTAGTTGTGTAATTACGACCCGTCTGACTGATTAATTATGTAATTAGGACCAATGTTTACTACAATCTCCCAACCAAAATAAGTAATATACTCTAACCTAACCTTTATCCCATACATCTGGGTAGTTCCCATGCATTGGAGGGTGCACTTGGGCTTTCCGTAATTCTCACGTGGTATCATTGTGTTAGGAGGGTCCACTTGGGCTTCTGTCCATAAGGACCAGGGTTCGAGTCCTGGAAAGGGCATCGTCATTTTTAATTCCTCGTCAACTCCCGGGGTGTGGGGTGGACGTCAGCACAGTCCTGGGATAAAGAAATTCCAACCAAAAATCGAAATTTCCGCAAAAATCGCAAATCCCACCAAAATTCGGTATTACCGCAAACATTCGATATTCCTGCTTATATGCAGGTGATGTTGGGTGGGAGGAGGGAGTATGGGAAGGGGTAATTAGGCTGGCACCCAGGTGCAAGCTGAGAAAAACACATGACATCATCTGGGGGGGGGGGGGGGGGGCGGCTAGGCATGGTTGGGGGTAGTTAACTGTTCAACTTAATTACTTTTCATATCAGTTTGATACCAAAATTTGGGAAGTGCCCACCCCACTCCCTACCCTGCTACTGTATGGGAAATGCTAAGACTCAATCTTGATATAGTGCGGTTTAGTGAAGTGGAAGGAAGGCAAAGGGTGGTAGTCAAATGAGTATGGGATAATGTGAACAGCTGCTGAAAATGGTGTAATGGGAACAGAATTCGTTACGAACAGGAAGAGAGGCAGAGAGTGAGTTACGGTGAACAGCTCGGTGACGGTTATTCTCATCAGAATCGAAGCAAACCAACACCAATAACGATACTTCAGGTATACATGCAGACGTCGCCAGTAGAAGACGAAGAGATGAAGAAAGCAAATGAAGATATTGAACGTAAAGGAAGATGAAATTCTAATAGTAGTGGGGGATCAGAATGCGGTTTTGGGTGAAGGAGCAGAAGAAAGGGTTGTGGAAGTAAATGGGTTTGGTATTAGGAATGAGAGAGGAGAAAGAGTATTTGAGTTCTGCAGTAAACTTCAGACGGCAACAGCGAATACTGTGTTCAAGAATCGCAATAGGAGGAAGTTTACTTGGAAAAGGCCGAGAGATATGAAAAGGTTTCATTTAGTTTACTTCATTATCGGAATTCCGAAATCAGATACTGAATTTTAAGATGTACCTAGGAGCAGATAGATATAGACTCAGATCACGATTTGGTAATGATGAAGTGTGATGATGATGAGGTCCCATACTCCGAGTAGCGTAGGGGACGGCGCGGGAAACCCGCACCACCGTACTAGGCAAGGTCCTAGCGGAGGTGGTTTGCCATTGCCTTCCTCCGATCGTGATGGAGATGAAAGATAATGATGAAGACGACACAACAACACCCAGTCATCTCGAGACAGGCAAAATCCCTGATCCCGCCGGGAATCGAACCTGGGACCCCTTGCGCGAGAAGCGAGAACACTACCGCAAGACCACGGGCTGTGAACTGGTGAAGAGTAGGGCGATATTTAAGAGTATAGTCAGGAAGAATCAATTCACAAGTAAGTGGGATACCTAAGTCGAGAGAAATGATCAGATTCACTTGAAATTCTCTGAGGCTATAGCTACGGCTACGGTGAATAGTTCAGTGAGCAGTTCAGTTGAAGAGGAATGGACGTCTCTGAGAAGAGCAAACATGTTTAATGGAAAGAAACGGTAGGTACAAGAAGGGCAATTGGGAAGAAAACATTGAAAACAGAAGAAATACTTCAGTTGATCGACGAAATAAGGAAATGAAAAAACGTCCAAGGAAATTCAGGAATACATTAATACAAGTCACTGAGGAACGAAATAAGTAGGAAGTCCAGGGAAGCTAAGGCAAAATTGGTGCACGAAAAATATAAAGAACCAAGAGGGAAAAGTATGAGTTGGAGACCAAGTACGAAGTGCTTGGATTAAAAAGGATATAGGCAAGGAAATAATCTTTCGCCGTCTACTGTTCAGTCTGTATCGAAGAAGCGATGACCAAAAAAAAAAAAAAAAAAGAGATGATCAAGACTAAGATTACACTAAGATTACAATTCAAGGCGAAAGGCTATCAAGGATAAGATTCTCTATTCTTAGTAAATGTGAAACAGAATTACGGGATGTGCTGAATGGATCGAACAGTCTGTTGAGTAGTGAATATTAATTGAGAGTAGATCGAAGAAAGACGAAAGTAGTGAGAAGTAGCAGAAATGAGGACAACGAGAAAGTTAATATCAAAACCGGAGACGCAAAGTATACGAAGTTAAAAAATTCTGCTACCTAGGCAGAAAAGTGACCTATGGCTGGCGAAGCAAAGCGGACATAAAAGGCAGTCTACCACTGGCAAAAAGCCAACAAAAGTCTATTAGTATCATACACAGGTCTTAAATTGAAGGAGAAATTTACGAGAATGTCTTTGGAGCACAGAGTTATATGGTGGAGTGACATGGATAGTGTGAAAATCGGAACAGAATAGAATAGAAGGCCTTGACATGTGGTGCTACGAAAGAATGTTGAACATTAGGGGACTGATAAAGCAGGGAATGAGGATATTCTCCGTGGATTTGACGAGGAAAGGAACTCAAGGGATAGGACAAGTGTTGCAACATCAGGGAATAACTTCCACGTTACTAGATGGGCTGCAGAAGGCACAGCGGTAGAGCGAGGCAGTGACTGGAATACATCCAGCGAATAACTGAGAATGTTGGCTGAAACTGCTACTCTGAGATGAGAAGGTAGGCAGAGGAGAGGAATTCGAAGCGGGTCACATCAGACCGATCAGAAGACTGATGACTCAGAAAGAAATTTGTTCACAATAAACTGCAAAGATATTTTTTTATATTTTCTTTTCTAATGACATGAATATCAAGCACATTTATTTACGCTAATTGCAGAGAAGAACAACATAAAAACCACATTTCCCATTTGGTGTCTGCATACACTTGTTACTTTTTTACACAATTTTTATAGTTTACTCATACCTTTGTGAGCGTTTTTCGAAATACAGCATGTAAGGTGAACAGAAAAAGAAAAAGCCACAGACCAATACATACACATACACACACACACACACACACACACACACACACACACACACAGACGCAAAGAAATCTATGACAGGCAGTTAATGCCACTACCCCCTACGCACATCCACTATCCACAAATAAATACATACCATCATATTGTAACACTCACTGAACAGTGTGAGAATGGGAGGGTGCCGATCCCGTCCCCACAGATGAACCATTTCTCATCATGGCGCAACAGTCACACATTTAGCTGAAGTGCAGCTTGTACTTGATGGCCTTGTGATCGAAAGACTACCTGGTGCACCATATGTGGAATGGCGATAATGGCCTCGACCAGGGACTTCTTGTATCCTCGAACGTGAGAGCCTTTGTGGCCGCACAACGCACACCCTCAGCTCGTCTCTGGTCAGCACTTGCATCTATGCGGTATGAACAGATTCTGTATTGAGCCCGACAAACTCCACACGCTGCAAACTATTCGTCTCGTATTTCATTAGGCCGGTAATCTTCTTGTTTTGTGGTGTTACTTGGCATTATCGAAGTCTGGCTTCGCAAACTAATTGTGGAATCGGTGGATGTGGAGTTTGGACCGGTCCAGAATTCATATACCGACATAGTTGTGCTTCGTGAACTACAGTAAAATGTTAGCCATCTCCACAGTGACTTGTACTTCATTGCATATGGTGGCTCTGTTCAGCCGGCCGCGGTGGTCTAGCGGTTCTAGGCGCGCAGTCCGGAACCGCGCGACTGCTACGGTCGCAGGTTCGAATCCTGCCTCGGGCATGGATGTGTGTGATGTCCTTAGGTTAGTTAGGTTTAAGTAGTTCTAAGTTCTAGGGGACTGATGACCACAGCTGTTAAGTCCCATAGTGCTCAGAGCCATTTGAACCATTTACTACTCGGATTGTCTATATTACAAAACAAAACGTGTAACTAGAACACTACACAGCTGTTTTATCCTAACAGCGCTCGCAGCACATGCTACTCACCAAACCGTCAGACCACGACAAAGCGATAACGTTACTTTCTAAAACTTGCCGGCTTCCCAGGCGCTGAGGTCTGATGCTACGCCAGTTATTGGGGATGGTGGGTGGCTAGCTGTCACAAAAAACGACGCAGCTGCACCTCACCCTTCGCCCAGTCGGGTGGACGCAAAAAAAAAGAAAGAAAAAAAATAATCCAGCGCTCGTTACAGGAGCCTCTCACAGAACTACTGTACAAAACATGAACAAGGGTTTGGTGGAAAATTTTGCAATTCGTGCATTGGCCTGACTGACCGATCTACAGACACAATTTTAAAAAGTGGTGGGAACTCCATCTCTCACGCCAGATGGGAGTTTTGTAAGCTAAAATTCAACGCATTCTATGACCCACATGTACTGTCAATCAACCTCGCATTCATAAACAACAAAGCTAACCTTATGGTTATGGAGAGAAAGGTAATATCGGATTTTGATACGAAATAAAACGAAATAATCCTTCTACCACGCGTAACTTTCAGTTAAATGAGCAAGGTGGTGCACTAATTGGCACAATGAACTCGCATTTGGGAGAATGACAGTTCAAATCCCCATCCAGCCATCCAAATTTAGGTTTTGTGTGTTTTCCCTAAATCACTCCAGGCAAATTCTGGGAAGGTTCCATTGGAAAGGACGCACCCAACTGCCTTTTCTATTCTTTTGTGATCCGAGCTTATGCTCCGTCTCTTATGACCGCGCTGTCGACCACATGCTAAACTAAGCTTCCTTTACTTTTATAAGATTAGCAAATAGCAGAAAACCAAACTGCTGATCTGGGTGAAGCCAAATTAAATCGTTGCAACTAATACTTTCATGAAATACTGCTGAGGCAGACGCCTTTCAACACCAGTCCACAGGGCTGTGCTCAGAAGCATACTTTATTAATTATGCAGCACTACTGGTATCGCCCATGGCCCATTTTGGATTGCATCTCTGATAGATGTGGATACATCTTTCCTGTCTTGTCATACAAGAATCACATGCCATCGTCGAAGTGCATGATTTCTTGATGCATCGCTACGAAACACTCCTACACATACTTGTACACATATTTGTATACCGCAAAAAACTCTATGTAGGTGTGCAATAACTTTGCATCAACCGATCATGGACACTGATCATGGCATGTGATTCTTGTATGACGGTACGAGGACAATGTATCTGCACTGCTGAAAAAAGTACATTTTTAAAGTTTAGCGAAGTGGAATGATGTCTTTTGTGATATTTATCGCTGCTGTGGTGCCCACCACGGAAAAAAAGGACCAGCGAAGCTCCTGCGTTAATTGCTGGGTGGAGCTCATAAAAGGGTAATGCAGCACCTTTAGCGTCATTAGCTGCAAACACTTGTCCGTACTAATGTTCCACTTGAAATTCGCTTTAGCACTTTCCCGCAGACTGTTATTCTGTTTGACTTCTTTTCTAAAGAGTGATCCATCTGCAAGGCCTTGGAGAGGCAATGTCAGTTATATTTGCTGTTTATTTATCAACGATGGCTGGGAAAGAACGGTTGTACATGCTGAAATACAAACTGTTGTAGGACAGTTAAGGACAGGGTAAATCACTTATGTCGTTTACTGATCCTACGATACATGGTTGCATGAGATTTTACTGTAAGCATGTAAATATTCTGAGCCGTCTAGGCAACAGAAAATACAGCAGACTGTATACAGGAAGATTCACCTAAGCTGTTCATTTAAGCTGTAGTAATTCTGTTTGTTTCCTGATGAATTGTGAGTTTCTTCACTAAGCGACATAAGCATTCTTTTCGTAACTGTATTAAAGATACCAGTTCGAACTTCACTTTTACAAGTGAAACTGCAGTAGTTTCTGCTTAGTTCTAGTCAGCGGCGTTTCACTCTTCTAGTTCCTATTACTAGTCTCGCGGTAATTGTGGTATTTTAACTCAGGATTTTTCTGTTCTGAACATGAAACTGATTGTTGTCTACGCCAAAGTTCGTGACTGCATACCTAAATAAGGAAACACTACTCTTTAGAAAAGGAAGAAAGAGTGGCACCGTCACGATACTGGTACGAAAGTGTACAGAGGAAACATAACTTTCATTCTCTGTTTCATTCACATGTATCGCGTGCTGGTTAGTTTGAAAAAATAAATGTCTTTCACAAAGTAAGAGATTCTATGTATGATATTTCCTTACCTTGAACGTAGAAACAAGAAGACGAGAACATTTTAGTTGCACGCAGAGAGGCATCTTGACACACGGTGACAACAAGTATTCCAGTTCATTCAATGCAGAAAAAAGTTGTTGGGCTGGTACTGAAATATTAGGCAGGCAGGGCAGTGGCTCTGGCAGCTATTGTTCATAATCTACATGTTAGTTCCAGACAAACAAAGGATGCCACTGGAGCAAGTCAGCTCAGCGTTGTTCCCACTTTGCAGGCAAACAATATCTGTTCATATCATATGTCACTTCATGTCAATTAAAGAGCGGGATTGAAGAAGATGTAGAGAATTCTGTCGCTAGGTTCTGATGCGATATCAAGATAATAGGTTCTTTCTTCAAAGAATTATCTTTACTGATGAAGCTACCTTTACCAATTATGAATAGCTTACAGTAATAAATGGGCATTATTGGGCTACTGAGAACCCGCAGTGAGCGAGACAGGATGAATACGCCAGAGGCACTGCAATGTAAACATTGTGTCCCGAACTGATCCTGTCTTCATTGAAAAATTGTAAAACATACGCACAGCTCATCTTTATTGGAGTGCTTCTGACTCTCCTGGAGGAAGTACTACTAGAATACGTAATGTGGTTCCATTACGATCGGTCGCTTGTAGTTAGTAGCAGTGAGGCAAAACGCTGGCTAAGCACCCGTCAGCACGTTTTGTATTGCGTCATACCACAAGTGATATAATTGTACATGTGATATGTAAGATCCCTCCCTCCCCAAAGTCACAGCCACCCACATCCTCCCTTTACCTCCCATCTGTGATTGCTGTGTACAGATGTGAGCTGAGCTGTTGACACTTCACTCACAACTCCAGGCTGTGTTGGCTTCCGTCACCGAGCTAGAGGCTGCTGCCAAGGAGCATCACTGTGGGGATCGGACTTAGGTATGTGAGGGGCGTCAAACACGTCCCATGTGTCAATGGTTCAAATGGCTTTAAGCACTATGGGACTTAACTGCTGAGGTCATCAGTCCCCTATAACTTAGAACTACTTGAACCTAACTAACCTAACGACATCACACACATCCATGCCTGAGGCAGGATTCGAACCTGCGACCGTAGCAGTCGTGCGGTTCCAGACTGTAGCGTGTTTCGGACTGTGTGGTTGACGCAGTGTACTGTAAGCAGCAGAGTAGTCCTGTATTCATGACAAGAACAAGCCGAGATGGTGTTTGTGTACAGCCAAGCAGATGGCAACGGCCGAGAGGCAGTATGGCTATACCAAAACAAATAACCTCACAGATACCAACCACATTACACAACATTTCAAGTCATTTTCGGGCGTTTCTGTGATCATGTACACTTTCAGGCAGACGAATTGCTATGATCATGTGTCCCTTCCGGCAAACGAACGTGCAGTGAGGCAGTGAACTGTGCCTGCACCAGATTTGGAGGACCGGGTTCTACAGTATATTGAGACGAAAACTAATACAGGCTCGTCAACGTGGCGTAAGACAAAGCACGATTATGTGTATCCTGCATGACAAACTCTTCTACCCCTACCACCTGCAACGCGCATGAAAAACACAGCACGTGATCAGAGGAACTACATATACACATACGGGGATGGAGATGGCATCGCTGTTACACATTTTATACGAATAATTGCACATTCCAGCACTACTCTTGAGTCACTCGGTGTATACAAACGATATTGGATATAGGGGAATGCGGGTCTGGTTATTACGCAAACAATTGTACTATTTAAACAGAAGTGATATCCGGCGTTCCACAAGGAAGTGTAATATGCTCTCTATTGTTCCTGGTCTATATTAACGACATAGGAGACAACCTGAATAACCCTAGTAGATTGTTTGCATATGATGATGTCATTTACCGTCTTGTAAAGTCATCAGATGACCAAATAGAATTGCAAAATGATTTAGAGGAGATATAAGTATGGTGCGAAAAGTGGCAATTGACCGTGAATAAAGAAAAATGTGAACTTATTCACGTGAGTACTAAAATAAATCCGCAACATTTCGATTACGCTATAAGTCACACAAATCTTTAGGCTAAAAATTCGACTAAATACTTAGGGATTACAATTACAATAAGCTAAATTGGAACTATCACATAGATAATGTGGGTAGAGCAAACCAAAGACTGAGATTTATTGGCAGAACACTTGGAAGGTGCAACAGGTCTACTAAAGAGACTGCTTACATCACGCTTGTGCGCCTTATTCTGGAGTATTGCTGTGCAGTGTGGGATCCGCATCAGGTGGGACTGAGGGATGACACCGAAAAAGTTCAAACGAGAAGGTGCAGCAGGTCTAAAGAGATTGCTTACACTACTCTAGTGCGCCATATTCTGAGTATTGGTGTGCATTGTGGGATCCTCATCAAATGGGGCTGACGGATGACATCGAAAAAGTTCAGAAGAGGGCGACTCGTTCTGTATTATCGTGAAATAGGGGAGATGCACAGACATGATACGGGAATTGGAGTGGCAATCATTAAAACAAAGGCTTTTTCGCTGCGACGGGATCTTCTTATGAAATTTCAATTACGATTTTCCTCCTCCGACTGCGAAAACTTTCTGTTGGCACCCACCTACATAGGGAGAAATGACCATCACGATAAAATAAGAGAAATCAGGGGTTGCACGGAAAAACCTAAGTGCTCGTTCTTCCCGCGCGCCGTTCGAAAGTGGAACGGTAGAGGAACAGTTTGAAGGTGGTTCACTGAACCCTCTGCCAGACACTTTACTGTGAATACAATAGTAATTACGTAGATGTAGATGGTCTTCCATCCGTCTACCCTCTTTCCTCTCTATTTTGTTTTACCAAATAGGGATTATTCGAGGTCTATGCTACGTAGTGAAAACACCTTCGTCAGCATTGCAACGGGTGTGGTAGTAACTATACTGTAGCAGCTCACAGTCGGTCTTCCATATTTGTTCAGACCTGGTGTCGTTCGACTATTCTGTACCACGGCCAGAGCCACTGGAGTTTCCTCAACTCGCCGTGCCTGAGCTAAGCGTTCACAATGCACTGCTATTTGCTAACACGTATTATTTCACTGCCAGTAGATCTAAATACGTGAAAGTAACCCAAGCACTCAATCATGACTTTGAAGTATGTGCAGAGGTAACAAACTTTCAATGTGTTGGGGCCAGAGTGCGGTGTTTATGTGGCATAAAGGAGCGCACAGCGAAGAAGACGTTTGGGTGGAAGGTTCCAAAGTGAATCTGTAGCAGAAGCTGTGCTTAAATTAACTTCAGGGGCCACTTGTGTCTACAGAAAATATTCCAGTACGGTAAATATGAATGATCTTTACCGTGTCTTAATGACCGCCACAGACAGACTCAACCACGCCGTCCGTGTGTAAGATTAACATACGATGATTTTGTGAACTATTTTCCTGAGAACAGTGTAATGATGAAGCAATCAGGGCAGCATATAAATTCATACATTCCTTCAGTGCCACAGTGTACACATGTGGATACTATCAGCATCGATTCCGTTTAAGCAGAATTCACGGACGATATTCCTATGTATGTTTCCCTCCTCACTAGACGGAATGGTATACAGGCTTAATCTAAGGCTTAAAGAGGAGTATTGTTCGCCAAATATTGCAGAAAAGAATGATTCCAATTATGAATATTTGTAAATAAAGACACAACAGATAAAAATTGTTGTTATTTCTCCGATAACCATTCTGTGTTTGAAATAGTTCTGCAAGATTTGAGATAAAACCAGGCAAAAGGGATAAATAAAATTCCATCCGAATATCTGAAATTGTTGGAGGAAGTGCCAACCAAACGGCTATTCACGCTGGTGTGTAGACTCTATGACACCGGCGACGTACCATCATACTCTCGGGACAGCATCTTCCACACAGTTCCTAAGGTAGCAAGAGCTGTAAAGTGAGAGGTCTATCATAGAATCAGCTTAACAGTTCTTACATCCAAGATGCTGACAAGAATAGTATACAGAATAACGGAAAACAATTTCAGGTCTGTTATATGACGATCTGTTTAGTTTCCAGGAAGGTGAAGACACCAGAGAGACGCTTGTCACATTGCACTTGATAATGGGTGCAAGGTTGAGGAAATATCAAGACGTGTTAATAGAAAAAAACTCGACAATGTAAAATGCAAGATGCCCGAATTTCTGAAAACATTGGAGTAGGATATAGGCAAGATGGGTTGAATAAGATATAGGCAAGATGGGTTGGGTAAGATATAGGGAAGATGGGTAATATACAATATGTACAAGAACCAAGAAGTCACGATAAGTCAGGAGGACCAAGGAGGTAGTCCATTTTCTCGGCCTCACTGTTCGGTCTACACGTCGAAGAAGCAATGACAGGAATAAATGAAAGATTCAAAAGTGGTGTTAAAATTCAGAGTGAAAGGATATCAACGGTAAGATTCGTTGATGATATTGCTATCGTCAGTGAAAGTGAAGAAGAATCACAGTATCTGCTACACGGAATGAGCAGACTAGTGAGTACAGAGTATGGATTGAGAGTAAACAGAAAAAAGATGGAAGTAGTGAGATGTAGCAGAAATGGGAATAGTGGGAAACTTAACATTAAGATTGGTGGTCATGAAACTGACGAAATTAAGGTATTCAGGCAACGTGGAAGCAAAATACACAAGACGGAGGAAGCAAGGAGGACATGAAAAGCAGGATAGCAAAGGAAAACAGGGCAGTCTTCGTCAGGAGCAGTCTGCTGGTCTCAAACATATGCCTTAATTTGAAGAAGAAATTTCTGAGAATATATATTTGGAACACAGAACTGTATCAGGATGTATCTTGAAGATTGGGAAAACTGGAACAAAAGCGTATCAAAGTGTTTGAGATGTGTGGCTGCTGATGAACGCTCCAAATTAGGTAGACTGACAAGATAGGGGATGAAGAGGTTCATCATAGAATCGGCATAGAAAGGAACATATGAAAAACTTAGACAAGAAGGGATAGGATGGTAGGACAAGAGTTATGACAGGGAATAACTTTCATACTACTTGAGGGAGCTTTAGAAGGCAAAAACTGTAGGGGAAGACAGACGTTTGAAGACATCCCGTAAATAATTGAAGATGTAGGGTGTAACTGCTACTCTGAGATGAAGATGTTTGCACAAGAGAGGAATTCGCGGAAGCCGCATCAGACCAGTTAGAAGACGTATGACTGAAAATGAAGATCAGAAGACAGATGACCGAAAGTAAAAGTCCAAATGTTGTACAGGATTCAGTGCTTTACGCGCTAGCTGCCACCACTGATGTGTGGCGCTGAGTGTGTATCCATGCATTATGTGAGTAGTTCTACTGACTCTCTGCCTCTGAGTTCAGCTGTCGGCGCCAACAAGGCAAGAGCTAATCCCGCCTTCGAGGCGAGAGGGATGCCATACCCAACTCAGTTATCAAACTAGCCACCCCACGCTGATGGGGGTGGGAAATCACAGAGTGATGGCCAACCTACACCATCTTTCACCCCCTCACCCTGCTGCCACCACTAGTGCCACCTCACTGCACATGAGCCAGCTACACGCAGGCCAGTGGGAGCCACCAGATGCTAATGTAATACCCACACACATTTACCTCTGAGGTACCACGTCAACATTTGATGTGTGCTATCAGTCCAGCTCGTGTCGCCTGGCAGGAAGTAGCAGATAAGTTTCATCTAGTCAGAGCAACTGTGCTGGTTCTGTCCTTCCTTCAGCAGCAGTCACTATTCAAATGTGAATAAAGAATTAATAAAAGAGACTTAGTCACAATGGCTCAGTGATAAGAATTTACTTACTAAACTGTGTTGATCACATACACTTCATGATTTCTAACCATCCTCACAGTGCATATCATAAGGAGGGGATCTATCAATCTGGTATTGTGCATTTACACCGTAATGATTATAGCAAGATTCATATTAGGAAACAATGCATGACTGTGAAACACTTGAGACAGCTTATGAAATCTGTGTCACATATCGCATTACAAAGGTATGAGTTGTTTAAGAAATAGGTAATTGTCAATTGGATTCAAACTACAATATTTTTCTGTAATTATCCTCTAACTGTCTGAAAGCATTTCACACATTTCTAGATTTCAGTCACACAAGCATGAGCAATGCTCTTTTTCAAAATCATGGTTTTTCAGTTGCATCACCATGACATATTTAGGGACAATTTTCTAAGACTTTTGAATTAACAAATCAGTCAATTGCTGTGTTTGGAGAGAAAATACATGCATAAGTCGTCAAAACCTGCAATATAAATTCACAACCATCACACAAATTTACAACAAGAACTGCCATCCTGCAGTTGTTGGGGTTAGTCTCCAGCATTGTAATTAATTAATCTAGTTGATGTATCCATGAAGGGCAGTAATGAAGTAACTGCAGAGCTCAGTGTGTTTATTGTGGTAATAGTTCCTTAGACAGATGTGTGATCAAAAGTATCCGGACACCTACAAAAACATACGTTTTTCACATTTGGTGCATTGTGTTGCTACCTAGTGGCAGATATTCCATATCCGAGACCTCAGTAATCATTAGACATAGTGAGACAGCAGAATGGGGCGCTCCGAGGAACTCACGAACTTCGAACGTGGTCAGGTGATTGGGTGTCACTTGTGTCATACGCCTGTACGAGATTGCCACACTCCTAAACATCCCTACATCCACTTTTCCGATGTGATAATGAAGTGGAAACGCTAAGGGACACGTACAGCACAAAAGCGTACAGACCAACCTTCGTCTGTTCACTGAGACCGCCGACAGTTGAAGAGGGTCATAATGTGTAATAGGCAGACATCTATCGAGACCATCATACAGGAATTCCAAACTATATCAGGATCCACTACAATTACTATGACAGCTAGGTCGGAGGTGAGAAAACTTGGATTTCATGGTCGAGTGGCTGCTCATAAGCCACACATCTCGCCGGTAAATGCCAAAGGACGCCTCACTGGGTGTAAGGAGAGTAAATATTGGAAGACTGAACAGTGGAAAAACATTGTGTGGAGTGAGGAATCACGGTACACAATGCGGCGATCCGATGGCAGGGTGTGTGTATCGCGAATGCCCGGTGAACGTCGTCTGCCAGCGTGTGTAGTGCCAACAGCAAAATTCGGAGGCGGTGGCGTTATGGTGTGGTCGTGTTTTCACGGAGGGGGCTTGCACCCATGTTGTTTAGCGTGGCACTATCACAGCACAGGCCTACATTGATGTTTTAAGCACCTTCTTGCTTCCTACTGTTGAAGAGCAATTCGGGGATTGCGATAACATCTTTCAACACGATCAAGCGCCTGTTCATAATGCACTACCTGTGGTGGAGCGGTTACACAATAACATCCCTGTAATGGACTAGCCTGCACAGAGTCCTGACCTGAATCCTATAGAACACCTTTGGGATGTTTTGGAACGCCGACTTCGTGCCAGGCCTCACCGAGCGACATCGATACCTCCCCTCAAGGAAGCACTCCATGAAGGAAGCGCTGCCATTCCCCAAGAAACCTTCCAACACCTGATTGAACGTATGCCTACGAGAGTGGAAGCTGTCATCAAGGGTAAGGGTGGGCCAACACCATACTGAATTCCTGCATTACCGATGGAGGGCACCACGAACTTGTAATTCATTTTCGGGCAGGTGTCCGGATACTTTTGATCACATAGTGTATATATGTATGTGTGTATAAAATGCTATAAATATATCATTCAACCACTTACGTGTGGACTTTCAAAGGTTAATCATGTTGAGGTGTAAGTATTAGCGCCAATGAAAGCGATTTTAGTCAGAGCAGATATAGACTTAAGTAATAATTATATATTTTTTCTCTACAGGTGTGGCAGACTTACCACCTGAGGTGCAAATAAAGCTGTTAAGCATCAGTTGCAAGTGAAATAAGAGTGGCTGTAAACGTATGGTATCGGTTCATAAGTTCTACCTGGTGGCGGTTATCGATAACCTACAATTTAGTGACTTAGAAGTAGTGTCATTCCCAGAAGAGTGATTTCACCTGATTGATGCTTCAGTGGAGATTTCTGCTGTATTCCCATGGAAACAGTTATTCGCCCTTAGCGATACTAGGCAGTCATATGATTGCAGTAGGGGAGTCTTTATGAGCAGTAAACCTTTAACGAGAGAGAGAGTGCACTTCTTACAGGAGCACACTTTTAGAAAACCAGTATTGCAGTCATGCAGTCCAGGATGCTCTAGACTGTCGACAGAGCTGGCAACCATATGTTTATCGATTCTGCAAGAGAATATGGAGCAAACCATTGGATACAGCAAACAAACCTCGTCACCAATCAGAAGGACTCTTTGCTCAACTCTACATTTCACGATGCACGTCAGTGAATGTACAACAGCTAGGTGAAGGCATAGAACTAAAAAGTATTTACGCTGCTGTATGTAGAAGTTGACAAATAAATAAATAAGAAGAAAGTGTTATGTTTATTCTCTAGAGCCACCGGCATGCTAAAGTGAATACGTAGTTTTCACTATGACTGAATAGACGAAACATTTTCAAGTCAGCAGCCTTGTAGTAGCTGACTGATCCTGCAGTGATATCAGAAACAAGGAGAGGAATTGTTTGCCTTCCTAATATTATACAACCTTTCATTGTTGGCACATCAGACTGTGGGAAGACTAATCTTGTTCTGCCACTGTTTTCAATCCTCCAGGGGATTCACTTTGAGTATGAGTACATATTTTGATAAACACTATTTCAGCCTGAATACCAGCTATTACAGGAGATTTAGCATGACATTGGTGGAGTGACCTATCAGACATTCAGCGAAAGACATGAACTTACACCACCTGAGAAAGTAAACCCGAACACATTAGATGATATTGTAGTGGAAATCAGGATCAGATACGCTAATATTTTTGTTTTGGGCGTCATATCTTTAATATGAGTCAGATATATTCCTGGATTCCACGAAACTTGGAGAAATTTCTGCTTAAGAAGTTGTGTACTAGTGCGCAACTGTATCAGTGCATTGTCAGCTATGGATAAATGGCATGCATGCCCTATGTTCTGAGGACTTGAAGCACAGACCAACATATGTCTATACATTGATAAAAAAAGCTAAGCAATAGACATAAAATTAATAGAACCATATGGCCTTGCCCAGGCAGTGGCTAGAAAAGGTGAAATGCTGAATGATAAAATCAGGCAACATGTCAATGAAAAAATTAACAAGTCGACGCAACACCAATGGACATGCTCTTTTTTATCCAGGTAATAAATGTGAAAGGCACATCTCAGTAGTGCTTTCTGCAAAATGATTTCGTATATGTCAACATGATGACAAAACGTAAAGTCATAGAGGTGCAAAAAGGTGTTCGGCGTTAATTACGATTGCTAAACTTAGGGCAGTTGGAATGAGGACATTCTCTCTCAGAAATGTTTGAACCAGTAACTGAAAGTCAGCAAAGAATCTCACAAACTACTGATGGGGTAGAAGAGCAGAAGAAGAAGAAGATGAAGAATGTGTTATTACCAATTCGATTAACTGTCACACTTATAGTGAGTTAGACAGAATGTATGAGGTCAGTCATAATAAATCATATATGTTGGGTAAGCAAAGTATAGATTTAACTGATCATACAGTAGTGACTGGGCATAATGAATTTGAAAGAATACCCAATTTACTAACCTAGTGTTGTTAAGATTTACGGACCTTTGCAAGTATTCGGCTATAGAGTCAAAAAGATATGGTGAAAGGCTCAAACAGTAAGAAACAGCAGGATGTTATAAACCTGTGATAGTTACTACTCATAGTGTGCCCAAAGGCGCTGAAAGTCAGGATAAAAGACTGATCTGGTGTACCTATACTACTACGACTTGAAGAAAATCATAGAATGGCTACGACTACACACAGCATCAGGTGCGATAGGGAATACAGTTCACATGAAAGAATTCATATCGATCATTTCCGAGTTTTGTCAAGCAATTATGGAGACAGTTGTTCAGAGCTCCGCAAACCTACACACAAAAAATTACTGTCTTTATGAGTCATAATATGAAGTTTTAATGGTTTATGGCAGGGAAATCTCGTACATATATAAAAAATATCCACAACAGAATAAAAGTTTACGTAACATATGAAACGAAATATCTTTTTAAAATTATGACGCAATGGCACGCGCAGTGAACACGAATAACATAATATAAGGGACACTGCGTAACTAGAACGTACCAGTAGACCCACAAGAAGGCCGCTGCAACTGTGGCCGAAACGTTGGTTTTCTCCAGGAGTAGTTTTGTACAATATAATGCTGTTTTATACAATATCACGCGGTAACTTGTATGTCGATTGACTCTGGCCGCGGAAGCCTATGCAATTATAATTTCAAATATAATTTAATAGTCATAGACACGTATTCCAAATTCTACTGGGTGCTGCCTGTGTAGCCAAAAAAACTCTTGGAAGTTGTGCAGGTGTTTGAATGATTGCTGTGGATGGGGAGGAATCACTGTCCTGGAGGGGAATTTTAGAAAGACTTTTCAATTTGATAATGGAGCGATATATAGTAAACCACTGCTCAACATTCTCCCATATGATGGAGAATGTTGTGGAACATTTGGAAAATTCCAATAAGAAACAGTATATGGATCAGATTTAATCTTCAGGGGTCACATAAAAAACTAGATATATAATCGAATAGCTAGAAGTATAATCGAATTAAGTATTATACCATCGAGATGGGGCCAGACGTTGTTCATGATACTGAGCTTCTACATAGAGCATAAGTCGTATTAAGATGGTGGACCCACACAAGCAGTAATTCAATGTAGGTGATTTGGTACATATTTCGAAATAAAAAACTGGGTTAGGGAAGCCTTACCTCCTGGACTGGTCAATGGAGATATAAGAGTTCCAAAAGCACAATGCATAAACCCAAGAACCTACGTCTTAAGGAAAGCCAAGCTGAAGACATTGCTGGCAGATTTGACACAGAGAAACTGCAGATAAGCTCTGAAACTGACACATTTCTCATATAGCATGTCATAAGATGTCGAGGAAACAAGGCTTTTGTGAAATAGCTTGAATTGCCAACGAAGTACAACTTGGGTGAACGTTCACTATTTGTTACATAAACCAGACACATAGACCTCCGACCATGTATTAGAGTGAAATAAATGCTAAGAAATACATCAGATATGGTGGTGACAGTATTCTCCATATTACATATCCCTTGGTATAAATTATATGGACCTTGTAATGGATATATACAAATCTGCTAGCAAAAACTATAAGACATGTTGAAAATTTTTTTTGATAAATTTCTTAATTTATCTCCATTTACATTTATCTACGTATTTTTCTAATTAGTTTTGCCAATATTTGTGTGATATTTATGTTCACTGAACTTTCTGAATGATATGTGAAAGAGGCTTATCTCACTAGGGGTAAGATAGATACTGCCTACAGGAAAATTTAAGAGACCTTTGGAGAAAAGAGAAACACTTGTATGAATATCAAGAGCTCAGATGGAAACCCAGTTCTAAGCAAAGAAGGGAAAGCAGAAAAGTAGAAGGAGTATATAGAGGGTCTATACAACGGCGATGTACTTGATGACAATATTATGGAAATGGAAGAGGATGTAGATGAAGATGAAATCAGAGATACGATATTACGTGAAGAGTTTGACAGAGCACTGAAAGACCTGAGTCGAAACAAGGCTCCGGGAGTAGACAACAATCCATTAGAACTACTGACGGCCTTGGGAGTGCCAGGCCTGACAAAACTCTGCCATCTGGTGAGCAAGCTGTATGAGACAGGCGAAATACCCTCAGACTTCAGGAAGAATATAATAATTCCAATCCCAAAAGAAAGCAGGTGTTGACAGACGAGAAAATTACCGATCTATCAGTATAATAAGTCACAGCTGCAAAATACTAACGCGAATTCTTTACAGACGAATGGAAAAACTGGTAGAAGCCGACCTCGGTGAAGATCAGTTTGGATTCCGCAGAAATGTTGGAATACGTGAGGCAATACTGACCCTACGACTTATTTTAGAAACTAGATTAAGAAAAGGCAAACCTACGTTTCTAGGATTTGCAGACTTAGAGAAAGCTTTTGACAATGTTGACTGGAATACTCTCTTTCAAATTCTGAAGGTGGCAAGAGTAAAATACAGGAAGCGAAAGGCTATTAACAATTTGTACAGAAAGTAGATGGCAGTTATAAGAGTCGAGGGACATGAAAGGGAAGCAGTGGTTTCGAAGGGAGTGAGACAGGGTTGTAGCCTCTCCCCGATGTTATTCAATCTGTGTATTCAGCAAGCACTAAAGAAAACAAAAGAAAAATTCGGAGTAGGTATTAAAATCCATGGAGAAGAAATAAAAACTTTTGAGGTTCGCCGATGACATTGTACTTTGTCAGAGACAACAAAGGACTTGGAAGAGCAGTTGAACGGAATGGACGTTGTCTTGAAAGCAGGATATATGATGAACATCAACAAAAGCAAAACGGGAGTAATGGAATGTAGTCGAATTAAGTCGGGTGATGCTGAGGGAATTAGATTAGGAAATGAGACACTTAAAGCAGTAAAAGAGTTTTGCTATTTGGGGAGCAGAATAACTGATGATGGTCGAAGTAGAGAGGATATAAAATGTAGATTGACAATGGCAATCAAAGCGTTTCTGAAGAAGAGAAATTTGCTAACATCAGGTATAGATTTAAGTGTCAGGAAGTCGTTTCTGAAAGTATATGTATGGAGTGTAGCCATGTATGGAAGTGAAACATGGACGAAGAGAATAGAAGCTTTCGAAAGGTGGTGCTACAGAAGAATGCTGAAGATTAGATGTGTAGATCACATAACGAATGAGGAGGTACTGAAAAGGATTGGGGAGAAGAGGAGTTTGTGGCACGACTTGACTAGAGGAAGGGATCGGTTGGTAGGACATTTTCTGAGGCATCAAGGGATCACAAATTTAGTATTGGAGGGCAGTGTGGAGGGTAAAAATCGTAGAGGGAGACCAAGAGATGAATACACTAAGCAGATTCGGAAGGATGTAGGTTGCAGTAGGTACTGGGAGATGAAGATGCTTGCACAGGATAGAGTAGCATGGAGAGCTGCATCAATCCAGTCTCAAGACTGAAGACGACAACAACAACATGTCAACAGAAGTAACTTTGTAAAGCTCATGAAACATTTCTCCTGATCAATAACGATTGTGTCATGTCTGTGATGGTAATGAACTCTGGATGTGGAGCATGGATAGGTACAAAGACACTGTTGATGTCGTGTCGTAAAGTAACTAAGATCTCGAGCAAGTGGTCGCAATTAATACTTATAAAAGTGAGCAATTAGCAGTTGGATTTTGCTGAAAGTGCTCTAAACAGACTCAGTAAAACACTAAACAGTGGTATGTAAAGTTATTTTCTGGATAATGTATAACTTACACATGTAAAGCATAGTAATGTGTGTCATGTCAGGTGTGTGGCTTGTTGAAGTTGTGAGTTAAGAAGAGAATTGTAATACTCCGTGCTGAGCGGCGGGCGTAGTAACGAATAGTGGCGCAGACAGGGGAGCTGCTTACACAGTGGAGTGTGGACAAGGCCCGCTACGGTTGCGGTGCAGAGCAAAGCCAGCCAGCAGCGTCATCTCTCTTGATGGCGGGCCCTGACGGCGGGGTGACGCGGCGATGATTTTGGTTGGGGTCGACCTGCGGTCCAATAACTGGAAAGCAGGGTTAGGTGGCTGGTGAAGTGTTTCCTGCATGGGTTGAGAAAACAGGCAGAGGTCTCTCCTTCAAGGCCCGGAAGTGGCAAGAGTTACGGCAACAGTGCAGACAGACACAAATTAAAACGTCATGTACAGCCCAGCTCGCTGAACAATGACGAGCAGCTTCTGCTGCCCTCTGCTGCCACCAGAGGTCTCAGTAATCGGAAGTCCTGGGTCTTGGGTGCGGACCTACCCCACTACTTAAATTTTGAATGAAAATCACTATCAGTGTGACCGAAGACTTCTGACATTAGAAGTCATCCTCGATATGCTACATCTACATCTACATTCTACATTTATACTCCGCAAGCTACCCAATGGTGTGTGGCGGAGAGCACTTTACGTGCCATGGTCATTACCTCCCTTTCCTGTTCCAGTCGCGTTGGTTCGCGGGAAGAACGACTGCCGGAAAGCCTCCGTGCGCGCTCGAATCTCTCTAATTTTACATTCGTGATCTCCTTGGGAGGTATAGGTAGGAGGAAGCAGTATATTCGATACCTCATCCAGAAACGCATCCTCTCGAAACCTGGACAGCAAGCTACACCGCGACGCAGAGCGCCTCTCTCGCAGAGTCTGCCACTTGAGTTTGCTAAACATCTCCGTAACGCTATCACTCTTACCAAATAACCCTGTGACGAAACGCGCCACTCTTCTTTGGATCTTCTCTATCTCCTCCGTCAACCCGACCTTGTATGGATCCCACACTGATGAGCAAAACTCAAGTATAGGTCGAACGAGTGTTTTGAAAGCCACCTTCTTTGTTGATGGACTGCATTTGCTAAGGACTCTCCCAATGAATCTCAACCTGGTACCCGCCTTACCAACAATTAATTTTATATGATCTTTCCACTTCAAATCGATCCGCACGCATACTCCCAGATATTTTACAGAAGTAACTGCTACCAGTGTTTGTTCCGCTATCATATAATCATACAATAAAGGGTCCTTCTTTCTATGTATTTGCAATACATTACATTTGTCTATGTTAAGGATCAGTTGCCACTCCCTGCACCAAGTGCACCTAATGCTGATCTTCCTGCATTTCGCTGCAATTTTTTAATGCTGGAACTACTCTGTATACTACAGCATCATCCGCGAAAAGCCGCATGGAACTTCCGACACTACCTACCAGGTCATTTATATATATTGTGAAAAGCAATGGTCCCATAACACTACCCTGAGGCACACCAGAGGTTACTTTAACGTCTGTAGACGTCTGTCCAATGAGAACAACATGCTGTTTTCTGTTTCCTAAAAGCTCTTCAATCCAGCCACACAGCTGGTCTGATATTCCGTAGGCTCTTACTTTGTTTATCAGGTGACAGTGCGGAACTGTATCGAACGCCTTCCGGAAGTCAAGGAAAATGGCATCTACCTGGGAGCCTGTATCTAATATTTTCTGGGTCTCATGAACAAATAAAGCGAGTTGGGTCTCACACGATCGCTGTTTCCGGAATCCATGTTGATTCCTATAGAGTAGATTCTGGGTTTCCAGAAACGACATGTTACGCGAGCAAAAAACATATTCTAAAATTCTACAACAGATCGATGTCAGAGATATATACCTATAGTTTTGTGCATCTGCCAGACGACCCTTTTTGAAAACTGGAACCACCTGTGCTCTTTTACAATCATTTGGAACCTTCCGCTCCTCTAGAGACTTGAAGGGGGGCAAGTTCTTTCGCGTACTCTGTGTAGAATCGAATTGGTATCCCGCCAGGTCCAGTGGACTTTCCTCTGTTGAGTGATTTCAGTTGCTTTTCTGTTCCTTGGACACTTATTTCGATGTCACCCATTGTTTCGTTTGTGCGAGGATTTAGAGAAGGAACTGCAGTGCGGTCTTCCTCTGTGAAACAGTTCTGGAAAAAGGTGTTTAGTTTATCAGCTTTACGCGAGTCATCCTCTGTTTCAATGCCATCATCAGGCTAACGGCCTTGTCAAAGAAAGCGGATGGGAGGACAGTGCAGCACACTTACTTGGCCTTGGGGTGCGAAATTCCCCCTTAAAATGTGGAAGAATCAGCAGTGATCAACGGCGTGAGGATGCGGAAGGCAAAGGAAACCACAACGCTAAAGACACATAAGGCGTTCCACAGGACATATGGTCTGTAAAAGAAAAGTGTCAAGACGATCTCTCCATTGCCAAAGATTCCGGATAGTCCCCCACTCGAATGTCTGGGAAAGGACTGTCAATAGGGATGCGACCATGAGGAAAAGACTCAATAACAAACCAAAGAGTAGCGTTGTATGAATTAATGCTTGGAATTTCAGAAGTTTAACGTGGCTGGGAAGCTATAAAATCTGAAAAGGGAAATGCTTAGTCTCAAACTAGATATAGTGGGTTTTCATTAATGTCATTTGGAAAGAAGACAAGGATTGCTGATCAGAAGAGTGTGGGGTAACATTAACAGGAGTAAATGGTATAGTGATATTAGGATTCGTTATGAATAGAAAGGTATGGCAGCGAATGAGTGACTGTGAACAGTCCAGTGATAGGCTGGTTCTCTTCAGAATCGACAGCAAACAGATACCGCCAACTGCAGTTCAGATATATATCCCGACGTCGCAAGCTGAAGATGAAGGTAGACAGAAGATGTATGAGGGTATTGAACGGGTGGTTCTTTATGTAAAGGGAGATGAAAATCTGATAGTCATGGAGGATTGGAATGCGGTTGTAGGGGAAGGAGCAGAAGAAAGGGTTACGGGAGAATATGGGCTTGGGACAAGGAATGAGAGAGGAGAAAGATTAATTGAGTTCTTAAATAAATTTAGGCTAGTAATAGTGAATATTCTGTTCAAGAATAACATGAGGAGGGGTTGCACTGGGAAAACTTCTGGATTTACAGTAAGAATCCAGTTAGATTACATAGTGGCAGGCAGAGATTCCAAATCAGATATTGGGTTGTAAGGGGTACCCATGATCAAACACAGACACAGATCACAATGTAGTAGTGATGAAGACTTGGTTGAAGTTCAAGAGACTAATCAGGAAGAATCAGTGCGCAAAGAAGTGGGATACGGTAGTACTAAGGAATGAACAGACAAGCTTGAAGTTCTCTAAAGCTGTAGATACTGTGATAAGGAATATCTCAGTAAGCAGCTTAGTTACAAAAGAATAGACATATCTAAAAAGTGCAGTCACAGAAATTGTGATGGATGACATAGATACACGGAAGATAAATGCGGAAAATACATGGCTAACATAAGAAATACATCAGTTGATAGACGAAAGGAGGAAATGCAAAAATGTTCAGGGAAGTCCAAGAGAAACGCAAGTCACTTAGGAATGAAATAAGTAGGAAGTGCTGGGAAACTAATACGAAATAGCTGCAAGAAAAACGTAAAGGAATAGACAAAGAAATGATTGTCCAAAGCACTGACCTGGCATATGGGAAAGCCAAAACAACCGTCGATGAAATGAAAAGCAACGGCGGTGGCATTAAGAGTGCGACGAGAAATCTACTGTTAAATGTAGAGGAAAGAACAGAAAGGTGGTAAGAGTACACTGAAGATCGCTATGGAGGGGCAGTACATGTCTGATGACGTTATAGAAGAACAAACGCGGGTCGAAAAGGAAGAGATAGCAACTGAGTCAGAATGTAAAAGAGCTCTGGACGACATAAGATCAAATAAGGCAAAAGGGACAGATAACATTCCATCAGAATTTCTAAAATCGTTGGACTAAGACGTCTATTGACTTTGATGTGTATAAGACTTTCGAAGAAAACATCATCCACACAGTTCCAAAGATTGCAAGAGTTGACAGGTGACTAGACTATCACAGATTGAGCTTAATTGCTTGTACATCGAAGTTGTTGACAAGAATAATATAGAGAAGAACGAGAAAGAATGTTGAGGATTTGTTAGCTAACGATCAGTTCGGCTGTAGGAAAGGTAAAGGTACGAGGAACCCAGTTTTGACGTTGCGGTTGATAATGAAGCAGGACTCAAAAAATACCAAGACGCCCTCATATGGTTTGCAGATCTGGAAAAAACGTTTGACAGTGTTAAATGGTGCAAGATGGTCAAAATTCAGAGAAAAAGAGGGGAAAACCATAGGAAAAGATGGGTAATGTTCAATGTGTATAAAAACCAAGAGAGAACAGCAATACTTTAATACCAATAATGAAGTGTACGCATTAAAAATGGTATATCAGAAGGATGTAGTCTTTCACTCCTACCGTTCATTCTATACATCGAGGAAACAGTGATGGATATAAAACAAAGATTCAAGAGTGAGACTAAAATTCAAGGGGGAAAGATATCGATGGTAAGATTCGCTGATAACATTGCTACCCTGAGTAAAAATGAAGAAGAATTACAGGATTTTTGAATTGAATGAATAGTCTAACGAATAGAGAATACTAATTGAGTGTGAATCGACGAAAGGCTAAGTAACGAGAAATAAGAGAAATGAGAATAGCGCGAAAATTAATATCAGAATTGGGGACCGCGAAGACGGTGAAGTTAACGAATTCTGCAGTCTAGGCAGCGAAGTCACACACGATGGACGGACCAAGGAGAACGCACAGGTCAGACTAGTACTAGCAAAGAGAGCATTCACGGCCAAGAGAAGTGTACTGGTATCAAACATACGCCTCAATACGAGAAAGAAATTTCTGAGAATTGCGTTTGGAGCACGGATTTGTATGGACTGTGGCAAAACAAGAACAGAAGAGAATAGAAACATTTGAGGTGGGGTACTACAGACGAATGTTGAAAATTAATTGGACTGATAAGGTAACGTATGAGGAGGGTCTCCGCAGAATCTCCGAGGGAAGACTGTGCGGAAATCAATGACAAACAAAGGGACAAGGTGATAGGTCACGTGTTAAAACACCAGAGAATAACTTCCATGGTACTAGAGGAAGCTGTGGAGACTAAAAACTGACAGGAAGACAGATTGGAATCCACCCAGAAAATAATTGAGGACGTAGTTTGCAATCGCTACTCTGAGATGAAAAGATTGTCACAGGTGAGGAATTAGAGATGGGCCGCATCGAACCAGTCAGAAAACAGCTGACTGAAAAAAGTATCTGCTGATTACACGACAGCACCGGTGTTTCTGGATTGTGTCGAAACCTCAGGAGCTTCGGGAACGTGTGGTGCAGCTAGCGGAAGGGCAGCCAAACTGTTCAATTATATGACGTCAGGCAATGACCTGGTTACGACGAAGGAGCTAATCTCGCAGTTCAGTGACCTGAGAGTGATTACTTAGTTGATAAAAGTACAAAATTTTAACTAGGTAATTACATGCAGGAGAACACTCTATCTTGTTAAAAGATTAGAGTGTGAAGTAGTGGGAGGAAGGTGGTTAGAGACCGTTTTCAGTGATCGCGGTTAGTGCAGTTGATGATATGAAATTGAACGAAGCTGAAAAAGTTGCTGGCTCGCAATGGTAAGGGGTTAATAGAATAGAAGAGGCTTTCGAGGAGCACCATTTAGCATACGCCGCAAATCAGGGTTTTGCAGAACATCATGCTATAGACCGAATTTTATGGGATAATGAGAAGAAAATACGCTGAAGATAGAACACAGGCGTAGGATAACGTTTTTCTCTAGTTGCATTTGAAGAAGCAGGAGGAACAAACTTTGTGGGAGGATTTAAAAATTTTATCGAGTCAGGAGAAACAGCGACGTAAAGTGCTTTAAAGCACAAAGGAGTCAGAAAAATAAGAAGAAGAAATTTTCTGCAGACATCTAAAACTTCTGACGCATTCATCCCATTTCTAATATCTCCACTTGCGGTACCATCAGTTATCACATCTGTGGCTGGACGAGATGCTGCCAAGGCTTTCAGCTTTGTGTGGAAGTTAATATGTGTAAAACAGAGAAAAAATCAATGAAGGAGACAGTAAACAACAGCCACAAAGACTCCACACGCGAAATGTTGGAGACTAATACTGACACGATTTAAAAATTAAATCAGCAACCGGATATTATACTGAATTTTCTCATTTTAAGAACACTGATGGAGTGATCTTTTTTATTTAATAAAAACATTCCATAGCCGAGATCACACAAATTATTTCTTTATTTAAGACTATCGGTTTCTACAGACATTACTGACATCTTCGTGTCTTAAAAGCCTTTTTTATTGTGAAACACATTCATTTTGCATTGGATCTTAAGCCACGTTCTCATGTAGACAAAAATCAGCTGTGGAAGGCCGGCTGAGGGAGTTATTGGGATAGACATAACTATTAATAACTCATACAGATAAGGTTGATTCTTGTTTAGCAAAAAACAATATGTCCACACCGTAAATGGTGTTTGTATTCATTGTGTAGTAAGAGGTTTCAGTCATACATAGACCATATTCAAACCAGTAATGTCTCCATTGGTGATGCCTGGAATCCATGTGTGGGGGCACTGTAAGTGCGAGAGGCACCTGTAGTCAACTGCTGAGCTGACAGCATGTGTCTAACGCACTTACAGCACCTCCTCAGCCAATTCCATATGTAACCAATGGAGACATTGCTGGTCTTAATATGGTCTACGTATGACTGAAATCAGTTACCATACCATTCAAAAAACATAATTTCGATCGGGAATGAACGGTTTCTGTTACATTAAAATAGAAGATTACTGATGTTGCAATTATCAGTTCAAAAATTATTTATTATGGTTTTACATGTGGGGGTTTAGCTTTATATTCGGCAGAGTAGGTATGATAGATACCAAGAGAGTTGGAACTTTAATAGTGCAACTATTTATTTACAGCTCGAACAAAATAGATACGAGTTTCAAATTTCTACTGACCATCAAAGTCGTCACCAGCATTGTGTATACCCCGTTGCCAGAGATGGGGGAAGTCGTACGTTACTCTTAGCAGTGCCCTTTGTGTTGACAGTTCGAGCTGCGCGGTCTATTGTCCAACGAATTTCTAGTGTTTCCTTCAGTTTAGAAATCGAGTGGAACTCACGAGGGCTTAAGTCAGGGGAGTGCAGTAGGTGGTATAGGACTTAGCAGCCCAATCAGTCAAACAAATCAGTAACAGCTTGCACTGTACGTGCTTGAGCATTGTCCTGCAAAATGATTATCAAGTCTTGCAGAAAGTGTCATCATTTCTGTCTCGAAGCTGGTCTTAGGTTGTGTTCCAAAAATGAACAGCATAGAGACAGAAGTGATGACACTTTCTGCAGGACCTGATAATCATTTTGCAGGACGATGCTCAAGGACGTACAGTGCAAGCTGTTACTGATTTGTTTGACTGCTGGAGCTGCTAAGTACTATACCACCTACTGTACTCCCCTGACTTAAGCTCTCGTGAGTTCATCTCGATTTCTAAACCGAAGGAAGCACTTCACAGCATTCGCTTCAGAAGTGCTACAAATTCGTCGGGAAGTAGACCGCGCTGCTCGAACTGTCAACAAAACTGGCACTGCTAACAGTATCCTACGACTTCAACAGCGCTGGCAACGGGTTATTCATAATGCTGGTGACTACTTTGAAGGTCAGTAAAACTTTGATACAGGTATCTATTTTGTACGAGCTGTAAATAAATAGTTGCCACTATTAAAGTTCCAACCCTCGTATCTGAAGTGTTAGAGGTGAGAGGGGAAGCCTGATTTGAACACTGTTTGGGAAAGTAGGAGGTTTTACAGTTGGGAAAGATGAGTGGACTTTTTTAATAAAGAGTGAGAAGCTCATTGTAATGGAGGCACTTTTCTCAGCTGTATACTGTGGGAGGGATCTGGAGGGTTCTGTGTCCATGGTTTTAAATTATTGGTCCTTGTGTAAGCAGGTGATTGATGGTGGAAGAAAACTCAGTGAAGATGCACATTAGGAAAGTGGGCGTCAATCATCGTAGATGCAGAGGACCTTGCGGATTTCTAGAGTAGGGTGGGAATTTAGTTCGCAGACCACTTCCTCTGACATGATCTCAGGGCCAGACTTCATTACCTAGGCAGTGAGGGAGGGGTTACAGCAAGAAGGCTGAAGTTATTTGGTTTGGGAGGCACTTCTGAAGGCAGTGAGGGAAGCACAATGGCCGAAAGTGATGAGAGGAATTTTGAGGAAGAGATCTGTGTAGAAGTGAGGTTTGATGGATTTAATAAGAACCTGATCTGTGTGGTATGATAATGGCAGTGGGAATGCTTTGGATATACTTCTTGATTTGATGGTTGAAGGACGTGGCATTGAGGATTTTTGGATCAGGGCAAAATAGAATGAAGCTCTGACCAGCTTTGGAGTAAAAGTACGTGCAACTGAAATAAGTCTTACGGGCGAGTCAAGTGGGCTGCTATACACGTGTTACGCCATTGTCTGCTGGTGGTAGAATGGTCCCAACGGGCACGTATATGGCAGTGAGCTAGTAGCCTGCAGAGGGCACATCGTCAGAGTTGGCCTATATTTCACTGGTCAGGTCGCTTGATTATTGTTGACCAGACTGTGTTTACAGAGGAAGGGCGTGCTCTTCTCGACCGCAGGTAATGCTGTGTATGGATCCGTTTCGCATCCATCCACTAGGTGGCGTTGTGCTCTCTTACAGATGATGTCAAAGATTTTATCATATCGGCTACTGACCAATAGTACCCTTTTCGTAATCTGTTTTGCAAAGCTCTCTGATGGTCATCATTCAACTTCTAAATAAGTCTAAACGTGTTTCTTTCTCAAATATCGTAGATGCATGTATTGTGTATGTAACTTCTAACATTTGTCATGGAATTAGAGTCTCGCTATTGACAAGAAATTATTATTTTTTTTTTTTTTGCATAGCTGTCATACCTCGCGCTTATGAAGTTTTCAGCGAAGAAATATAAAACATGTAGAAGTTGAATATTCTATTTCCTGCGGCATTACTAGTTCAATCAGAGAATGACTGTGCAACCCTTCATATTTAAATATTCCTGTGGAAAGTATGTGCGTCTTATTCTACAACTTACGTCATTTTAACTCAAGATAGTTTTTAATTTCCTGCCATTTTTAATATGGTTTAAACCATATTCAGATTTTGCCACCATTTTAACTTAGGTCATGACGCGGTGATAATGGAAATCGGCACTACTGCCTCGGCGTTTTGACTTTCCACCAATTTTTAACTCAAGGCATGTGGGCTCTTTCGTTCTAAACTTGGGACTGGTGCCCATGAACTATGGCTACATAAGGGCGACTGAGGCGTTTTTGGAGATGAGGAGCTGTGGAAGTTGTCCCAGTGTGGCAGCTATGTAAGACGTAAATCCAAATTCGTTCTGTGACGCTTTCTGTCAGTGTGAAACTATACCTGTTTCGCCTTAAACTTCGTCCAAGTGATCTGGCAACCAAATGTTCTGCGTCACCTGCAGAACCAGGATGCTACGAATCCAATGCATCAGATAACGAACTATATTCGCATGAACTTGCTATGGAAAATGCGCGCATCGTTGTACTCACTTACGAAGTTCTCTTTTCAGCTAATAGATGGCCTTCAAGAGCATTCTAAAATGAAGCAGAGCCCATGTGTGTCATATGTTAGCTGAACATAATAAACAGCCAATGCGACGAAGAGAATAGTTCGTGGTAGTGGTGGTAGTGGTGGTAGTGGTGGTGGTGGTAGTGATGGTTTGTTGTTGGGGATGAGGAGGTGGCTTTACATAAGCTTGTTAATAGTGTTTTGAATAATAATAATGAAGTGAGATGTTTGTCTTCCAGTGTTTCAGATTCTCAAACAGTACTTCACAATGCCCTTGAATATCAGAAGGGAATGGATAGGATAGACCTTAAGACAAGATCTCGTTCCTATCACGTGATGCACTATGAAGGAATATAGAAGTTAGTGGTATATCTTATTGAAATGGGCGTTTTCAACTCCTTCGTTGTATGTAACTAGATCAATGGACGCCGGAAAGATCGCTACACTGATTTCAGGACCAATGGTACACCCTAACTACCAGGGAGTGTATGGCTACCTGAGTACTCAGTTTGCAGGCGACAAACAGTGAGTGCCACCATTATGAGACCTCAGGCGATGCTCATACCTGCAGCTGAGAAAGAAACTAATGTCACAATAAGTTTGTTATTTCCTTCTCAAGAGCAAAAACAGCTGCATGGTAGTGTTAGAAGTGTGGTTTTTCTGCATATGCAAGACTGTTTTAAGATCTGTCATACCCAACGATCGAACTAGCTGATACACATTAAATGTGATGTTATATCAGTTCAGATGATTCAAATGGCTCTGAGCACTATGGGACTTAATATCTGAGGTCATCAGTCCCCTAGAACTTAGAACTACTTTAACTAACCTAATGACGTCACACACATCCGTGCCCGAGGCAGGATTCAAACCTGCGACCGCAGCGGTCGCGCGGTTCCAAACTGACGCGCCTAGAACTGCTCGGCCACACCGGCCGGCCTGTTATATCAGTCAGAAGGGTATTTGAATGTCATGGGTTGTGACATCATAGGGCCTGCATTCGCACCTCCAGGTCCACCATCTTCGAATATATACTTAGGACAATTGGACTACATCCACCATCTTGGAAATTTTGAAATTCCCTCCATTTCATACACAAAGCAGGTGGCTTGTGTCGTCACAAGTCAGTGAGAAACGCTCTAGAAGAACAGGAGTAATTGGAATTTCCCGCAAATTTCTGAATTTGCGGCCATCTTATATGACGGGAAAAATGGCTCTGAGCACTATGGGACTGAACTTCTGAGGTCATCAGTCCCCTAGAACTTAGAACTACTTAAAGCTAACTAACCTAACGACATCACACACATCCATTCCCGAGGAAGGATTCGAACCTACGACCGTAGCGGTCGCGCGGTTGCAGACTGTAGCGCCTAGAACCGCTCGGTCACTCCGGCCGGCTATATGAAGGGAAATTGGGATAGTTCCGCCATCTTAGACTGGCGGACCTTAAAGACAGTTTTGACTGGGCCTGTATCCACTCCACCATATTACTTCAGTGACCAATGAACCAGGCCTTTGTGACTGACTGGCAGGCCCGAATAGGAGGAAACTAAGCCATTGAACCGACAGAGGAGGAATCCTGTGCTGACTCGCATGTGTAATCAACACAGAACAGCCTCTTGTACATATTGCCTTGATGTAAGGAAACAGATATGCGACCAGTTTGCCTCTGACCAGTTATAAGTGAACCAGGCCTCTAAGTCTCGAGTGAGGATAAACCAGTCTGGTGTTGTTTATCTGAAGATACATAACAGTGGGGTTTCTAGAGGATTCGAAAGGCATCATACAAGCTGCGGCTTTCACCACTAGTGCTTGGATGTTTTATCAAAACTGGGCAGCTCCTCATTCAGGACGAACTAAATGAAACTGGCATGTGAAGTATTTCATGCACCTCAAGATAGGCAAACCAACTTACGTCATCCAAACAGAGGGCAGATGATGTAAGCTGGGTTGCCTATCGTAAGGAGCATGAAATATTTTCTGAGCCACTTTTATTTTGCCCATCTAGTACATGTGGTCTCGGCATAAGAGGGTAGCTATGCGGTGAGTTCCCCTCTAATAAGTGATAGGCAAACACAGCATTGTCCTTCCCTTTCAAGCGTGGAGAAACAGATTGGCAGATTGGATATTGAGTATCTGAAGACAGAGTGATCTTGGGTTTTCAAGAGGATTTAAATGTCACCAGACGTGTTACAAATTTCGCTACTGATGCCCCAACGCCACTACAGTCTAGAGCAGTGGCCTGAAGCCTTTCAGCTGAAGCCAAGGCATACTCCTGTTTCGGGAGAGCAGCCAGTTCACATTGTATCCGAAAACAGCAAGGACAGTCCCTAACCATTCGAAACAGCTAAACAAGAAAGATAAAAACTAGTTGCGGTGTATTTTGGAAGCTGCTGATGGTGGAAGTACTAAGCATTTGCACAAAAATGAAATCCTCACTGTGCACGAATGCACAGCACACTTTTACAATATACAAAAAATTTAAAAAAAAGATAAATGCAACTGTTTTGTGTGTTAGATGGACTGAAGGCGTTACTGCTAACTAATGTCTTAAAAGTTAGAATCTGAAGCACCTATACGACTAACAACTTACTAAACACAACTGTACTACTCCGGCGGCCGAAGTGGCCGTGCGGTTAAAGGCGCTGCAGTCTGGAACCGCAAGACCGCTACGGTCGCAGGTTCGAATCTTGCCTCGGGCATGGATGTTTGTGATGTCCTTAAGTTAGTTAGGTTTAACTAGTTCTAAGTTCTAGGGGACTAATGACCTCAGCGGTTGAGTCCCATAGTGCTCAGAGCCATTTGAACCATTTTTGTACAACTCCCAGGCAGTGAACTAAAGTTTGGGGCGTTATAATGTATGCTTATGGGCAACGTATTGACAGCATTAAATTAGGGACCTAATTTAGTTACTCTACAATGCTGTTACCACAGAAATGGCTCACCAAAAATGCACATACATAAGGCATAATCGATATATCGCTTAAATTACAAAAAATGTCGCTGTAAACCTGTTTCTCAGTACCTTCTGGAACAGGTGAAACTCCACTTCGGATGGAAGAACATTAGATTAAATTAAGTGTAATGGCACGTTTAGTTTGCTTAAGCAATAAACATCCTTAAAACTGAGCCAATTTTTTTACAATCAATTTCTTAGCAACTACACCACTGAGAAGACAAGTACGCTGTTCTAGTATTGAATTAAACTGAATTTAATTAAATAGTTTAAATCACACATTTTCCTAGCAACCACTGTAATTGTACAGAACATTTTATATATTATTAGTGGTTGAGCAGAGAAGTTTTCTTTGAAATGAAAAGTCGCCAATTAATGATGGACTGGAATAAACTGCCATTAAATTTAATGAACAAAGAAGAGCCACATAAAAATAGAATTTTCATTGACATTGCTGTGGTATTAGGGAACATATGTCTCAGTTGTGGAGCTACTTGTGCAGGATGATTGCCTTTTATTGTCGGAAATGTCTCATTGTCGCCTGTAAAGAAAATGCAGTGCCGAGCAGCTACCCGATAGGTCTGGTGTGTCGGTTGTTGCGGACTGAACTTCCGAAGCGGACTCCCTTGGAAGACAAAGTGTAACGCTATGAATTTGGTAAGATCGTGGGTCAGTGGCAGTGGTAAGACTACTTCACTAGCGTGGTAATTGAAGTGGTATCAGCACGGAAAACGTATCTGGATCGCCAGAACAAAACATTTGATTCTCGAAAATCTTGGTCTCTGCCTCCTGAAACAGATTCCTTAGTTATCGTGTGACAGTTTTTGACACAAACTCCATTCGTAAATACTACTACTACTATTACTACTAAGTTACAGAATATTCCACATTCTCGTTTTGGCGATTGTACATCGACCTTCTATTTCTTTTGCTATCATCAAGTGTCAGCTAATAGCTATCATCTGCGGATGTAGCAATCATTCATCTACTGTTTCAGATGTGACATTGTTTAGGTGAGTTCCTATTGGGAGGCCGACAATTCATTCCAAAAGCATTCAGTTCCATTCTCAGCAGAAACTCTCATTGTTTAACCAAGGCTCCGTCATAATAACGCCGCAGTGGCTAAGCGAATAAAGAGGTTGGCCGGCCGAGGTGGCCGAGCGGTTCTAGGCGCTACAATCTGGAAACGCGCGACCGCTACGAGCGCAGGTCCGAATCCTGCCTCGGGCATGGATGTGTGCGATGTCCTTAGGTTATTTACGTTTCAGTAGTTCTAAGTTCTAGGGGACTGATGACTTCAGAAGTTAAGTCCCATAGCGCTCAGAGCCATTTGAGCCATTTGAACCACTAAAGAGTCCGCAAGCTCGGTTGAAAACAGTTTTCGTCAAGGACTTGCGCTGCGTTGCTATCTCGAATTTATATAGGCTTACTGGCGACAGAAGGCTGTTTTCAGTAGAGATTTCAGTGATGAAGATGTCTAATGGGTTCTTACGTATCTTATTTTCGTGCAAAGAGAATTTCTTCATCTCTATAGAACGCTTTGGGACTGGGGCAATATTGGAAGCGAAAGGAGTCATTCATTAGTTAATGTATCATGTTTTAGCACTACACACAAGAAATTCACGTAACCGTATACGAAAGTGAACATCGAAATAAAACTGTAGCGACCAGGACTATTGCATCATCACATGATACTTACTTCACAAAGTGGTGGTCAATAGAGTAGAACACAATATTCAATTACTCGCATCATTGTCAATTTATACCTTTTGTTCTTCGGTTTGACGCTAAACGTTCGTTGGTCATTAATGCCTGACTGGGAGAAAACACATTATCAAGTCAGCGATACACCAATGATTTCTCACAGTCACATGAACAATCAGAGCAAAACGTGAAATATTGCCAAAAGCTAGAAGAAAGTGAAGCAGACATACTAAATCCTTTGTGTCACAGCAACAAATATTGCGTCAAACTTACTTCACTTGTATTTTAAGTATTTTTATACTTGAATGGTAAATGGTGGGTACTAGTATGGTAGGAGTTACTTTTACATTTACTTTCAACCTAGAATTTTTATTTACATCTACCATAGTACTTATTTGAAGCTTGCAGTTACCAGATTTCTTCCCAATTATTTCTTCGTCAGTTACAAGTTACAGTGAAATTAATTACTAGTTAAAAATTAAAATTTTGTAATGGTAGATTTTACAGTGTTATAAAAATTTCAAACAAAATTATAATAAACATGTATTGTGAAAACTTAGTGCATCTTTCGAATCAAAATTATAAGAAACATGTATCTTCGAAGCTTAGTACATCTTTCGAAAAAAGATTATTGAAATATTATTACGACAAAATTGTTAATTAGGAACATATATGTATCAAATTCGTCACTGATAATAATGTTTCATCTCCTTTTTGTATCATATTTTAAATTATATTTCTGAATGTTATATTCCAGAGTCCTTAACTAAATCCTTCATCTGTAAGCCAGGCAGGCTACATTTGCATCTGAATTTGGCAAAATACACATTAAAGTAACAAAGATATTACATGGCAAGTGTCACATTCGCTGTTGCTGTAGTGGTCTTCTTCTGTATTTGGCTAATTATTGTTGGAATTATTAATACTTCTTTTTTGTGACAATCTCTGAATGACAGTAAATTAATCCTAAATATTCACTCCTCATTAAGAAAACACTTTGTTTTATAATCGTGGTCTCCAAGAAATCGGACATTGATGGTTTAGTTTTTGGCAAGTGCGAGAAGGGAGTTCAGAACCTGTTATGAAAAGACAATGTAAATAATAAATATAGAAGCAATTAAATACGTTTTAAAGTTACGAAGAAATGTGCAGTATTTATTTGACGTTGAAAAAATTGCACAGAAACATCGTAAAAGAGGCATCGATCCGTAAATGCCATTTAACTGTCAAATCCGTGAATTTAGACACATAAGTGTTCACTTAACCATCAAGTCCGATTAAACAAGGCACTAACAGAGACGTGCGGAAACTCTAATCTAAACGGGCGGTCTCAGGTGGAAACGAAAAATTACTGAAATGAAAGAATTGCTGTGTGCGTTTACAGGCATCGTTTTGCAAACGAGGAACGAAAACACATTTCTACTAATAGCGTGGAATACAAGGCAACGTATACTGCTGGTGAGTTCTTGGGACAGGTTCGACGGAAACACAGGAAACAGGAAGCTGTAGATGTGCAAATGAAAGCTGAAAGTTGAGGCATACGTGGGTGTCTCGCGTTGCAGTACAATCACGTTACAGGGGGAACCAATTTGCCGTAACTCGATACTTTCCTCGGGGCCAGTTTGAGGTCGTTTGCTCCCAATTAGAAAGTCATTAATGCACCAGGAGCGGACACGTGCCAATGCTCTTTACTGCTTCCTGCCACTGACGTCACACATGCTGCGGAGAGAAACTCATAATCAAGTTTCGTTTCTGCTGAAAATGTAATTTTGTCTGTAAATGTAATTTTTTTTGCTTCGTTGCAACCAATTTTGCCCCGAAGTACTGACTGAAGAATTTTTGATATCGTTAGTTAGTTAATTACGATATTTTGTTGAAACTCTCACATACAACTAACGTTACAACTGAACCTCTACTGACTAGTTACAACTTCCTTTACGTGCTGTGGATAGTTACATCTTCAAGCGTCCAGAAATACTGTATGAGACTAATTGCTATACTATTTGAAAACCACAGCTTCAAATGTGATGAACGGTTACTTAAATCTTATAGTAAATATAGGCTGCTACAGCATTATGAACAGTTCGGCACGTAACGTAAATGGTTGTTAACACATTTAAACTTCTTTTTTTGGTGCGATATAATTTTCATCAATTAAATACAAAAACAATAACGACACGCAACAATTATATCTTTCATCTCAGCGTACGTGCATACACATACGGAATGAAAAATACAGAAGGTCAGTGAAATAAAAAAAGTGTTGCTTTGATTATGAAAGTTGCTGACCCCAACCACGACTCCGCCAGCCCGAAGTGACCTGAGTAAAATCACACACTTAAAAACGAGTCCACGAAGGAGTTATGCGTATTGGTCAAAAACTGATATTCTTACAGGTATTGACGAAAAATTCAAAACTGTAAGTTTTGCACCCGATAGATGAATGTATGACGCTGCAGCGCAATTACACAGCGCCGTTTGCAAGGATTGTCGACAAGAGACATGTCAGTATCGAGGCAAGAACAATTTGCGAATTTAATTCTGTGTACTCAGTTGGACAGCAGCTATGCCACGCAGACAGACAATATACGCGGACGCCAGCATTTGAGAGAACTTGTAGATGGTCTCCAGGGAGCCGGTTGGAGTACTCGGCGATTCGCTCGACATTTGAATAGAAGCGATGTTACTATTCGACCATGTTAGCAGGAATGGGTAAACCATGACCGAATACAGCCTCAAGAAGGAAGCGGTCGACCTAGAAACTCGAGGAAACGTCAGGACCGAGCACTCGCCAAATAGGTAGTCATAACATCGGATAAATCATTATGATTGATCCGACGCGCAGTTGGTGCCTTAGTGACCACAATGACCATTAACAAGCGGCTCACAAAAAAAAAAATGGCTCTGAGCACTATGGGACTTAACTTCTGAGGTCATCAGTCCCCTAGAAATTAGAACTACTTAAACCTAACTAACCTAACAACATCACACACATCCATGCCCGAGGCAGGATTCGAACCTGCGATCGTAGCTGTCGCGCGGCTCCAGACTGTAGCGCCTAGAACCTCTCGGCCACTCCGGACGGTGGGCGGCTCGCAGGAAAGGGACCTGATCTCATTGCGCTCCTTGTGCAGACTACCCTTGACCTCTGTAAACCAAAAGCCAGTTTGCATTAGTGCCGAGCGCCTTTGGTCTGGAAGCTCATCGACTGGAAAAGAATTGTCTTCAGTGATGAGTCCCGCTTCGAACTAAGTCCCGATGACCAGCAAAGACGTGCTTGCAGATGCCCCACACGGATACCTGACTGTTAACCACATTGCGGCCCGTCAACCAGGAGTGATAGTGGTTCCATTTTATTTCATAGCAGGATCCGTTTGGTTCTCACCCGCGGCAACCTTAAAGCAATGCGGTGTTTCAACGACATTGTGCACGCCGTTCTGTTGCCCTTCATGGCAAAGTATACTTTCTCCTTTCGGGTTTTCTTAATTACTGTAATTTTTTCTGATCTGCAATGTAGAAATTGCATTAATTTTTCCAATTGTAATCGTTATGAGAAAAACAGATCTTGTCATTTGAACATTATCAACAATATTCTTGATTTTATTCCTTCTAGGAGTAGTATACAACGAGCAGGCATTTCAACAAGATAACACCCATCCGCACACGTCTTCGTTCTTGCCAGACCCTACCTTGGGCAACAATATCACGAGATCTCTAACCAATTGAGAACTTTTGGAGCGTTGGGGGAAGGTCCTATAACCAGCTTAGGATTTTGAGTATGTAATTGGGTAGAATTAGGCACGCTGTGTCTAAGGACATCCAACAATTCTGTCAATCAATGCCAAGCACAATAACTACTTGCATTAGGGCGAGACGTGGAGCAACGTGTTACTGACTTGCTCAATTTCTGAAGGTCTTTCTCTTGAATAAATGATCAGATATTTCTGAAATTGTTATCATTGCTTTGTCTGTACGTTTACATCATACCTACCGATTTTCGTCCCATTCGGATAATTTCTTCGTGATGTGTTGCCCTTGTTTCTCTGCCCTAGAGTACACGGTCCCAGTAAGTCCATAGACAGGTGGTAAAAACCATTAAATACCTTTAATTGCAACATATAAAGTTTCATACTGCGTCTGTAACTGCGAGATATTAACAAATCATTACCTGTGACAAAATGCTTATTATTTTGTTGCTGTTGTGGTCTTCAGTCCAAAGGCTGATTTGATGCAGCTCTCCATGCTACTCTATCCTCTTCATCTCCAAGTAACTAATGCAAACTACATCCTTCTGAATCTTCTTACTGTATTCATCTCTTGGCCTCTCTCTACGATTTTTACCCCCCCCCCCCCCCCCCACGCTTCCCTCCAGTCCTAAATTGGTCAGCCCTTGATGCCTCAGAATGTGTCTTAGAAACTGATCCCTTCTTGTAGTGTGGTTCTACCGCAAATTTCTGTTCTCCAGAATTCCATTCACTACCTCTTCATTAGTTACGCGATCTACCCTTTTAACCTTCAGACTTCTTCTGTAGCTCCACATTTTGAAAGTTTCTATTCTATTCTTGTCTAGACTGTTTATCGTCCATGTTTCACTTTCAGAAACGACTACCTAACACTTAAATCTATACTCGATGTTAGCAAATTTCTGTTCTTCAGAAACGCTTTCCTTGCCATAGCAAATTTACATTTTATATCCTCTCTACTCCGACCATCATCTGTTATTTTGCTTTCGAAATGGCGAAATTCATCAGCTACTTTAAGTGTCTCAATTGCTAATCTAATTCCCCCAGAAGCACCTGATTTAATTAGACTACACTCCATTATTCTCGTTTTGTTTTGTTGATGTTCATCTTATATCCTCCTTTCTAGACATTGTCCATTCCGTTCACCTGCTCTTCCCAGTCCTTTTCTGTGTTTGACAGAATTACAATGTTATTGGCGAACCTCAAAGTTTTTCTCTTCCCCTTGGTCTTTAATTCCTATTACAGAGTTTTCTTATGTTTCCTTTACTGCTTGCTCAATTTAAAGGTTGAATAACGTCGGGGATAGGCTGTAATGCTGTCTCACTCCCTTCTCAACTACTGCTTCCCTTTCGTGCTCCTCGTCTCTCAGAACTACCATCTGTTTTCTGTACAAATTGAAAATATCCTTTCGATCCCTGTATTTTACCCCTGCCACCTTTAGAATTTGAAGTAGAGTCTTGCAGTCAACGTTGTCAAAAGCTTTCTCTAAGTCTATAAATGCTATAAACGTGGGTTTGCCTTCCTTAACCTGTCTTCTGCGAGAATTTTTAGGCCCAGTGTTGTTCGCTTGTTCCTACATTTCTCCAGAATCCAAACTGATCTTCTTCGTGGTCGGCTTCTACCAGTTTTTCGATTCTTCTGTAAAGAATTCGTGTTAGTATTTTGCAACCGTGAGATATTAAAGTGATATTACGGTAATTTTCCTGTCTGTCAGTACGTGCTTCCTTTAGAAATGGGATTGGAGTTATTAAATTCTTCTTGAAGCCCGACTGTATTTCGCCTGTTCCATTCATCTTGCTCACCAGATGGAAGAGTTTTGTCATGGCTGGCTCTCCCAAGGCTATCAGTAGCTCTAACGGAATATTGTGCATTCCCGGGGCCTTGTTTTGACTTAAGTCTTTCAGTGCTTTGTCTACTTCTTCACGCAGTAGTATATCTCCAGTTATATCTTCATCTACGTCCTATTCCATTTCCATAGTACTGCCCTCAAATGCATATTCCTTTTATAGATCCTCTATATACACCTTCCACCTTTCTGCTTCCCCTTCTTTGCTTAGGACTGGTTTTCCATCTGAACGCTTGATATTCATGCAGGTGGTTCTCTTTTCTCCAAAGTTCTCTTTCATTTTCCTGTAGGCAACACCTATCTTACGCTTAGTGATATATTCTTCTACAACCTTGCATTTGTCCTCTAGCCATTCCTGCTTAGCCATTTTGCACTTTCTGTCGATTTCGTTTTTTAGACGTTGGCACTTCTATTCGCCTGCTTCTGTTGTTGCATTTTCATATTTTCTCCTTTCACCGATTAAATTCAACATTTTTGTGTTATCCAAGGATTTCTACTAGCTCTCGTCTTTTTAGCTACTTGATCCTCTGCTGCCTTCGCTATTTGATCTCTTAAAGCTACCCGTTCTTCTTCTACTGTATCCTTTCCTCTGTTCTTTTCAATCGTTCCTGAATGCTCCCTCTGAAACTCTCTAGAACCTCTGGTTCTTTCAGTTTATCCTAGTCCCATCTCCTTAAATTCCTGCCTTTTTTGTAGCTTCTTCAGTTTTAATCTGCAGTGCACAACCAATAAATCGCTGTCAGAGTCCACATCTTTCACCTGGATATGTCTTACCATTTAAATCTCTGTCCTACCATTATATTATCAGTCTGAAACCTTACGGTGTCTCCAAGTCCCTTGCACGTATACAGCCTTCTTTCATGATTCTTCAGCCAGGTGTTAGCTTTGATAAAGTTATGCTCTGTGCGAAAATTGTACCAGGCGGCTGCCTCTTTCATTCATTTCTTACCCCCGCGCCCCCCCCCTCCCCCCCCGTCTAAATTCACGTACGACTTTTCCTTCCATTCCTTTTCATACTGTCGAATTCCAGTCCCCCATGACTATTAAATTTTCGCCTCCTTCACTGTCTGAATAATTTCGTTTATCGCATCATACATTTCCTCAAACTCTTCCTCATCTACGGAGCTAGTTGGCACATAAACTTGTACTACTGTGCTAGGCGTGGGCTTAGTGTCTATCTTGGCTACAATAATGGTTTTACTGTGCTGTTCATAGTAGCTTATACATGTTCCTACTTTTTTTATTCATTTTTAAACCCACTCCTACATTACCCCTATTTGATTTTGTATTTATAACCCTGTATTCACGTGACCCGGAGTCCTGTTGCTGCTGCCACCGAACTTCACCAGTTCCCACTATATCAAGCTTTAATGTGTCCATTCCATATTTAAATTTTCTAACCTCCCTGCCGATTCAGGGATCTGAAATTTCACGCTTCAATCCGTAGAGCGCCAGTTTTGTTCCTCCTGATAACGACGTCACTGTCCGGAGATCCAAATGGGGGACTATTTTATCTCCGGAATATTTTATCCAAGAAGATGTCATCATCATTTAGCCATACAGTAGAAGAAGCACTCGGGAAGAAATAAAGCCGTAGTTTCCCCTTCCTTTCAGCCATTCCCAGTACTAGCACAGGCAAGGCCATTTCGATTGACGTTACAAGACCAGATCAGTCAGTCATGAAAACTGTTGCCCTTGCAACTACTAAAAAGGCTGTTGCCCTCTCCAAGAACCACACGTTTTTCTGGCCTCACAGCAGATACCCCTCCATTGTAGTTGTACCTATGGTGCGGCTATTTGTCTCGCTGAGGCACACAAGCTCCCCCACCAACTTCTAGATCCATGGTTCATGAGGGGTTTATTATTTTATAATACCTAATTCTAAATTTAATTTTGTTGAAGCGTCATCCTATGTGAAAACTGCCAAGAACCAATATATTACAAGTTGATACTGTACCTTTGAAATAGTGTTTTCTTTATTTTAAGCCCTTTATTCGCCTGTCGCCTCTTTCAGTCGAAAATTTAAAGAAACAAAGATTTGGATTAAAGTAGCTAATGGCTACGAAAGACAATTAATTGAAAATATTCACTGGACGTAAATGTTCGTGTCCATTTAAGTCTGCATTGGGAGTGAGAAAAGCTTTTCATGACGACGTGTATTAGAATTCCAACCAAAAATTCCGGCAGGAACAGAATAAAACAGCGGCATCTCTAGAATACACAGCATATTCGTCGATCTTAATGTGTAGTATTTTGAAATCAAAGGAGAAGCTGATGGTTAATTTTTCTCATGGTCATGTGACGTATTCAATCAAATTTCTGTTTCACTCCTCGTAGAATAGAGCAAATCACTCCTTTAATAGATTACAGAGAGTTTAAAATGTTTTATTTGAAATCTCTACACTACTTATGTCAACTATTAATTCTGAAAAATCACAATCTGGATTATGTGCCTGATTACATGTACCAAAACCAGACTACAAGTTCTGGGTATTTTCTGTTTTTGAATCCAGTAATAATGTTCATTTCGCTCTGCATCTGAATTATTGCGCGAATTCTCCCAGTGTGTCATATTTAATGCTTTATACGTTAAATTGCTATATATGCATATCGGTGCTGAAACGCAATATATAGCTCCATGTAGGCATACATTTAAGCGAGAGGAAAGCTTGTATGAAATTAGTCTAACGTTCGGCCTTCTCTGGCCCTTATGATAGAAGGATGGCAAACTGTGGACAGCTGTGGTGAGGGACTGTCAATTTCCCGGGACGCCAATGAGGCAGCAATAATGAATTATACATTTATTACAAAGAACAGTCAAAAAGTTTCAGTTTGGAGGCCATGCACTCTAGAATCGGTACGGCAATCAGGCAAAATGGTCATAATTATTAAGGCAATGATCTCAGCAGCGTACATGTAAATACTATGTCCACTGCGTGAAGAATTCCGTAACCGCCTGCTGCACATCGTCACCAGGCAGGAATCGTCACCGTTCCAGGCCGGACCGAGGGCTGATAATCGCATAGGGGGAGATCAGGACTCCATCGTCTCCCACATGAGTTGGTGCAACTTCTTCATTACGACTTCTGCGATTTGGGGACACACGTTTTCAGGAAATTGATAAACCAATCTACAACGGTGGTTCTAGACAGACACACACCGCCCTATACAAATTTTTCATTCTGTGATACATGTTTACTGGTGTTTGCCCTCTGGCAGCCAAGGAAAGAGTAACAGCACGTTGGTTCTGTTCGGCCGCATTTGCTAATAATGTTGCCACAGTTCACGTATTTGCATTTACCACATGCTGACTGGAAAGACATAGATGCCACACCAATCCCTTGCCTACATGTCGGTGTTTATACAAGGTGGAAGGTATTTAAACCGGCAAACTCTGGGAGGTTGTAGGGCATATCAAAACAAATATTTTTCCCCAATGTCATTTTTTTCCTATGAGGAGTATTTAAACCGGTAGAGGAAGATTTATCTGGTGGCAAATTAATTAAAAACTTTTCCACTTTTTTATGACCAAGAGACAACACATTAACACAACCCAATTTCAATTATAGTAGATTTTCAAAAATGCCTCCACTGACATGTAAACAACGGTTACACCGTCGGATCATGTTCTGTCTGAAACGGACAAAAACCCCAGGAGTATCCTGAATTGTTCCTGCAGCTGCTACTATCCGGGCAACCAGATCCTCTTCTGATGAAACAGGAGTTGCGTAAACAAGGTTGCGCATCTCTCCCCACAAAAAAAAGTACAGAGGGGACATATCTCGGGATCGAGCAGGACCACCTCTGCCAGTCGACGTTTCTGGTAACCGTCGGTCCAGGAATCGACGCACACGATGACTGAAAACTACCAGCGCCCCGTCACGTTGAAGCTACATGCGTTGTCTTGTAGGGAGCGGAACGTCTTCCAGCAATTCTGCAAATGTTCTGGCGAGAAAATTGTAGTAGTGCCTGCCATTTAATAGCCTAGCTAGCAGCTACGGCCCAATTAAACTGTACCCAACAACTCCGACCCACACATTAACGAAGAACCGCACTTGATGAGCGCTAATAACTGTGGCATGTGGGTTATCCTCACTCCAGACATGCGAATTGTGCATGTTGAAGACTCCATGACGCCCGAAAGTTTCTTCAACAACACGGAGGATGGTAATGTAGGATGCATTTCACACTGTTACAGGTACCACTGCGAAAACTGTGCTCAGGTAGGATAATCAACCGGTTCCAGGTTGTGGACACGCTGTAAGTGAAGTAGACGTAACAATTGCTCTCGAAGGACTGTTCTTACATTCGTCTGATTCGTCCTCATGTTACGTGCAATGGCACGAGTGCTGATTGAAGGATCCCGCTCCACATACTGCAAGATAGCTTCCTCAAATTGCAGCATTTTTACCGTGCGACGGCGTCCCTGTCTAGGTGATTTGCTAAATGGCCGGGTCTCATGCAGACGTTGGTACACAACAGCAAAGGTCGTATGATGTGGGATACGGCGATTAGGATATTGTTGATGATAAACCCGCTGGGCAGCTCGTCCGTTGTGGTGCGCCACGTAGTACGCACCAGCCATATCAGTGTACTCACTCTAGGTGTATCGCTCAATTAGTAAATAGAGACAAAGCACTACTACACTGGTGGACAGCAGTTTCCTACAACTGAAGAGCGTAATACATCCTCTAAAAACTGAGGATCGTAATACGGCCTCTAACAACTGAAGAGCGTAATACGGCCTCCACCGGTTTAAATAATCCTCACAGGAATAAATGACATTAGGGAAAAATATTTGTTTTGATGTCCCCTACAACCACCCAGAGTTTGTCGGTTTAAGTACTTTTCACCCTGTATATCCCGCTGGAGTTGCGCTACGATACAGATACGCTGCAGCCAGGCCCTTAAACGGAAACTTTCTATCGCCCACTATAGTTTTGGCCTTACAATTGTGTGTTCCCTAGAAACAGTGAGGAGGGTGGTGGAGGCAGCACACGCTGACATGTCTGGCTTATCAGTCTCTTGAGGCCGTTGGTGAAGTCAGGGGTCTATCACAGCAACAGCTGCGCCATACAGTGTACCCAACCTAGCTGGTGGTAGGCATTGCTCATTGTGCAATGCCGGCCGCGGTGGTCTAGCGGTTCTAGGCGCTCAGTCCGGACCCGCGCGACTGCTACGGTAGCAGGTTCGAATCCTGCCTCGGGCATGGATGTGTGTGATGTCCTTAGGTTAGTTAGGTTTAAGTAGTTCTAAGTTCTAGGGGACTGATGACCACAGATGTTAAGTCCCATAGTGCTCAGAGCCATTTGAACCAATCATTGTGCAATGACGCACAACAGCTCGACCACACTTTTTACTAGGGCTTACCTGTGGGAAATGAAATAAGTACCTCAATAAACTTCCAGCGGGTCTGTGCAGATGGCAATTGTGGTTCAGGGTTATATCTTGACTTCTCCGTCAGAGGAAGGCAGTGGGCTCCAGTGTCCACTCACAGATGCAACCCACTGGGCTGTTGCAACTAGCTCATCTCCCTGGTAGAGTGACAGTGTGCTAGTGCGCCTAACACTGTAAGTTTGACACCCAGTAAACTTTTGGTAGAAGGTTCTACATCTTCACATCAGTACAAGAGGTGTTAGCAGTTCACACTGTCTAAGTGTAGCAGACTTGGCTCACTGCACTATTGAGAGTACCAGTCATCTGATAAATGGTAGTCAGCACCTGCCTTGAACCTGGCTCAATGCTACTGTGATACAGTAACGATCAGAAGGCTATTTATTGCACTCTGTTGGAGGCAATGGCATTATATCTTGGATAGGATGACCAAATGTGGTCTGGTTTTATGGGTCCATCTTCTCTGCACTTCAGCCTCTCAACTGCGGTTTTCAGCTCTTCAGTTTGGCACTTTCTGCAATGTCAGTGGGCTGAAAAGCGTTCTTGTGTAGGATTTACGTGTTGTTCAGGCACTTTGCAGTGTTGTCAGGATAGCGTTATGTTCCTTTCAGCCGGCCGGTGTGGCCGTGCGGTTAAAGGCGCTTCAGTCTGGAACCGCGTGACCGCTACGGTCGCAGGTTCGAATCCTGCCTCGGGCATGGATGTGTGTGTTGTCCTTAGGTTAGTTAGGTTTAATTAGTTCTAAGTTCTAGGCGACTGATGACCTCAGAAGTTAAGTCGCATAGTGCTCAGAGCCATTTGTTCCTTTCACCGTGGGGTCATAATACTGAACTGGCAATGCAAATATCTCATTCGAGCTGTGTCTGCCAATGGCCTTGGTTGTCTGCCATGATTTTTGCAGTCTCGGCTCTCCTGTCTGTTTGTTGCCTGTACGTTGCTTGGAGCTGGCTGGGGCGAATTTTAATTTTCAAAAAATGGTTCAAATGGCTCTGAGCACTATGGGACTTAACTACTGTGGTCATCAGTCCCCTAGAACTTAGAAGTACTTAAACCTAACTAACCTAAGGACATCACACACATCCACGCCCGAGGCAGGATTCGAACCTGCGACCGTAGCAGTCGCGCGATTCCGGACTGCGCGCCTAGAACCGCTAGACCACCGCGGCCGGCTTTTAATTTTTTTTTTTTTTAATTTTCTTTTTTACTTTCATTCAGTATATCTTTCTTCAGTGTAATGCAAATAAATGAATATACTGTGTCCAGAAATCGTAAGAAAAGCTTTTTCCTGTCGATTTATTTAAATAAAGACTATAAAAAATCTTTAAACATGCAAGTCACTAGGGAAGATAAATGTGTTAATTTTTTTCGAATGTCTTAAAACGGATTTTGTGTTCCTTACCTTTCTGTTGTTCTGTGTACAAAGATCTCATCAAATATAGATCAACATTTAGTTAATGGTATCACCATGGTGTTCAGATGCTAGAATGCAAATGTGTTATGTGTTCCTTTCAACATGTAGACTGTCATGGATCAACTTATCTTCAAACAAATACCCAGACACTCAATGATATTCTCAACTGCGTTATGCTCAAGGAAAGATGATAGCCTCTGCATCTCAGTTTTTCAATTAAAAGAGCTTATGGAGACGAATCACGTATGATTTATAGAGTTGTAAAACTTACAGAAACCATAAACTAAGGTGTGGGAGAAGGATGGATTATACTCTGACATTGTCTCATGGTATTGTATAGTTACGGTATGAGTAAGTACTCATTGCTGAATTTTACACCAGCTATTTTGCTATCTAATGTTGTATTTACTAAAGAAGACGATCTACAAATTGGATAGCGTAATTTCAAATTACAAGTACTAATTCCTCAATTTTATACCACCTATTTTGCTGTCTAACGTTGTATTTAGTAAAGAAGACGATCTACAATTTTGGTAGTGTAATTTCAAATTACATGTTCAGAAACTGAAGTGGAATCGTTGGTCATAAGAGGTGAAACTTATTCAGACGCAAAAGTCATGTACACACTAAAATTTGCTACTAGAATAACTTTCTATGTTGTTAGAACTCTTACGGTCGCGATAAGAATGTTCGGAATACTGCATTTTAATTCTGTGGATAATGACGATAATTTAATAACTGAGGAGGAAAAGTGGCATGCTGAAAATTTCCTTGTACATTCAAAGTCACAAAGTTTTAGTACGGAAATATGTTAAGGAATTGAAGTAGGAAATGAGGTGATGAAGCGCGGTGACAGAATATTTGTTAAGTAAAAATCTTAAAATACTGTAGATACGAGCTCAAATATTAGCATAAGAAAACGTCATTGTAACCTCTATGAAAAAAGTTCTGGACATGAACAGAATATCGAATGATCATTTATGGAGAATGGTTCAAAAAGCTCTGCTTATAATATCTCAAGCGGAATGTACCTGCTTGAAGACGAAGAGAACAGAGCGAATCATAGCAATAAATAATGTAACACGGAAATTATCTGAAAATCGGCAATCATTTACCCTCACATTGCCTCGAATGCACACTGCTCATATTTACTCATCAGTATAGTGCCCACGACAAAAAAAATGGCCGGCCGCCGTGGCCGAACTGTTCTAAGCGCTTTAGTCCGGAACCGCGCTGCTGCTGCGGTCGCAGGTTCGAATCCTGCCTCGGGCATGGATGTGTGTGATGTCCTTAGGTTAGTTAGGTTTAAGTAGTTCTATGTCTATGGAACTGATGACCTCAGATGTTATGTCCCACAGTGCTTAGAGCCATTTGAACCATTTTTTAACAAAAAATGTGGCCATACGAATGATGTCACCAAAGACGATGTTGGACATACTTCGACTGATTCAGATGGTCGGATGGTTCAGGTGTGACAGATCCTAAATACGTTACAAAATCACCGGCACAGCAATCAGCTTCATGTTGCGAGGCTCTTCAGTCACGTTTTGGTTGCATCAAGACGGAGCCGTTGTAAGAGTCAGAGAGTTAGCACTCACTAAACGTTTCAAATTTCCTCATACGATTGACATGTGCATGAATTTCTCACGATATACGTCGGATACATTTTAGAATGACATAAAAATGCATGCTATCTAACACTGTATGATTACATTTCGTTGGGGGAATTCGAATAGAATGTTGCGGTGTGTTAAAATGGAGAACCTTTTTTCTGATTTCTCCTCACTGACTCTGTCAGATGAGAATATCATGCACTAACGAGGTATTTCCGCCTGCATCACAATTTCAGCTATGTTTCCCCAACACGACTTTAATATTCCATACATACATAAATATCTTGTTTGCATGCATTCGCAAAACTTCGTTTCACACCAGTTCAATTAAATGAACGTGACTGCGAGGAGTGATGAATATTAGACAGAAGGTCAAGAAAGAAATAAGTCTATTAACGATTTTACTTCTAACGAAAGATTTGCATTATTGGAAGGAGAAAGAGTAAAAGATACAGATAGATAGATAGATAGATAGACAGAGAGAGAGAGAGAGAGAGACAAGGAATTTTGTACATTGTAGCATTCATCACAATTGCCTAAATCTCATAGCCTTTGCAGGTTCACTTACATACGAAGGCCATTACGGTGTCGACTGCCCACATTTATTTATTGCTTATAACTATGGACTCACTTAAAAATTGTGAACTATAACAAGTAGAGATGAAATCACTGAGAAGTTAGATTATCTCGAGAGGTAAGCCATGGGATATTCCTATTCTTCTTGCTGGTGATCAACGTCTTCCACACAAAACATTTGTCGAGAATTTGTAAAAGTAAAGAAAAAGGAGTTTTCCTTACAGACAGCATTAGAGACAAGGCTAAAGTTAAGTTGGAATGTCTTAGGGATGGTTACCATCCCGATGTCCAACTCAGATGATTTGGTGTAAACTCCGAATATTTAAACCAAGATGTGCTATCGGAAGTTAACCTTAAGATCCCCAGAGTAGAGTCTTAATCATATTATCGTCTATCCTGGCACCCCAAGCTAGGTTTCCCAGTTTGTACATGCGGAACTGAACAGTAAATCTAACTTGACATCACATCTCTTGACAGAAAACGAACCGGAAACTCACGTAATGGAATGAGAGTGCTAACTGAATGCCTAAAGGCACTTAAAAGATATGAGGGATTTAGAGAAACACATTTTATACTACTCCATCGAAACATTAACGTATTAGTACTTCCAGTATATCGAAAATTCTTTCTTTGATATTTCACAGGACTAAAAATATCCTGGAGAGAAAGAGGTGGCCGACAACTGTACGTGTTGACGACCCACTTCCGAGAAAATCTCGTGGGACTGTATGCACTGCCAGCCTTCATTCTTGCACGATAGTCAACGGCTCTTAGACAAATCATACTCGTGAACAGGAAAGAAAGTCATTGTTCAACGCTCCGTTCCTGAAGTTCTCTTGCACACTCTTAATGGACGCCTGATAGGCCCATTTCATCGCTCTAGGAGTAGTTGGGTCTACTGTTTACATCAACACAGCACTCGAAAAACGACACTCATTTCTGTTGTGTTCTCCTCGGAACACATTTATTTTTCTCAGATGCCATGAACCCTGTGATCGGTGTGATGTGGCGCGCCATGAATTCCTGTCCTGCGTCAACCTCTTCGTCTCAGAACAGCACTTACACGCAATGCACTAATTCGTCTTACCCTACATTATTGCCTTCCGTAGCTGCTTCTAATAGGATTCTCTAATATTGTAACACACGCACTATTATTATCTCCTTTCTTCTTTTTAATGTATATTCTTCATATACTCTTTTTCTCGCCGTGTCTGGAAAATCTTCTCACATCTTATCAGTCCGCATAATTTTCCGCATCGTATCCCAAACGATTGAATTTTCCTCTTCTCCCCTGTTTTCCGCAGGCCACACTTCACATCCAATACGATTCAGTGCTCCAGACATTCAGAGAAATTTCATCCTATAGCTATGGCTTATTTTTGATAGCAATACACTTAGCGAGGAATGTCCCCTTCTCCTGTATTAGTTGGCTTCTCGTATTCCTTCTTGCTTCGTCTGCCGTGCGTATGTTCGCCTCCAATGAAGCAGAATTCCGTCGTTTCGTCTACTATGTGGTCCCAAGTAAACAAAGTTAATATTTTGCGCCAGACTATTGAAAACAGCTGAACGTAAAAAGGGAGATAAACAGCAAGAACGTAAAAATTTAAGAAAAGTGCCGAAATTCAGTCTCCTGATCGCTTTGTTTTAACGAGATCGGTTTCGGGACAGCTGCCCATCTTAAGACCAGTTACAAAAAATTATTTTATAATTACAATTGCTTCAGATTACAAATGGTTTACAATTGAAGTTCACTAATCTCCAAGATTCTTATGAAATTAGTTGTAACATAAATTTGTGCAACATATAATTTCTTGTAGTTACAGTGTAACCTGTCGAATATGGTGCCAAAATTCGCTGTCCTAACTACCCATACACCATTCATTTGGCAATCGTAAGGACCGTGGTGCTCAAAAGTCCCCTCTATGGACTGAAATAATTCATAGAAAAAATTTTCCTAAGCGTAACACATAAGGGATCAAGTCTGTAATATCATTAAAATCTTTAAAAAACGTAGATTACCCCCAAATTCTTCTTCTCCTGTTTAAAAAAAAAATGTTCAAATGTGTGTGAAATCTTATGGGACTTAACTACTAAGGTCATCAGTCCCTTAGCTTAAACACTATTTAACTTAAATCATCCCAAGGACAAACACACACACCCATGTCCGAGGGAGGACTCGAACCTCCGCCGGGGCCAGCCGCACAGTCCATGATTGAAGCGCCTTGGACCGCTCGTCTAATCCCACGCGGCGTCCTCCTGTTTCATTTGTTACATTTAAGAACATATTTTATGTATTACATCAGTCTTCAGAAGGCACTACTGAGCGCTACAAACTTCACACCACTTAGTATCCTTGTTGTTGTTGTGGTCTTCAGTCCTGAGACTGGTTTGATGCAGCTCTCCATGCTACTCTATCCTGTGCAAGCTTCTTCATCTCCCAGTACCTACTGCAATCTACATCCTTCTGAATCTGCTTGGAGTATTCATCTCTTGGTCTCGCTCTACGATTTCTACCCTCCACGCTGCCCTCCAATAGTATCCTTATACAAATTATTTTAAAAATTTTCGAATAACTGTTTTAATAAGTCATTTTAAAAAACTTTAATGCTATTTAATTTCATGTCAGTACTATACCCAGGGGCACTACCTATGAACTACATGAACCTACTCTCTACAAATAGAGGGCGCTTTCCAGCGCTGTAGGTGCTGCACAGATCAGCTTGCTTGTGTTTAGTTAGTTACAACAGTGAACTTTCCATTCGATATTCGACATGTTACGCAGTAACTGTAACAAATGGTATGTCGCACGTGTTTGTATTATGACGAATTTCTGAAGAATCTTGAAGCTTCTTGAACTTAAATTATAACACGTTTGTAATTTGAACTAATTGTGTTTCTAAAATAGTTTTTTGCAATAGATCTAAAGATGGGCTTCTGGCCCAAAATCGGTGATAGTTAAATAAAGGAAAGCAACGTGGAGATTGAATTTGGACACTTTTTTTGTAAGTAACGATCGTGGTAACTCCATGAAGTCGGCCAGCCCGGTTGGCCCAGCGGTTATAGGCGCTACAGTCTGGAAGCGAGCGACCGCTACGGTCGCAGGTTCGAATCGTGCTTCGGGCATGTATGTGTGTGATGTCCTTAGGATAGTTAGGTTTAAGTAGTTCTAAGTTCTTGGGAACTGATGACCTCAGAAGTTAAGTCCTATAGTGCTCAGAGCCATTTGAACAATTTTGTCCATGAAGACGAATACATATTGTTTTGACAATTATAAAAGTTCAAAAGAGTAATTTGCGAATGTATTCCTTCAAAAATATATATCGTACCTCCGTGCATATTTCCTAAACAGATAAGCAAGGACTTGAAGATAGGTATTGTGAAAAATTACTGTAAATAATCGTAAAATATAGTGCAAATAATTTCGAGGGAGAAAATTACCTTTAGGCATAAAGCGATTTGCTGATTCCCACACCTAACTGACAATAATATCACTCAGTTGCATATGATCTGCGGAACCTAGCTTTGCAGAAAGATAATAATCGCAACAGACATAAGCCACTCTTAAACCTTATTTTGTTAGTATATTTATTAGACTTCTTTGCGCAAAAAGTGTTGTGAGAGAAACACGTGGTGCACACCCATGACATCTTATAGACGTTAGTTCAAGAAGTTAGGTATTCTGACTACTGCTTCACAGTTTATTTATTCCCTCGTGATATTTGTTGTAAACACTGCACTGGAGCCAAAAGAACAATGATGTACATTATTACAATACCAGAAGGAAAAATGGGATTCATTACTCCACATTAAGGTTATCTTTAGCATAAAAAAGGGGTACGCGATGTTGTAACTAAAATTTTTGATAGCTTACCCAGAGCTATAAAATGTCTGACAATAGCAAAGTAAAAAGTGAATACAAACTGAAAATGTTTCTCCTTCACAGTTCCTTCTATTCTGTAGAATAATTTCTATTACTGTAAAGTTTAGGAAGCGATGGGTTGGAATTACTAATTCACATCTGTATATTTAAAATAATACCTTTACAAATGATCAGAATATAGCCAAATTTAAAAATTAATTTGCAGTGTAAAATAACTTATTTCAAATCATTACGATTTGTCGTGAAAACGATCAGTGTAACGTGAAACTAACTATCTAATTAACCGACTAACTTACTTACGTTAAAGTTCTTTGCATTTTACAGAACAGGTTAAAAGTGTCCAATGATGTTGGCACAAAGGGGCTGATAGATGTTTGGGCAATTAAATAGTACAATTGCTTGCGTAATAACCAGACCTGCATTCCCGTATATCCAAAACCGTTTGTATACACCGAGTGACTCAAGAGGGGTGATGGAGTGTGCAATGATTCGTACAAAATGTGTAACAGCGAAGCCACCTCCATCCCTGTACGTGTATATGTAGTTCCTCTGATCACGGGCTGTGTTTTCCATGAGCGTTGCTGGTGGTACGGGTAGTAGAGTTTGTCATGCAGGATACACACAATAGTGCTTTCTCTTACACCACGTTGACGACCCACTCGCCCAGAGCCTGTGTTAGTTTTCGTTTCAATATACTGTAGAACCCGGTCCTCCAAATCTGGTGTAGGCACAGTTCACTGCCTCACCGCACGTTCGTCTGCCGGAAAGGAAACGTGATCATAGAAATGACTTGAAATGTTGTGTAATGTGGTTGGTATCTGTGAGGTTATTTGTTATGGTATAGCCATGCTACCTCTCGGCCGTTTCCATCTGCTTGGCTGTACACAAACACCATATCGGCTTGTTCTTATCATGAATACCGGACTACTCCGCTGCTTACAGTACACTGCGTCAACCACACAGTCTGCAACGAACACACGGAACGTAGTCAGAGGAACCCTCATTCGTCAGCCCCATCAAAAATCGTGGCAACGTTGCATTTCCGGACACGGAACCATGGGGCTTTTTTCCTTCATTTCCAGTCACGAATCCGTCCCCGCAATTTGTCTGTTTTATTAATGTTCACCCTATATGTAGAAGCGTTGTATAAGGCCTGGCGGGCTGAATTTTCCAGCAACATTATCGATTTTCCCTGCTTTCTCACTTGCATATTGAGCGGGCGAATGGTGACTGTTCGTGTCTGTACGCGGCCTCATCTGTCTTATTCTCTCTGTCTCGACGCGAGATATACGACAGTGGTTACGTCGTGGTAACACTGTTTTCTTGGAAGATAGGTTCTCTAAATTTACCCAATAGCAGTTCGGATAATTACGTCGTCTACGTCCCAGGGGTGCTGCGGCAGAGGCCGTGCGCCTGTCCAATGGCATTCCCTTAACAGGCGTGACACTTGACAGACGCACGGATGTGCCGCCGCAGCCGCCGCACTGGAATCGCACCTCTAGAGTACGTCGAGGCTTTCTAACTGATGTGTGTTTGGATTCGTCACGAATAGCACTGTAAGTCGAAGTGGGAGCTACTATGAACATATCGACATGTTTATTCTCATCAGAAAACAAAACAATTGGAACAAATATCGTAATGACGGGAGTTGGAAGTAATAATATAAACTACTTACTAATGAAATAAATAGGATTCTAAAGTGATATAGGCGCAGGAAGTACATGAAGAAACAGAAAAAAATAATTGTCATAGGATAATCAGAAGCAGCTAATTGTACGATCAAAATAATGTTAGGAAAAACTAATAGAAAAGCCATGATCATTAAAATTGCAGAAGGAAACCCACTGTTAAAGGCAGATGGGAGAGGAAATAAGTGGAAACAGTATAGTGAGTTGTTTGCTGAAGTGAGAGATGAAGAAATAATTTCTGCAAAATCTTGATCTGCACACAGGTGTATTGTCGCTCTATTAAAAATTTGTTTGTCACAAACAGGTCATCTTAAAGTGTGTGCCGAAGGTTGTTTTGACTTTTCTATACGCTAAACCAATCGTCCTGACCATCAACTCTTTTTCGAGTTCTTCACATATTTTCTGCAGGCATTTCGCCTTGGCTACCATCCATTTGCTATTTCTTCCATTCCTAAGTGATTTATGTTTCTGTAATCCTATCTTTCCCTGGCATTTTTGTACTTTCATCTTCCGTCGATCAATTTAAGTATTTCATCTGTTACCTAGTATTTCTTTCCATTTACCTTCCTTGTAAATGTTTGTCTGTCGAACGTCCATGGTAGCCTTATTGGAAGGCCATCGTTCCGTATCGCAATATCCACACCCTAAACGAAACTGAAAAGAGGCACGTCATTCCTCAGTACTGCAGTATTGCACTTTCTTACACACGAATCTTTCGGACGATTCTCTTGAACTTCAGTCTACTTCTAATGATTATTAATTTGTGATATGAGTCTATATCAGCTCCTGGGTAGGTCTTACAATCCAATGTCTGATTTCGAAATGTCTGGTTGACCATAATGTAATCCAGTTGGAACCTTCCCGTATCTCCCGGACTTTTTCTTGTGATTCTCCAACGTATTAGTCGCTATTACCATCTGAAATTTATTGAAGAACTCAATTAGTCTTTCTGCTCTGACGTTCCTAGTGTCTGCCCTTTATTCTGCTCTTGCACCTTCTTCCATTCCTTCCCCTACAACCACGCTCCAATCCGCCATGACTATTCGATTTTCATCTGCCTTTGCGTACTAAATTACCCGTTGAGTATCGTCTCAATTTCTGCTATTTAGCTGATATGTCATTGCCAGGAGATCCTATCGATAGTCTGGCTGCCTGGGCTCCATACCAGACTCTTCACCACATTGTCAGTGAATGCAGGATTCGAGTCTATCACGGTGCTGAAGAGGACTTCCTGCTAGCAGTTCCAGATGCAGTGCGCTGGATTGAAGGACTGCATATTCAGCTGTAAAACCAAACATACGTTTCTTTTGTGTAAATACGTACATACGTACATATGTATATGTAATTTAATTTTATTATATGTCTTTATTAACCAAACGCTAAATAAAAAATAAATGATAAGTAGCCTCTCAGTTTCCTCATACACTTTCTTATACGCTGTTTGCAACGTTGGCATATAACGTTGGCATGTATACCTGAATTACAGTTGTCGGGGTAACAAATCCTTGTGTTCTCTCCATTTAACTTCACTGACCACCACTAAATCTAGATTGAGCCTTTGTATTTCCCGTTTCAGATTTTCTAGACTTCCTACCACTTTCAAACTTCTGACATTATTAGACTGTAATCCCTTCGTTGCTTATTCAGTCTTCTTCTCATGGTCACCTTAACGTTATCAGCCCCTCCGGGAGATCCGAATGGCGGACTAAGCCGGAATCTGTTGCCGATGGAGGGATCATCATGTGGTGTGGATACATATTGTGTGGTTTTAATGCTGGGGATTCCACTGCCTTCTGTATTCTCATGCCTTTTGTCATTGGTGATTCTTCCGTCTTTTAAGGGTAGTTTCAGATGAAATGGAGATATTGAAAAATTTTAATTGATTCCCTGCTTTGCATTCAATGGCGCACCTCATGACTTTCGTCACATCATCATACTCGCTTTGCTGCAGCGACCAATGCCAAATGGATGCGAGAATTATACATGGTAAAGTCGGAGTGTCCTGAAACTCTGTCTACTCTTGAGCCCCCTTTAACTGGATTGTCTCAGCCGGTTTTGCTGATGATATTTATTCAAAATCTGTGCAGTGACTGGGTTCGAACTCGGGATCCAGTGTGCGCTGGTAAGTAATAAACGACGCTAGCCCCTTTTTTTAATTCATTTTCTTTATTTTTTTCTCCAGAGAAGGAAACGAAAATCGAATCTATCGCTACTTGGCACCGCCAGTTGTACCCTACCATAAAAAGAGGAAATGAAATATCCCTTTCCAGTCGTTGCCCCTAACTGTTCCCAACAATTCCCCAAGGTGATAGGCTCCAAGCGTCTATAAATTTTTTATTTCTGATTGCGTCATTACAATTTGTAAATACGTGCAAATGAAAATTCTGCTTACAGAATGTTCAAGAAATGCCGTTCAAAGGATAAAGTAAAATAACTTTGTATAGTACTTGCGCTGCTGCAGCTGAAAAAAGCCTTTCTTCGAGAAATGATGCAACTGGAGTTTCTTGTCCACTGACAACGACGTCCTCTGTCTTCAACAATACAGTCTAAAACATCTACGAAAGTCTCATGTTGGATTGCAAATACCTGATTGAACGCAGAATTCCATAAATAAGCCAGTCTCTTCCTCAATCACTGCTTGCAATTCAGTCTTCGATGTGAAGAAGCGCAGAACGTCACAAATGGTTCAAATGGCTCTGAGCACTATGGAACTTAACATCTGAGGTCATCAGTCCGCTAGAAACTTAGAACTATTTAAACCTAACTAACCTAAGGACATCACGCACATCCATGCCCGAGGCAGGATTCGAACCTGCGACCGTAGCGGCCGCGCGGTTCCAGACTGAAGCGCTTAGAACCGCTCGGCCACACCGGCCGGCAGAACGTCACACTGAGCCTGGCGCTCCCAAGCTAGGCGGGAGGGGCGTTTGCGAAAACAATGCATAAATAATTTGCAAAGAGGATGTTGTACCTCGGTGTGCGTTCAAGACCGCTGTGAGATTTTCGTACCACCAGTAAACAAGCTTCACTTTCTCCCCTTCGCTGAAGAAGTTGTCTGTCATTTGCTTGAACCCTGTACGTGCATGATATTTTGCGTGCGGAAAGTAATAGTCATCCTGAGAGCGGAGGGTCCGAGGTACGGTCACGTCACGCGTGACACGGATATCTTCGTGTCAGTCGCCAAACGCCAAACGAGACGCTCGTTAAGCAATGTTCATCGGTGTCCAAGAGACAAATGGTTCAAATGGCTCTGAGCACTATGGGACTTAACATCTATGGTCATCAGCCCCCTAGAACTTAGAACAACTTAAACCTAACTAACCTAAGGACATCACACATCACCCAGTCATCACGAGGTAGAGAAAATCCCTGACCCCAACGGGAATCGAATCCGGGAACCCGGGTGCGGGGAAGCCAGAACGCTACCGCACGACCACGAGCTGCGGACTTCAAGATACAACATTCAGGGCAAAGTGGAGAGTCTGTTAATCCGATAGCGAGGAACCGGTGTCTCATCGCATGTTTTTGTTGGCGATACCACGTTGCCAGTAAGTCACCACTTTGCCACTTTGCCACGTTTTCCACACTCGCGGCCAAATCACAGTTGGGTACATAGTTCCTACCACTTTATGCGGAATTTCACACAGAAGGATGTATAAAGATCTTACGCCTTCGGCGGCCACGTCGTGAAGGGATCCGCGGCCACATAACTGTATTCCAGAACGAATGTCTATACGTCTACGTGGGAGAGCTGTGTCACGACGTGTGCCTCCGATACCGGCGGGACATGAGATACCAGCATAAGGACATCCAGTAGACGACCCGTGAGGGAGGCGCGTTGACTGGTCCATTGTCTCCGCGTATTGCTCACACAAAGGACAGCTGTTCGTACTCAGACATTAACCAGTCCCAGCCCTCTGTTGCGTAGGGGGAGGGTGAGAGTGTTGTGACGTACTTTGAATATGTGTCTTGTGGATAGGAAATAACCAAAGGCCACCTGAAGCCTGCTGTGCCACGTTATTGAGCTCTGTCGCCCCATAGAGGTTCAGGTATTCCACGCGCTCAAGCTGGTTCAAGTACCGCAGGTGCTGGTTACAATCTGTAGTACCTGTCGATAGTTAGCAGCGCACATCCTTCGTAAACATGACTTTCAAATATCTCAGTTCAGTAACTGGCGGCACGAGAGCGACAGCGCCCAGCTTGAGATTACTTCCGATGGCTCGCAGTCTGTCCACATCGCCCGACTGAGATTATCTGTAGTATGCTGCGGGCATCATCGATGGAACGAGCAAGAGATGGGAGGTCGTGGGCTTACGCCCGATAACGGAAGGTGAGGTCCCACAACGTAATGCCACATGGCCTGTGGATCAGACCCCCGACGAAGAGCTCAAGCACAAATACATAAACGTGTGTACAAAGAGGGGAACCTTGCCTTACAGGCCGTGCCTCCGTTGACCTGGACGTGAGGGTTGGCTGCTGCCAGAAGGCGGCACAGGGTGTCGATGGGCCTGGGGGGAAATCCCATATGGTCCATTACCTGTACGAAGAAGCTGCGGTGTACCCTAAGGAAGGCCCGATTGAAATCGATGGAGATCGCGCTCGCAGGAGGGACACCGACAGTTGCTGTCTCCCTGCGACTCCTGAGAATAATTTGCAAAATCTTCTTAATCTAACCTGCCAAAGCCCTGGCGTCGGGGTTGGCGTCGAACATTCTTAGTGACTGATAGTCATTTACTGATTACTTTCCTACTGGCTTGTGTACTAGTTTGAGAATTCCCTCGACGAAAGTAGGCAGTGCTGTACAGTCTGGGGACATGAGTTCTTCGAACGTTGTAATCCATTGTGGCACCATGATGTCAAGGAAGGTTTGGTAAAACTCGACTGCAAAGCCATTGAGCCCTGGAGACTTACAGACCACACCGCTGTCTAAGGTATCCCCCACCTCTTCAGACGACACTTATTCTATTAATGCCCTCGTGGTTGCTATGTCGATAGTGTGTGTCACCTACTGTAACATTTCTGCTGTTTCATCCTCATCTACAGCTGTTTCCTGTTAAAATGACGAAAGATGTCCTCTACGGCTTTCGATATGGTTTCTCGAATCATACAGGAGCGACCTCCTAGCGTCGTAACCGTCTGGTTAATTGTCAATGGTATCCGCGCATGTCCACAACAATGGAATGCATGGTCGGAACCTCTGTGGCCGTTCGGTCTTGTCGTCGTAACCAGACTACGGCGCCTTCTAATCGTCGCTACATCAACGATAATATGTGAGCCTCAATTCGGTGCCTCTTTGTCTGTCCGCCTATGGGGGTAGAGCGTCGATGTCTCTGAGCGCCGCATAGATCGGTGGAAGTCCAGGGCAGGGTCTGCCTGTGCCACGCTGCCTTGTCTTGAAGATTGGCGGTTTGGCGCAGAGGAGCCACCACGCCAGGGTCGAGTGGTATCGGGAGTGACGGCGTTCACAGCTGGCCGACACTGCGGCGATTTTAAGATGGCAGTCCGTCTTCTGGAGGTTTATTACATTCATCTTCCAAAGGCTGTTAGTATGTCACACTTGTTGAGGGTGGAGATGCATCATGCTGATATAGTCGCTGTGATCAGAGAAGACCAGAGACCATAGTTCGGAGGACACCACTCCACGTGTAAGACTTTGTGGCATATACTGTATATGCGTTTCCGTCGGTTCACCGAATGTATGAAAAGATGGGTACGTAAAGAGCTGTCACCGTGCACCGTTTCCCACGTGCCGCACGAGTGAAGATCGTAGACCACGCTACTCAGTTCCGGATAACGCATGTAGTGCGGGATTTGGTCCTTAGGATGAAGCACGCGATTAAGTCGCCAGCGAAGACGCTGTGTTCGTACCGTCCTACGAAAAGGGGGGGTGATGTCATTGGAGAAGAACCTGGCCCAGTCATGACGTTTAGTGGTGCTTGAGGATGCATAAAAATCAACGAATCAGGTGTCGAGGGTCTGTTACTCGTGAGCGTGCTTACGTCGTTCATCCAAGTCTCTGGCCTCAGTAGTGTATTTACATTTCTCGGCTTGCGGTTGCAGCTGTAGCGCTTTTAAACCTAAGTACTGACAAAGTTATTTGCGCACTGTCATACAGTTATTAAATTTAAAAGTTTTCAACGGTGTTTCGTGCTGTTTATGGCGAAAAAACGAGTTAACAAACTTTTGGAAACGCTCGCTAGAGTCTTCTTTAGAGTTTTCTTTGCATTGATGCCGTTTAGTAAATTTCGTTCTTTAGTTTTCAGCTACGTTTCTTGTTGTTTCTAGTGAAATATTTCAATAAAAGTTTCTCTCACATTTTTAACTTCATTGAGTGTTCCAGTGGCCGCTCGAATTTTTTGTTTCAGCTAATAAATTTCGTTAAGTTTAGTTGGTACTAGTATTAGTTGTGGTTTAGTAGTATTAAAAAAAGTTGTTGCTTTCTTACCATAGAGAGGATTTCGAGACGGCTATTGTTAGTTCTATAAATAGTTTTACTGGTGTAACTGAACTTAGGTGACGTAGACGTTTAGTTCTTTTCAGTAACTATAAAATTTTACCACGAATGAGAAGTGTGGGCTCTGTTGTAGGTTTGTTATTAGTGGATTACGGTGTGGGATTTGCTCAAAGTATTTTCATTGGGGGGAATGCAGTGGGGATGCCAGTGGGCGAGATCCTCTCCTGGGAATGCAAGATCCGTAGTAGAAATAAGTTAATAGAGAAGCCGGAGTGGAAGATTTGTGCCCTGCATGTGCAGTTACAATACGCAAAGAAGGAACTAGATTGGATGAGGAGGGTGAAGAGTGCTGGGCAATGGGAACTGGTAGTTGGCAAGAAGGCAGCTAGGAGGAGGAGGGATTCAGACAGTTGTACTTTCCGTGACTGCAGTAGATTTGACCAACTGTCAGAGTTGAGTGGAGAGGAGCATCTTGTAGCTGTAGGTGTAGGAAACACGCAGAGGTACTAAGCAGTTAGAAGATCTAAGTCAGTTGCAAAGTCTAAGAGAGAGAAGAAGGTTCTGCTGCTAGGTATTTCAGATGGCAGAAGTGTTGGCCAGCAGTTGCAGGAAGTGTTGGGAAGTGAGTACATACTCCTTGCCTTCCTAATTCCATTTTTAAGCACGTTACAATACTGTTTGTAAAGGTCTACTGTAGCTTGATTGTGACTGCTTCTAACATTTGTATGTAATTCCCACTTTGTTCTACATCATATCCTTATTCCACTTGTCAGCCATCCAGGCTGCCTTTTACTGCTAATACAACGTTTAGAAATCTCTAATGGAAAGCAACTCTCAAAGATTATGAGATTTGGTCCTTAGTCAGCTGATAGGTATACCTTCTTAAAGCAAGTCCTTCTTGTTGTGGATTGGCAACACAGCCAACCCACTATGAGAGGAAGCCAAAAGGCACGCGTTTTAGCCCACGCAGGCTTGCGTGAGGTCTGGAACAGGTCAAGGAAATGAGACTAACAAAAAACGTACGTAGCTGCTGGAATACTTAACTTTAATCCATAATTGGTGAACATCGCTCTTGACGGTACATGTTTTACAGCATCAATAGTAACTGGTAATGGCGCCTTGCTAGGTCGTAGCAAATGACGTAGCTGAAGGCTATGCTAACTATCGTCTCGGCAAATGAGAGCGTATTTTGTCAGTGAACCATCGCTAGCAAAGTCGGCTGTATAACTGGGGCGAGTGCTAGGAAGTCTCTCTAGATCTGCCGTGTGGCGTCGCTCGGTCTGCAATCTCTGATAGTGGCGACACGCGGGTCCGACGTATACTAACGGACCGCGGCCGATTTAAAGGCTACCACCTAGCAAGTGTGGTGTGTGGCGGTAACACCACACTTCTAACTAAGGAATCATCTTTAGCGGACGTTATGTTTCCAAGTAGAGAAGGAATTAGCATATTTCATCAAAATATAAGAGGTATTAGAGATAAAGTTAGTGAACTGGTTTTAGATGTTGACTCTGAAATTATTGGCATGTCGGTGCACCACTTAAATATTTTGACAATTCAGAGGCTTCCATTACCAGGACACAGATTAGCTGGATGTTTTTCAAGGAGTTCCTTGCGGACTGAGGGAGTGGCCATGTATGTAAAAAACAGTAATCCACTTGAATCCATATATGTATCACAGCACTGCACTGAACAGATATTTGAATCATCAGTTTACCTTCAATTCAGAAGGCTGTTGCACGCAGCGACTGTTATATTGACTTGTAAATGATATATTTCAACTATCAGTCGTCCTTTTTAAATTTTATTGGCAGATATAGATTTCAGCTAGAAACTAGCCATTCTCAAGGCACTATCATTTTTGATCAATGCATGTAATGCCTGTTGGTCGAGCTTCATCCACAGTTCAATGTACTGTTCAATGTACAGTTCAATGAACTGTGGATGAAGCTCGACCAACAGGCATTACATGCATTAATCGAAAATGATAGTGCATTGAGAATGGCTGGTTTCTATCTGAAATCTAGATCTGCCGACAAAATTCAAAAACGACGACTGATAGTTGAAATCTATTATTTACAAGATATTTGAATGTTGTGTATGGGGCAGTTGGATTCAGTGCACTAAACTTAAAATTTTCGTTGTTTATAGTTCTTCGCTCAATTCAGAGCATTTCTGCTCAAGCTGGAGAGGGCTCTTGATTCACTTTAAAAAAAGTGCCAGAAATTAGTTCCATGTGGTACATTCAATATTAATTTTGTATATGACTGTGCAAGAAAAAGAATGTTGGTAGATCTTTACTAATGGTCAGTTTCCTGAACGATTAAAGTACTGAGTAGTAAAGAAGCCTTATGTAAAGGGAGAAAAGGATAATGTAGGCAATTTTAGACCTATTTCTATGCCATCAGTGTTTGCTAAAGTTATTGAAAAGGCTGTGTATTTAAGTGTAATTGATCATTTTACATCACATAATATGCTATCAAGTCATTTAACAACTGAAAATGCTATATTCTCCTTTCTCTACGAGGTAGTGGATGGGTTAAATAAAAGGTTTCGAACGCTAGGCATATTTTCTTATTTAACTAAGGCGTTTGATTGTGTCGATAAAAAATTTTGCTCCAGAAGTCGGCCCTAGTTTTTAGGTCATTGAGAATTGCTGTGATGGGGGGTCTGAGTGGGGTACGGCCACGTGGAGGGTGCCCCTGAGATCAGTGTTGGGACCACTCCTGTTCCTTATTTATATAAATGATATACCCTCTAGTATTACGGGTAACTGTAAAATATTTCGCCGGTCGGTGTGGCCGATCGGTTATAGGCGCTTCAGTCTGGAACCGCGCGACCGCTACGGTCGCAGGTTCGAATCCTGCCTCGGGCATGGGTGTGTGTGATGTCCTTAGGTTAGTTAGGTTTAAGTAGTTCTAAGTTCTAGGGGACTGATGACCACGGAAGTTAAGTCCCATAGTGCTCAGAGACATTTGAACCATTTTAAAATATTTCTGTTTGCTGATTACACTAGCTTGGTAGTAAAGGATGTTGTGTACAACATTGGCTCGGTTTCAAATAGTGCAGTTCATGACATAAGGTCATGGCTTGTAGAAAGTAAACTAACGTTAAATCACAATAAGACTCACTTTTTAGTTTCTAACACACAATTCAACAAAACCCGATACTTTAATTTCACAGAATGGGCATATGATTAGTGAAACTGAACAGTTCAATTTTCTAGGTGTACAGATAGATAGTAAACTGTCGTGGAAAGCCCACGTTCAGGATCTTGCTCAAAGACATAATGCCGCCATTTATACTATTCGAACGGTATCTGAAGTAAGTGATCGTTTGAAACGAAAATCAATATACTCGTACTTTGCTAATTGTCATTTACTTATGTCGTATGGTATTATATTTTGGGGTGACTTCACATTCTAAAGGGATTTTTTTGGCTCAGAGGCGGGCGGTTCGGACAATAAGTCGTGTAAGTTCGCGAACCTCTTGTCGATCCCTGTTCACTAGTCTGGATATTTTGACGTTGGCCTCTCAATATATATATTCTTTACTTTAGTTTCTTGTTAACAGTATCAGCTTATTCTCAAGAATTAGCGGCTTTCACTCAGTTAATACTCCGCAGATATCCAACCTGTATTTGTATCAGACTTCCATAACTCCTGTGGAGAAAGGTGTGCAGTACAATGCTGCATCCATTTTCGATAAGCTACCTCAAGAATTCTAAAATCTTAACAGTAATTCACGTGCTTTCAAATCGAAACTGAAGAGTTTTCTCATGGGTCACTCCTTCTTTTCTGTCGATAATTTCCTTGCAAAATTAAGCTGACTCTTATGTTATATTTTTGATTACGTTTATTTAAACTTATGGCTTGACTTTTTTGGGTTCGCAAACATTTTATTTTTATCTGTTATTACTTTTATGTTGTAATTTGATGTACTGAACGTTCCATGGCTTGGAGATTTGGTCCTGAACTTTGTCCTAAGGAACGTGGGTTGTAAATAAAAATAAATAAATAACATTCCTGCTGATCACCGTTCGCTGCAGAAGACTGACAGACTGACTCCCCCGGCCCCATGTTCTGTTATGTATGGCTGGTTCTGCCTCATGATCGGCGTCCTGCATGGTCAGTTTTTCTTCCTCTTGTGAGTGACAGCTGCCGTGTTCCAACTCGTACCTAAGGAGTCACTTTTGTTGTTTTGGAGAGCGCTGTTTTCAAGTGTGGCCTTGCGTTTCGGATGATAGCACTAACTAATGCCTCGCCAGCACAAACGCTTCTATTGGTACGAAAAGTAAATCAAAGCCATCTTGCTGTTAGCCATGTTTTCAGTTCTCAGTGGTATCGACAGCACTGTATGGAGCTCTCCCACTGGCCAGGCTGACTTATCGTCCCACCATCGGCCTGCAGAGAGTAAATCCGGTACTCCATCGTCGGTGTGCTGCATCTGAATAGATGGAAACGTTGTGAGTGCTGTCACATAAGTTACTAAGAGGGCTGTAGGCCTCAGTGGAGGAGCCACGTCCTGTGACGTAGGCTGTGTGATCCAACTTTGGAGGCACTCAGAACATTGACGACCCTCCTTGCCACATCTGGAAAATGTTTTACGTAGGCTGTCATAGATACTTATGGCATGGCATCCTCCGATCCTATTTGGAGGTATGATTGTGGTAGTAGGGCAAAGCAAGTATCATGCCACACTGCAGGTTCAATACATAAGGGGCAAGCAGACATTCATGGGCAGACTTAAATTACTTATGACCTTAACCTGTTGTTCTGCTAACTGGGTTATGACCCCTGGGGTTTGATTTACCACCCTATGGTGATAATCCAGTCTTCTCAGAAAACCCCCACAACTCTCCCTCCCCTCCTCCTCTTCCCCCCCTGAGAAATTCTCTCAATGAAAGTACATCTTTGGAATCAAATTAACTTTCTAATTAATTATATCGAAAAATTAATGAACACCTCGTCATCTGGTAAACCCCATAGCCCTCCCTCCTCTCCTCCATCTGGAAATTAGTGTGAAAGGACTCATTCTGTGCTGGAGAGGAAGGATCTCACGACAGTAAATTCAAATCAGTATCAGTTACATAGCAAAGGATACAATGTTTATTTATAAAATTCAGTTCACAGGGTTTGGGCCTCTCTTTTATTCATGGGTAAAAGTTTATCCTCCACATTGTTTGTGAAGATGCAGGTCTTGTGAAATACATTGAAAAACCTAGTTAAATAGATTGCTATTATTCCGAACACACGAGGAATACTGTCGGGAAATCGATGTCAACGTAGCTCACTGCATATAATTACACAGTTCAAAATCCCTTGATCCCGTCTTTGCACCAACCACAGGGCAGATGTGCCAGTTGGTTCCTGGATCGCCGCACTTCCAGATCGGGAGAGGGACTGCACTACACCGACCCGGGCCTGCGAGCACTGTCGACTACCGCACCACAAGCTGCCTTGTGAGGCCACAGACTGGAAGTCACGATAATCCCCGAACAAAGCATCAGGTGGTGGCAACTCTTTGATGCTTATACCTGAGAAATTCCTGTCGAAACACATGCTATCTCTCTCCTTCCCTCTCTCTCAAGTGGTTGCTTGCTGTTTGGGTGAACCAATGTACGCAAGCATATACGGACCAAGATGTTCCCCCCAACCCTCCAACTTCCAATCTGCCTCCCATGTCCCTTGCCACTCATGGAAACCTGTCATTGGTAGTTCTTCCATCCCTTTGTTCTCAAAGTTTCACTGTTATGGAAACCTGTAGCAGATGGAACAAAGACATTTGAGATGAAGTAAGTAGCAGCTGTCGTGTGCCTCACTATACCCACCTTTGTCCTGAACAGAGTAGTGGATACCTGGTAAACCCCCAGCTGTGGACATCTTGGAAATATTCCCTCATCCAATCAGACTGATGAATGGGACATTGTATGTCCTATGTCGCCAATGTTAAATTATCGAATTTGTGACCCATTATCTTGGAAACTTTTTAAGACACCAACTTACAATTTTCCATAATTATTGAATGCACCTTTCTAGGTACAATGAAATAGAATTATTACAAAAATTGTATTGCGGGGCATGATATCTTTTTTTTTCCAAACACTCAATTATTTGACTGAATTTTGTAAATAAATAAACATAAAAACAAAACAGCTCAGGATATTTTAATTATTCTAGTTCCATACGTGTCGAATTTCACACTTGGCATGTTGTCTACCATCAGTACCTTTTTAGAAATCCCAGTGCTTGCCTCCTCCTTTTCCTTGTTGCTTATTTTGTCATTTTCTGAGCAGCTAATTCTGCTTCACGTACACGAAGGTCATCCAGTTCCCCCAGTCCTTTAGCTGTGTTCTGTCCAAATCTAACCCCTAACTTATCATGAACCTTAAGTCTTTCATAGTTACCACCATTAAAAGTTATTACAGCATCAGAAACTGCTAACTTTAGAGCCATAAGGCCAAAAAATACATTTTTAGGCATACAGAACCACACAACACTATTGAAGGACTCATTCACATTCTGGGTCCTCCCATGTAAACACTTCTTTAGGAGCTCTGTAAATAGGTTTTATTGCCTCCATTATTGCGAAAAGAAGAGAATGTTTATGTGTAAATTCATGAAGGGTGCCAGAAAATTCAGCTTGCCTATATTTACACCAAGTGTTTGGTGGAGGTGGACACAAAGCATGACATGGCTTTTCATCAGCTGATATTCGATGAAAGAAAGTACTCCACACAGCTCTTTTCATCTTCTCTAAAATGTCACAGTTATCCCTAATGGCCTTCCCATAATATTCCTGTAATTCATCAATTACTTTGTCCGTTAGTCTTCCAGCACATTTTATTGACTTGCCATCAGACAGTATCAGAAATAAAGTACTGATTTACTTATTCGTAACGCCAGCTTCTGAGACTGAACAGCAGGCACAAATCAAAGCAATTCACAGCCTTCTAGACTGTGTAGTTACCAAGGTATGACTGTTCAACTGTGGCAGTATATTCAAAATATTATTTGAAGGTCTCACAGTTGTCTGATTTTAATGAATTATATACCAAAATGTTCAGGAAAGTCCAAAATACATTATGGAGTAGAAAACAGTAAATGTCAAATTTCAACAAATTTTACATACAATGCCCCTTAATGAATTAAATCGATACCCTTTATGTGCAGTCAGTTTTTCCTTGCATCCTATTGGTGGATGCTAGGACTGCTATAGTTGACATAATTCAACCTCTCAACTGCCTGGTTTCCGTACACTACTCTGCCCCCTTCCAGATCTTTCTCTCTTGCCCCTAGTGGCTGATATTGGCATATGTAGGTCACTTGATAGGGAGTCCATTACGTTGGAGGTAGCTAAGAATTTAAAAAGTCAGGTCAACTGCACACTATGTCCATAAAAAATTTGCAGGACGGGCTTACAGGTGTGTGTTCACAGTACCACTATTGGAAACAATTAATTGATGAGTTTGGAATTTGACGTTGCGATTGAGTCTATAAAACACTGTAGCATTCCTAAACTGTATCTCTGCACTGCATTCGAAAGGAGGAGGAACAGCCTACTACGTGATAAGATAGGGACAACAACACATACAACAGCAAGACAGAGTCAAATGCGATGTATTGAGAAGCACTAAGGACAATTCATTTAAATCACGATCCCATATGTAGTAGCCATGCCGACATGTCGGAGATCGTTGAAGCACTCGCACATCACACTTGCTCACCTACCCAATGTCCCCATTTGGCGCGGCCATCCTGCTAATGCACCACCAGTGCCTACGCTCAGAGGTCGGAGAAAAATTCCGCTGTGACCACAGTGGGATTTGTGGACCGGATGTGTACATCACCGTGGGAGTGGAGCGCAGCTGGTTATGATTGGAGGGTATGAATTCGGATGTTATCAATACGTCCAGCAGCAGCTCTTGACAGTGTGTAATGCCGGAAATGCATATCCTCCTATTTCTATCTATTCTACTATAAATTTTTTTCCTTATTTTGTTACCTGAAGATATGACATTTCTGTGTCATTATATATTGCAATTGGTTTACTATATATATATATATATATATATATATATATATATATATATATATATCGATGTGTAATTGGTTTATTTTGTAAATGTTATTTGTATTTTTATGCTGGGTCTGGCCTAGGGAAAACTATGCTATCGAACGATCACATCAATAGGTCATGTGGAGAACCTAAGTGTTTAGGAACGATCACATCAATAGGTCATGTGGAGAACCTAAGTGTTTAGGATCTTTGGTAGTGTTAACTCTGCGCATGGAACGCGGGCAGAGGGAGTCTGGCTGGAGTAGCTGGGTGACGCTCCCACGAGTTGCCGCTCTTTCGGGCTTTGGCAGCATGTATTGGGCTCGACTTGCTACGATAGTTTCTGTCACGGTGTTGCGGATGGGAAGCATTAGTTGGCGCACATCAAGAGCCCGTTTCGCCTGGTGACCGTGTCGAGATGAAGGCGCGCCAACATCCAGCTTCTGCAACAGCGACGGCCGACAATGTGTGACTGTCGCCACCTCCTCGACCGATGACTTCAAACCTTGAATCAACCAACAAGGAAGACTGGAAGTACGTAAAGTTTTAGAACTGTATTTCAGACCTCAGGTTTAAAAATTGTCCCATTTGCCTCACAAAATTACAGCAACTTAGCATGAACCTTTGTGCTCATTGTCCCAATTGCATTACCAAGCAGGGTCCCTTCCTTTTCGGGAATGAACCCTAGTGTCGTTGAAATTCAAACGCCAGCATTAAGGTAATATCATTCCATTTCACTGCTTTAAGTTCAAAGTTCAGTTAAAGTATTAATAGCTGGCTACAATATTTAGATTACACAAGCACAAATTAAGAGTGCAAGTTTTGTTACCATATTTTAGCTTACCTGTGACTGCAGCTCAGCTTGGTACGTACTAAATTTTACTGTTGTTAATTGTTCAGAATCATTTACTTCAAGTTCAAAGTTAAATCTCTTATTTCTAAATTGCGTAGATTCAAGTAGCTTTTGAAATGATTGTTGAGGTAGCCCACGACCAACCTTATTTTATTGAATTTCGTTGTGCTTCAGAAACAAAGTTCACTATTAATTTCAGTCACTAAATTAACTTTCAATTTTCCAGTTTATTGATTCTTTTGCTAAATTAAGTCAGAGTGTAGCGAAATTTATTACTTCTGACAAGCATTCAGTTTTCACACATGTGTCAAACTTTAGTTGCCACGCTTTTAGTGCTAATTATATGTGCACTAATCTTTCATTTTCAGTTATTATAGTAGGTGTCCATTGGACTGGCGACCGTAATTTTCCCCAAATCTCAAATATCTAATTAACGCCAATTAATTGTTAACGTAACGACCGCACATTTACTTTCTTTATTAATTTTACCCTTTTCTCAAAATTAACTTCCACGAATTTCATTTGCATTTTTCCTTTCATTTAGATGGAACCCTTCCTCCCTCTTTACCGACAGACTAACTTCGGTGGCGATTGCTTTTCCCAAATTTCCATTAGGTGCAAGCGGTTTAATTTTTCACTGTCATTGAGGTCGATACGTGAGGGGGAGGTTACAAGTGCTCGATATTGAATCACTCAATTTTCCACGGGGAATATACGAAACTCACTCAATCATTTTCTGTCGCCACTCTATCAGCATACTTTCTAGTTCTCTTTCCAGCTATCCAGAGGACGCTGAAACTAGGAGTTGTCCCCGCAGCCGTGGGCAGTAACCGATTAGCCGGTCATCCCAAACTTTGCTTTGTACCTACCATTCGCAGCACTTGTAAGCCAGAAATGTCAGTTCGTTCCAGTCACCAGCTACCTCCGCCAAGGTGTCGTCCTTGGAAACGAGACACTTATTTATCACTGTAATTACAAACACAAATTACAAATTACAATTGAAGCCCCAGTCTGATAACATTCGACAATGAGAAAAGTATCGAAACACCTCCTCCTGAAGGCTATCGCACTGGGAATATCAATATGTATGTCTTCCCAATGGCTGGACGTAGTTTTCAATATAAAATCGTTCATATCCCTTGCCTCTATTGGTGCGCTGAAATCGCAGATCCAAACCTACCATATGACTGGACACAGACATATTCTATGTACATGTTGGAACACTTACCACAGTAACTTTACACCCCAACACATACTTTATAATCCCGCTGATCACAGCAAATCTATCAGAAAAAATGGCTCTGAGCACTATGGGACTTAACTACTGAGGTCATCAGTCCCCTAGAACTTAGAACTACTTAAACCTAACTAACCTAAGGACAATCACACACATCCATGCCCGAGGCAGGATTCGAACCTGTGGCCGTAGCGGTCACGCGGTCCCAAACTGACGCGCTTAGAACCGCACGGCCACACCGGCCGGCCAAATCTATCACAGATCCCCTACCAAGTATAATACTGCTGCTGCTGCTGGTGCCAAACTATATTGAGCGAAAGTCCGCTATAGATAGGTATGCCTCACCTTTCTTTCTTGCGAGTTTTAGAAGGGTGTCTTAGAAAGAGAGACATAATCGTCTTATAAGCGACCAACAAATAAAAACACGATCGCAGTGTCTATTTTAATGTCACCCTGCACATAAAGCAGTCTTGATTCTTCAGGTACAGACAAAATTCGCTAGGGATGTCCATGTTAAAAACTTTACATGCTTTATAAATCGAGGTACGGTATTGCTTTCGAATGAAGTAGTCTTCCACACATACACCGCTACACTGAATACAAATGCTGATAGCGGGGTGTGTATTAACAGACCGAAAGCGCGGGTGCACGTCGCAGTAGTGTAAGCTTGTAATAAAAATCACCCTTCTCAGCGAATTTAGAAAGTGGTTCGCCGAAGGAACGTGAATTAAACCGATGTTGGCAATTCCTTCACGTCGCTGCTATCTATTTGTTACTCAAACAAACAGTATTTCCAATTCATTCTATCCCGACGCCTTGTAGGCAGTGTAAAATAGGTTCGTAGATACATCCACGGAGCTATAGTCGATGGAGTATGATGGTTGACTGAGGATGAGCACATACAGTAGATGGTATGCTACATGAGAAATCACTTGGGAAATGCAATGTTAGATTGAAGACGTAAGAAATGTACAAAATCATATGACCATTACACAGGCTATTTAGATGCATAGTATTGCGTTTTCTGGTGAAAATTCTGTCTGCGATGTGGAAAAAAGTCCCCCATTCAACCTCACTCTTGGACTGGTTCCTAAGGAGATGTCTTTTAATGATTGCAGGCAGTGGTGAATCATATTCGCAGCACTATCGTATCTCGAAGCTACACGCTTTCTTCGAACATATCTGCTAAGGACCCCATACTTGAAAATTCCAGCGTGGTTTTAGACAGGCCCTCTGCATCTTGTGACTGTTCCTCATACTGGCCCGCCCTCCCTCCAGTTTAAGTCGGGACTGAGCGGAAGTTGGAGAGCGCTTCTGTATCCTGGTCAGAAACTGGGTAAGCTGCATTAAGGCGACAGGACCGTGTATTGGCCACTCGGTGGAAATGGGAACATGATGTCGTAGCTCCGCCAAACATCTATAATCAGTAAGATCATCACAAAACGATGCTTTCTCCTGCAGCACGATGTATCAGAAAAATCAGTTCGAGTAGTTACGGTGGTGTTGCTTACCAGGAATATTAGGAAGGTTTCACATCATACTGGAACTGGGAGAAGGACAAGGATTTTGCTGTTGCATTGTGCTGTGTTTCCAAACCACGTACAGGTACTGTAGTCCAAAGCAGATCTGCGTCTCTCAGGGTACATTTATGTCTCTCACCCAAATATTCACTCTCTCCTCGTTGTTTCCTGTGTTTCAGCAGAGAAAAATTATGATCTATAAAATCTTCAGCCAGTAGAGAAATTATTATTACCACATTCTTCTCTTCCAATATATCAAATACAAATACCGTAAGCGTGCTTACATCGAGCACATGTGCTGTCCTATTAAATATACAGGTATTGGTCTACTTGGGCAGGTGGCCAATGATCGAAATCACTTGCACAAACCAGTGTGACGTTTCGTCAACCATACTGCAGGAGAACCATATCCCAAGACTATCAATCACAGCGTTCCTGTGTTGGTCTTTCATAAGCTGTTTGATATACTGTTTTTCTGCTTTAGCACATCCAAGTAGCGTATGTCTGTAGCTTTGTACATGCCACCCCAATTTGTTTTTACATCACAACTTCGAGGTCTGTCTCACGTACTAATCCAGCATTAACACATTTCAATCCATTGGCTATCGCAGAAATCTGGATATCACATGTTGTAAACTATGCTGCTCCCACCACCGACACGATGGTTGAAATTAAGGATAGAACTGGTGTTATTTATTGCCAAAAATGTGGATGACATTGAAACATGTTGAAACTGGAAGAGTTGGTGGTATATGGGGCGTTTCCAAATAGCTGTCTGAAGGTGATGATCTCTATATTTAATCCCATCTTCCACAGTGATAGCGTGGCAGATGTCTTGGTGTTCTGTTTTTCCACGAGAACCTGAACATTGATTCCTCATACTGGAGATTCATATTGCACCTAGCTATATGGTCACTGTTTCTGCCTCCTGACCTCCAAAGCTTTAGACACTGCATCTTCTATTTTTCTAACTTACAATGCATAACCACATGTAGAACAAAGGGGTATTCCGCAGTACTTAAAACCCTAGAGCACATATACTATACACCATCAGTTGTCAATCACAATGGAGGAAGAATGGAACACACCCAGGCGAGAATTTAAGTAACCTCGTCCATTAACACTTTTCTTGTCATATTTTCATCAGTTTTATGTATTTTCCATCAATTTTCGTAACCTTGCCACGTTTTTCATAATTTCAACTCATTTTACTCAATTACTCGAGGTCGAAACCACTACTCTCTATGAGATGTCATGTCAACAAAACGTGTCATCCCGTCGATCTAGTTATGCCATCAGCCAATGAAATTGCAGCTTGTTTCTCAGTTTCTGAATCATTGTAAACCCCTCCCCCCCCTTTTCCTCTGTCAGGATTATATACATCATATACATGTCGACATACAGCGAATCCTGTCTCACAGCTTATATCATATTAGACAAATACTGTAGCTTAGTGTAGGAAAGAACCATCAGTAGACAGAAGGTGCAAACTACGTTCTCAGTCGGCACACTGAGCGGTGCTGCAGCCCGCATTGGTGCTGTTTGTAGGTTTCCGCCTGTGTTGGAGGCCAGATATGTAGTAACTGTTGCCCTATCTTTGGGGCGACGTCGTTGTTTTCTCGTGTCGTGTCAGTGTGGCAATTCGGTTGGAGTCTCAGGAGGAGCCAGGTTCGCACAGTCCGAGAAACATGCCGGGACTGCTGGCAGCGCGCATGGACTGTCGGATGGAACGGCTGTGGTGACGAGGGTGCACGACCTCGTCGTAAACCAGATCTCACAGGCTTTAAGATGAGTGCATTTCAATTCAAGTAGAGAAACCTCCACCATTGTGATATCTCGCGATTCTCCAGTGACTTTGGTTCGTGTTGCTGCTCGTAGTGTCGCCAAGGCGAAGAGCAGCTGGTGGAGTGCTTAGGGAAAGCGGATCTGATTAGCTTTCCTCGACTTCTTATTACTGTTTACAGCGTTCAGCTTGTTACAATTTGTTAAGTTCAACCAGCGATATTTTTCCTGCCTGGTGGCCGCTGACGCCCCAGTTACCTGCCCTAGGGGTTAGTGTATGTAATGGCAGGGTATGTTTCCTCGCCTTGCCACTGCTGTCCGGTAAGGCGTGTAGTTTTGACAGCTTTCTTGATTGTAGGCCGTTTGTGATTCTTCTACTCCGGTGTTAGTGATTCCTTTCTCGCTCCGTGTGCTCTGAGCGCAGTATTCTGCGGGCGTAGTGCAGTCCGCCAGTTCCGGCTTTGACGTGTTGTTCCATTCTTGCATTTGGTTTCTTGGACGTTAGGTAGCTTCAGCAAGATTATCATTAGTCATTCGTTAGACTGCCACTAGTCTGAGTTACCATGTTGTGAAGTGAATGGAACTCTCGGCTGCCTATCTCGTCGCTCATGAAAGTGTTTGTTGCCGGACCTTCTCAAAGGTCGATTCCTGGAGCACCGTCTGTGACTGGTCCTTGTGTTTTATTACTGTATTATTTATTATCATACCTTTTAATGCCTACATTAAAGGTTATGTGTGTCTAGTTAATAGTTCCGGTCGCCTTCTGGAATAAATATAGCAGTGTAAGGGTTGTGTTGCATGGTTACCATCATCTTATATGGCGGTCAGCTGCTTGGTTCTTTTGATTAACCTTTGCTTGTATTTGCTGTTTTACAGCAGGTTTCTAATTTTTCATATAATTGCCGTTACTGAGGTGTAAGACCTTCAGCCGTGATTGTGGTTATTTGCTTTGGAAAAATAATTCGATATTTGTATTTTAGCAGTAAGACTTAAAAACTTATTTACTTCAATTCCTGGAGTCTGATACCTTCTGATGTGTTTGTGGCCACTTACTTTATAATATTTCAATACCTGTAAGTTGTAATTGCAGCGAGTTCTTAAACATTCTTAACAGTGGCTTTTTTTTAACATTATCTGTATCTGTATTTAATGTGATTTGTTAAATTGTAATGAAATTACTGTTTTAAAAATAAATGTGTGTAACTTCAAAAGGCAATCAATAGTAACTGATTATCGCCACGTGCACAATCGTAACCAAATCCTGCCTTCCCTTGATTATCAGGTAAGATTTTATTGCGAATTTCTATCTCCCCATGTGTGGATGGAGTGACAAAGTATTCTTGCATTCGTGAGATAAACTCGGAGATTCTAAGCTCCAGCACTGAGCTCGCTGTTTCGAAACGGGCTACACCTTCGTTGAACCTATAGACCAAGGACCATCAGCGAATTTCTGTATGGCCTGTCTATATGCATCTCACAATTATTGCTCTGTCTTTAACCAACACCCTTCTGCAACACTGTCTCTTACGTAATCTGAAACTGACCAGAAGGATGAGGTACTATACCCACTGTATTCGATGTCTCACGAAGAAAAGAACAAGCTGAGTTCCACGTAATCAATACAGTTCGAAATTTTACTTTTGCAAAGCGTATATCACCTGTTCCAGCATCTACTGACCGGCGCTAGTGATATAGCACGGTTTGATCATTCCAATAATGTAACTATCGTTCTGAGAAAACTGTCTACAAGCCCACCTGTGACCCCAAAGTTCTTTGCAACCACCTTATAGATTTTTATTAAGTGTTCCCAGCTAAAGAGCATTGCATTACCTGCTTGGGGGACTGCAATATACATCTATACAATGGATCACGTGTTTGACCCTGCGCAACATTGTTTGTCTGGACCATGCGCAAGATTGTTTGGCTGTTTTAAACTCTAACAATGTATCTTTGCAAAGTGCTTCTCCGTACTCTCTAACAATGACAACAACATCCTTCTGTATGTCTATTGAGGTAACAGGGATACATGCAAGTTGACTGCTGTCTTTGATGCTTTCCTAGAAAAGTGAAGCATTTATCTCTAAATTGACATGGGTCTGAGTTAAAGGATGACAGAAAGGAGATAGAGTAATCTATTGTGATGGGTTGTAACAAGGTATGATTTATCGGTAGACTGATGATGCATTCTACAGATAGGGAGATATTGCAGCAGGTCATTTATCATGTACTTAACAATTTCTTCCGTTGTTCTCTCTGTGTGCATCAGTTGTGTGGTATAAATTGCGTTTGACTCGTAAACAACTGCATATTCTGTCTGTGATTTAGAACGCTGTCCACCTGCAATCGTTAACAGCAAACCTTTCCATACCAGAGTCATCAGAGGACTTCCAATGCATATGTGGTAAATCATATCCAACTATGGAACACCTATTTTGCCACCGTCATCTGGATGAATGAAGATGTATGCCAATTTCTCCATTCTCAGCCACACACTGAGCGAGGTGAGGCAGTGGTTAGCACACTGGACTCACATTCAGGAGGATGATTGTTCAAACCCAAGTCTGGTCATTCTGATCTAGGTTTTCTGTGATTTACCTAAATCACTTCAAGTAAATGCTGGGTAAGTTCCTCTGAAAGGCACGGGCGATTTCCTTCCTCTTCCTCCCCTAATTCGATGGGACCAATGACCTCACTGTTTGGTCCTCTCCCAACCAACCAATCAACCAATTCTCTGGCACATATTGGGCATAGATCGAGTCTTCTGTATCATAACTGCAGTGACAGGGGTTTGTGAGGCACTACCATCCCTGTGTGTTCATTTGATTGACAGTGTTGTTTGCGTGGGAGAAAATGTGTTTTGTTCATGGAGTTAGTGCAACATCGTGTGTAATTTCACATATGAAACACTGCTTTTATGCATTTGAGTTTATGGTCTATGATCATTTCTCTCATCCCAGCAGCTTCTTAATTTCAAACTCCTTCCAGCCAGAGGTTTCGCAGGACAGAGCGAATCAGGTTGTGGAAAGGAGCCAAGATCAGTTACTGTTAGTTACACAAGAACGTAAAACTTCCTCGAAAACCAATGCACAGTTTTATCTTTAAAACAACAAGGATCAATTCATGGCTGAGGGCCCAAGAAACTTCTATTGAAACATCATGATTTAGAGAAACGGCTGAAGGCCTTACTTAAGTAAAATTAAAATATCGTTAAATAATTCCTTTTAAGGCACAAGAATTTAGACAAACGGCTGAGGGCCTTACTTAAATAAAATTAAAATATCTTCTTGGCTAAAGGACCAAATAATATTTCAGATCAGCAAAAGAAATTCTTAAAAGACAAGCATTTACAAGTTTCGGCAAAAATCATATTAAGGAAAATTTTAATTAATTCCTCTGCTGAAAGCCCAATAACACTTCAACATAATAAAAGGAAACCTGTAAAGACAAGCATTTACACAGTACAATAGAAAACCATCTTACCGAGCGGGGTGGCGCAGTGGTTAGACACTGGACTCGCATTCGGGAGGACGACGGTTCAATCCCGCGTCCGGCCATCCTGATTTAGGTTTTCCGTGATTTCCCTAAATCACTCCAGGCAAATGCCGGGATGGTTCCTCTGAAAGGGCACGGCCGACGTCCTTCCCAATCCTTCCCTAATCTGATGAGACCGATGACCACGCTGTCTGGTCTCCTTCCCCAAACCAACCAACCAAGAAAACCATCTTAAGAAAATCTTGACGGCTTAAAGCCCGAACAATTATTCAAAATAATTAAAGACAAACCTTCAGATAAGCATTTACACAGTACGGCTGAAGGTCATTTTAAGATTTCAAGATAATTAAAGAGAAAGTTTACAGACAGCAGTTTACACATTACGGGCTGAAAGCCACAGATTTTAAAACAAACACGGCTGAAGGCCTAAATACAGAGAAAACAAGAATTTTTAATAAAACACGGCTGACGGCCTAGCACAGTACTTGCGACAAAAGAAAATCACAAGCACAAACAGCAAAATAGTGGTGCTCAGAAGTGTTCGAAGGGTCGGCCTGGGGAGGAAACTAACAACAGTTTAGGTAGAGACAGGCAGTCAAGCGTAACACTAAATAATCAATTCCCTTCCACCCGACCAACGGTCCGACAACCGAAAATATCAGTGAGGACGAAGATCGCAGCAGCACTACATCTTGATAATTGGCATCTCAGTACAGCCAAGGCACAATAATCACTCAGAAATATAAACTAACACGAAGGTTGCCAAACTACACGCCATGCCGGACAGCATCGACACGGCGACGAAACACACGCTCGCTGCTCTCTCTCATCCGACCGACTGCCTACTCCAGTACGCAGACAGCATTCATAACTGCTCAGTGGAAATCACAGAGGCTACACACAGTTCCACGTAAACACTTGCACCAAGAACTCCGACTATCCTAAAACCAGTCACCGTGAAGCAACAGGGAGAAAACGACAATTCGACACATACAGAGTTTCCATAAGAGGTCGGCGGCAGAATACCGGACGACCGACCTAACGATCAACCAAGGTCGTCCCCACTCAAATTACGCGTGTCGGCAATGGTCCGCTGACTGCAGCTCCAACCCGACTCAACTCGATGTCCGTTCGAAACTCGGAGACACGGCGACCCGGGCACATTGGCTCGGACGCAACCACGCAGAGGTAACTCTTGCCCATTGGCCATGATATCTCTGCAGAAGGAAGGAACGGGCCCGTGTCCGGCCAGATGACCAACTGACGAGGCCCAGAAACGGTCAAAAGACCAAATACACGTCGCCTAATGAAACGACCAATCGAACGGGCAACCAGCTGTCTTTCCCGCTCCAATCTCCTCCCGTCGTACAGTTCATGTGTGTGGCCAGCGGTCAGCAAGTGCTGGCTGTCCGCGCCTCAATGGCACTCGGTCGCCGACTGAAGTCCCGATTAAACTCTCGACAGACGACGATCCGGAAATACTAGCGGTCGCTCCAGAGATAGTTCGACAGTCAACTATCGATACGCGCTGCTGGTGCCACCCACGGTCAAGCAAACCAGCAACTTAGTGACGCCAGTAAATCGAATAAGAAGGAGGCCACAGTACCGTAAAGACAAGGTGATAAGCAATAAACGGCATGAATACGAGCCGCGCACGGCTCAGCTCCATTGTTTCTTCTTCTTCTTCTTCTTCTTCTTATAGTCTGTTATATCAACAATCTCAAATCTATCAGGCTTCTATCTACTATACATCAATAGGAACTCCTCAGCATCCAAGTATCTAGAGGGGTCGTGTGTAATTGGATGGGTGACATGAATAAGATAGATACAGTACAGTCTTTGCAGAACGGTAGTTTCAGTATTGGAATGAGAAGCTGGACTATATCACTAGCGCTAGTCTGTACATCTTTGGAACAGGTGTTATACTCTTTGCGCAAGTAAAATTCCGAACTGTATTGATTATGTGGAACTGAGCTCATTCTTTTTCATGATGAGACATCGAAAACAGAAGAAGAGTTACCATATTCGCATAGAGATTCTATTGAAATGTATTAATACCAGTTTAGCACCTGACACAGACCTTGAAGTCGTGGTGGAACGACAATATTTATGGCAGTGTACAAAGCTGTAGTCAAATACCATTTGGATGTGTTACAGCACGGAAACAATATATCAAACTGCTTATGGAAGAACATCACAGGATTTTACACAGAGTACGCGAAGGAACTTGTCCCCTTCTTGCAGCGGTGTACCGTAGGTCTCTAAAAGAGCGTAGCGTTCCGAAGGATTGGAAAACTGCACAGATCATCCCCATTTTCAAGAAGGAACGTGGAACAGATGTGCAGAACTGTGGACCTATATCTCTAACGTCGATCAATTGTAGAATTTTGGAACACGTATTATGTTCGAGTATAATGACTTTTCTGGAGACTAGAAATCTACTCTGTAGGAATCAGCATGGGTTTCGAAAAAGACGATCGTGTGAAACCCAGCTCGCGCTATTCATCCACGAGACTCAGAGGTCGATAGACACGGGTTCACAGGTGGATGCCGTGTATCTTGACTTCCGCAAGGCCTTCGATACAGTTCCCCACAGTCGTTTAATGAACAAAGTAAGAGCAGATGGACTATCAGACCAATTGTGTGATTGGATTGAAGAGTTCCTAGATAACGGAAGGCAGCATGTCATTCTCAATGGAGAGATGTCTTCCGAAGTAAGAGTGATTTCAGGTGTGCCGTAGGGGAGTGTCGTAGGACCGTTGCTGTTGACAACATACATAAATGACCGTGTGGATGACATTGGAAGTTCACTGAGGCTTTTTGCGGATGATGCTGTGGTATATCGGGAGGTTGTAACAATGGAAAATTGTACTGAAGTGCAGGAGGATGTGCAACGAATTGACGCATGGTGCAGGGAATGGAAATTGAATTTCAATGTAGACAAGTGTAATGTGCTGCGAATACATAGAGAGAAAGATCCTTTATCATTTAGCTACAATATAGTAGGTAAGCAACTGGAAGCAGTTAATTCCATAAATTATCTGGGAATAGGCATTAGGAGTGATTTAAAATGGAATGACCGTATAAAATTAATCGTCGGTAAAGCAGATACCAGATTGAGATTCATTGGAAGAATCCTAAGGAAATGCAGTCCGAAAACAAAGGAAGTAGGTTACAGTACGCTTGTTCGCCCACTGCTTGAATGCTGTTCACCGGTGTGGGGTCCGTACCAGATAGGGTTGACCGAAGAGATAGAGAAGATCCAACGGAGAACAGCGCGCTTCGTTACAGGATCATTAAGTAATCGCGAAAGCCTTAAGGAAATGATAGATAAACTCCAGTGGAAGAATCTGCAAGAGAGACGCTCGGTAGCTCGGTACAGACTTTTGTTGAAGTTTCGAGAACATGCCCTCAACGAGAAGTCAAGCAGTATATTGCTCCCTCCTATGTATATCTCGCGAAGAGACCATGATGATAAAATCAAAGAGATTAGAGCCCACACAGAGGCATACCGATAATCCTTCTTTCCACGAACAATACGAAACTGGAATAGAAGGGAGAACCGATAGAGGTACTCAAGGTACCCTCCACCACACACTGTCGGGTGGCTTGCGGAGTATGGATGTAGATGTAGATGAACCGTCTATTGTGATTGGTAGTCTTGTGATATGGTCCCCCTGCAATATGCGTCACGAAACTTTACACCGGTCTGTGTAAGCGACTTTGATCACTGGCCATCTGCTCCACTAGACCTGTATATTTTATAGGATCGCTAGATATGCTCGATGTCAGCACGCAGATGGTATTTATCTTTGATATATCGAAATAGAGGGACATGGTAATATCAAATTCTCTACCGGCTGAAGTCAGCCAAATTTTTATAGTTCTTAGTTTTTCTCTGTTGAATCGAAAAACCTGACTAGGAGAGAGAGAATGTTTGGGTGAGACACATGAATGCACCCTGAGAGACGCAGATCTGCTTTGGATTGCTGTACATTTACGTGGTTTGGAAAAGCAGTACAATGTAAGTGCAAAATCCTCATCCCTCTACCAGTTACAGTATGATGTGCAACTTTCCTAATTTTCCTTATAAGAAACACCATTGTAACTGCTGTAATATCTTTTCTACTACTTCGTGTTGGAGGGCAAAGTTTCGTTTAGTGTTAGCCCTACATGTTGTTAAAGTTGGTGCAACTGTAACAACATGTTCCCATTTCCACCGAGTGGTCAAAATATGTTCACGTCGCATTAACTAAGCTCACACTGTTTCTCCACAGGATGCAAAAGGTAGCAGCTATAGCGGTCTAAAAGTTCAATTCAATCTTGACTTTAACTGCGACGATCACGTAGACAAAGCTGCAGGGAGGCTGGGGCAGTGTGAGAAATAGTTACGAAATGCAAAGGGACTGTCTAAAACCATGCTGGAGTTTCTCTGTATGGGTTCATTAGTTAATAAGTTCGAAAAAGTTGACTTATTTCGAGATATGAGATTACCACGAATATGATTCACCATACATCTCCATAAGATCCATCACAAGTGTGTAGTTGAGTGGGGAGACTTGATTCTATATCTCAGACAGCATTTCTACCAGAAAATGTAAAATTACAGACGTGAAAAACCTTTTTATTTGTCATAGGATATTGTACCTTTCTTAGCGTCAGGAATATATAGCAGTAGCACAAGAGAGCAGCGAATATTGGCTTGATGTGAGGTTCCCAAGCCGAATCAATTTCTAAATTCGGTGAGAAAGGTGATTTTATTACCAATTTACACTGCTGGTGACGTGCACCTCCACTTACAGATTGTAAATACACATCCTAACATCCTATCCGCCCCATGAACCATGGACCTTGCCGTTGGTGGGGAGGCTTGCGTGCCTCAGCGATACAGATAGCCGTAGCGTAGGTGCAACCACAACGGAGGCGTATCTGTTGAGAGGCTAGACAAACGTGTGATTCCTGAAGAAGGGCAGCAGCCTTTACAGTAGTTGCAGGGGCAACAGTCTGGATGATTGACTGATCTGGCCATGTAACACTAACCAAAACGGCCTTGCTGTGCTGGTACTGCGAACGGTTGAAAGCAAGGGGAAACTACAGCCGTAATTTTTCCCAAGGGCATGCAGCTCTACTGTATTGTTAATGATGATGGCGTCCTCTTGGGTAAAATATTCCGGAGGTAAAATAGTCCCCCATTCGGATCTCAGGGCGAGGACTACTCAAGAGGACGTCGTTATCAGGAGAAAGAAAACTGGCGTTCCACGGATCGGAGCGTGGAATGTCGGATCCCTTAATCGGGCAGGTAGGTTAGAAAATTTAAAAAGGGAAATAGATAGGTTACAGTTAGATATAGTGGGAATTAGTGTAGTTCGGTGGCAGGAGGAACAAGGCTTTTGGTCAGGTGAATACGAGGCTATAAAAACAAAGTCAAGTAGAGGTAATGCAGGAGTAGGTTTATAATGAATAAAAAAATAGGAATGCGGGTAAGCTACTACAAACAGCATAGTGAACGCATTATTGTGGACAAGATAGACACGATGCCCACGCCTACTACAGTAGTACAAGTTTATATGCCAACTAGCTCTGAAGATGACGAAGAAATTAAAGAAATGTATGATGAAATAAAAGAAATTATTCATATAGTGAGGGGAGCCGAAAATTTAATAGTCATGGGTGATTGGAATTCGGTAGCAGGAAAAGGGAGAGAAGGAAATGTAGTAGGTGAATATGGATTGGGGCTAAGAAATGAAAGAGGAAGCCGCCTAGTAGAATTTTGCACAGAGCACAACTTAATCATAGCTAACACTTGGTTCAAGAATCGTAAAAGAGGGTTGTATACATGGAAGAAGCCTGGAGATACTGACAGGTTTCAGATAGATTATATAATGGTAAGACAGATATTTAGGAACCAGGTTTTAAATTGTAAGACATTTCCAGGGGAAGATGTGGAGTCTGACCACAATCTATTGGTTATGAACTGTAGATTAAAACTGAAGAAACTGCAAAAAGGTGAGAATTTAAGGAGATGGGACCTGGATAAACTGGCTAAACCAGAGGTTATACAGAGTTTCAAGGAGAGCATGAGGGAACAATTGACAGGAATGGGGGAAAGAAGTACAGTAGACGAAGAATGGGTAGCTTTGAGGGATGAAGTAGTGAAGGCAGCAGAGGATCAAGTAGGTAAAATGACAAGGGCTAGTAGAAATCCTTGGGTAACAGAAGAAATATTGAATTTAATTGATGAAAGGAGAAAATATAAAAATGCAGTAAATGAAGCAGGCAAAAAGGAATACAAACGTCTCAAAAATGAGATCGACAGGAAGTGCAAAATGGCTAAGCAAGGATGGCTAGAGGACAAATGTAAGGATGTAGACCCTTATCTCACTAGGGATAAGATAGATACTGCCTACAGGAAAATTAAAGAGACCTTTGGAGAAAAGAGAACCACTTGTATGAATATCAAGAGCTCAGATGGAAACCCAGTTCTAAGCAGAGAAGGGAAAGCAGAAAGGTGGAAGGAGTATATACAGGGTCTATACAAGGGCGACGTATTTGACGACAATATTATGGAAATGGAAGAGGATGTAGATGAAGATGAAATAGGAGATATGAAACTGCGTGAAGAGTTTGACAGAGCACTGAAAGACCTGAGTCGAAACAAGGCCCCAGGAGTAGATAACATTGCATTAGAACTACTGACAGCCTTGGGAGAGCCAGTCCTGACAAAACTCTACCATCTGGTGAGCAAGATGTATGAGACAGGCGAAATTCCCTCAGACTTCAAGAAGAATATAATAGTTCCAATCCCAAAGAAAGCAGGTGTTGACAGATGTGAAAATTACCGACCTATCAGTTTAATAAGTCACAGCAGCAAAATACTAACGCGAATTCTTTACAGACGAATGGAAAAACTAGTAGAAGCCGACCTCGGGGAAGATCAGTTTGGATTCCGTAGAAATGTTGGAACACGTGAGGCAATACTGACCCTACGACGTATCTTGGAAGCTAGATTGAGGAAAGGCAAACCTACGTTTCTAGCATTTGTAGACTTAGAGAAAGCTTTTGACAATGTTGACTGGAATGCTCTCTTTCAGATTCTAAAGGTGGCAGGGGTAAAATACAGGGAGCGAAAGGCTATTTACAATTTGTACAGAAACCAAATGGCAGTTATAAGAGTCGAAGGGCATGAAAGGGAAGCAGTGGTTGGGAAGGGAGTGAGACAGGGTTGTAGCCTCTCCCCGATGCTATTCAATCTGTATATTGAGCAAGCAGTGAAGGAAACAAAAGAAAAATTCGGAGTAGGTATCAAAATCCATGGAGAAGAAATAAAAACCTTGAGGTTCGCCGATGATATTGTAATTCTGTCAGAGAAAGCAAAGGACTTGGAAGAGCAGTTGAACGGAATGGATAGCGTCTTGAAAGGAGGATATAAGATGAACATCAACAAAAGCAAAACGAGGATAATGGAATGTGGTCGAATTAAGTCGGGAGATGCTGAGAGTATTAGATTAGGAAATGAGACACTTAAAGTAGCAAAGGAGTTTTGCTATTTGGGGAGCAAAATAACTGATGATGGTCGAAGTAGAGAAGAAATAAAATGTAGACTGGCAATGGCAAGGAAAGCGTTTCTGAAGAAGAGAAATTTGTTAACATCAAGTATAGATTTAAGTGTCAGGAAGTCGTTTCTGAAAGTATTTGTATGGCGTGTAGCCATGTACGGAAGTGAAACCTGGACGATAAATAGTGTGGACAAGAAGAGAATAGAAGCTTTCGAAATGTGGTGCTACAGAAGGATGCTAAAGATTAGATGGGTAGATCACATAACTAATGAGGAGGTATTGAATAGGATTAGGGAGAAGAAGAGTTTGTGGCACAACTTGACTAGAAGAAGCGATCGGTTGGTAGGACATGTTCTGAGGCATCAAGGGATCTCCAATTTAGTATTTGAGGGCAGCGTGGAGGATAAAAATCGTAGGGGGAGACCAAGAGATGAATACACTAAGCAGATTCGGAAGGATGTAGGTTGCAGTAGTTACTGGGAGATGAAGAAGCTTGCACAGGATAGAGTAGCATGGAGAGCTGCATCAAACCAGTCTCAGGACTGAAGACCACAACAACAACATCAACATCCTATCGATCACCTTCTATACGGAGCGTTCAAAAAGAAAAGAGCCTGGCTGTTGAGACACTTGTCCCACTGTGACACAAGGTGGTGAATGGCTGTCTAATAAAATTCCCAGGGCTGTGATGTTAACCAGTTACGCGCACACTGCTGTACATCGTCGTCCGATGTGAATCGTTTGCCCCTCAAAGCCTTTTCAAAGGGACCAAAAATGGTGTAATCGGAGGGAGAGAGGTCCAGGCTCTATGGAGGAGGGTGACCGAGAACGTCCCATTTCAGTTTCTGCAGGACTTGAATTTCTGCAGGAGTGTCACGACTGTGTTGGCCATATGCGGCTTTGCATTGTTGTGGAGCAGAATGACCCCATGGGTGAGACTGCGTGGTCGTTTTGATTTGATCACTTAGTGAAGGGTGGTCAAGGTTTGTGAGTAACGCTGGGCATTCACTGCTGTCCTGTGCTGCAGGAAGTGAATCAGAAAGGGCCCATCTTGGTCAAACAAGAACATCAGCATACCCTTTCCTGCACTCATCTGGATGGCCTTGCTTTTTTTGGTGGTGGTGACCCTGGATGCTTTAACTGGATACATTGTTGTTTTGATTCTCGTTTGATGACACCATGACTCATCCCCAGTCCCCACTCATGACTGGAACGCATTCCATTCCCAAACATAGCGCTGCAGATGAGCAAGACAGTGGGCCATGTCTCTTGCTTCCTGGTGTGGTTGAAGACTGTGTGGCACCCATTAGGCACACACTTGGTGCATGTACAGTCGTTCCTTCATGATGGTGTGAACACTTCCAATGCTCTATCCGAACATGGCGTCCATGGCTTTCACTGTCACTCGGCGGTCCTCGGTCATGAGTGCATCCACCAGCTGGACGAAGTTATCGGGATTGCAGTGTGATGCCCCAAACTGTGCATCATCGGCTAAAGACACCAGCCCTTTACTCAAGCACTTATGCCACGCGTTGACCATTGCCAGGGACATGCAGTGTTCGCCGTTCATTTGTGACATACATCAATTAATGTCCATTCCTCCTCTTCCTTCTGCTGTCAGAAAACGAACAACACCTCTTTGATCTTCTGTTGACGCTCCATGTCACTGTTTGCGACTGGCAGCGTTGGATGACTGGTGTATACTGTTGATAGCCCTGTATAATCATGTGACGTGCACACGTGCCCTCTAGGGATGGGCTGTGAACTTCCACACTCTGGTTGGAAGAACACCTCATTACACATGCCGTCATGTTACCCCCTGTCACCGGTTTGCTCATCCAGACTCCAGCTCGTTTCTTACTGAACGTCTCTTACATATTCAATGTTGCAGTATTTGTGTGGAAGACTACTTCATGCAGAATCAATACCATATCTTGATCTATAAAGCATGTATAGTTTTTAATGTGGATGTCGTTAGTGATACTTGTTTGTGCCTGGAGACTGAAGACTGCTTTGTATGCAGGGTGACAGTGACATAGTCATTGCGATCGTTTTTTAAATAGCTGGTCAGTTGTAAGACGTTTATTTCCTTCTTCCTAAGGCACACTGGTACCCCTTGGACTATTCATCACGGCTTGTTACTGTATATTGTTTGGCGCCACCAGCATTCAGTTTCTTAGTACAAGATGTGTGATAGATTCGCTGTGTTTGGCACACTTATAGAGTATACATTGTGGTGTAAAGTTAGTGTAGTCAGTGTTTCCACATATGCATAGAAAATGACTGTGTCTGGTCATAAGGGAGTTCTGGAGTTGATGCTGGAAACTGCGATTTCAAGGCTCAGTTGTGTTGTTACGTCCTGTCATTGGGAATATATAAATACTGATACTTCCTAAGTCACAGCCTTCAGGAGGAGGTATTTCCCCTAATTTGCTCACTGTAGAATGTCATCAGATTGGGACATAAAGAGTAAAATGTAATTTTATTTTCCTAGGGCGACACAAATTGACTTCAAAATAAAATTACAGTATCAGGAGCGACCCTTTCTATAAATTATTTCAATATATATACGAATGGTCAGTATTCAGGGGTATGACATGAATGCCTATTTGAAAGAAGACTTCAGTTAGACATAAACCCTATTCGGAATAGTTTTTGAGAATTCATTTGGGAGAGGACAAGTTACTGTTTCGCCGATTTTCTGCATACGGAAAATTATTAAGGATTTTATTGCAACCTGACACACCTTGAGCGAGACTCTAGAAAGTTAACGGCCTGAGCAGACGTTGATGGAGCTTGGTAGGGCGCTAAAAGTAGTATTTTTATAGTTCTTAGTTCGTAGAAACGGCGTGTTTCGAGTTGAAAACAATTGGTGGCGAGCCCATCCCTTAGTAAATATTGCCAGACAGGTCCACAGCCGTACAGGGTAGACAGGGCAGCCCCTTCTTGAGACAGGTCTCCAGCATAACAATGTTGAGCTACCTGCAGCAGCGCCAGCAGAAGGCTGGGCTGGCGGCGACAGACTGAAGGACCGCATCTACACAGTGGAGTCATAAACCGAGCGTTATGTGTAGAGCCACATGTAATAATTGTTCACAAGTTTTCGTGTTCACTGATACTGCAAATAGGCCTTTGAACCACTTCCTTTGGCCGCCTTGGTTGTATAAGGAACTCCAGTATCTGAGAAACGTTTAGAGATAGAATCTTTATTACATCTCATAGCTAGGACTAACAAGCTCCAAGGCATAGGCGATTTAGATAGAGTTCATTAAGATTGTATCTGCTCATTCGTTGACTTGGGAAACGACAAGAATTCGGAGAAAATCATCTTCCCTCTCCACGAAAACTTAAAAAGCCAGTAATTGGAGGTTTCTTTTTTTTTCGGAGACGCAGGTTTCGTAACTGTTGCCCTGGTTCGACATGAGTTCGTGCTGTCGTGTGGGAGGGGTGATTTAGCGCCTCTAGAGCTCTGTGGTTGGCTCACGATGGTGTGAAGGCGGTATCGTTCGTGCACTTTGCGGGAAAAGAGGATTTTTTTTTTCTGAAGAGGTGCGGAGCACTCGGGTGCTGGACTTCGATGTGGTAGGAGGCTTCTGGTCAAAGCTCAGGCATGTGTGGCTGGTACTTGGGACCTGTCCTAAGACTGTCTTCACTCGCGTGTAGTTTAGACTGGGGAGCCTGTGGTGAAGCTCTTAATGCATCGGCAGTGTCACTTCAAACGTCGCGAACTACTGGTTTGCCGAGGGCACACTTACTCGTTTTTGGTTCACAAGTCTTGACGTTTGATATCCTTGTGCGCTCTGTCGTATAAGTGAGCCAAATTGGTCCTTGGGACGACCAGTGAATGGGTGTGTCACACACTGAAATCTACCGCCGCACGAAGCTAACAGGGTACTGTACTGCCGCTCTGGCATTGTCAGGGCGTACAGATCTCAATCGACACTTGCTCTCAGCTGCACCTGTACTTCAGTAGATTTGATCAATCAAAGTCTGCTCAGCGTCAGATCAATTCAGATTGCGTTATCCACATTTTTAGGGACAGAGTACTTGACTCACTCTTCTCGTTAAACTCTCTCTGCCACCCAGGATGCTTTTCCAGTGTAGTCTTAAATCAACTGTTAGTTGATTATGGTATTCGATCGATAACTTTTTTAGCATAATTTATGTCGGTTTTTTTCTTTGAAAAATAGATGCTGTTACAACTATAGTAAATGTTGCTTCATTCTCAATCATTTGTATAGTCCCCACAGGGTTAACGTTCACAATCAATAACGTCCGTTTTTGAGCCAGTAGCGCGTATGTATGTGTCTTACCTACCCAACCTCTTTGATACTTTATTCTAGTCCAGACTACCACGTTGCTGTCCGCCTGCTTAGCTGGGTGGTAACGTGCTCGCGTCACCTGCAAGCGGGCTCGGGTTCGATTCCCGGCAGGTAGGAGAATTTCTCTGCTCAGGGACTGGGTGTTGTGTTATCCTCATCTTTATTTCATGCTCATTACTGGTGCGCAACTCGCCCAATGTGGCGTCGACTGAAACATGACTTGCACTTGGCGGCCGAATTTCGCCGGATAAGGCGTCCCAGCCAACGATGTCATACTCTCATTTCCATTTTTGCCTCGTTACTTTCAACATCTTTGATTTGGATGTATTACTGTCATAGGAATAGGAGTGGTCACGAAATTGAACTCTGTGCCTCACTTTGTGATTTCTCCCCAGCCCCTAAGATGTTGCATTCTGTTTGTTAATGATCATTCATGCTAGCTGTGTGTAAAGCAATTAGTTGCATAAATAGTAATGTGACATGGTGTGCTGAAAAGTAGTGCCTCCCATTTTTTTTTTGTTCTGCTCACAGTATCGGTTGAGGTACTGCATGTCATGCATATTACCTGATCGACTTTCCTACTTCGCCGAAGCTAGGTGCAACTAGCGGGCTCCGAATTGTAGCGTGTAACACGGTGGTGTGTAGCGTAACTACTTCAGTGCGTGAGAAACAGCGTGCTGTAATCGAGTTTCCAGTTCGAAGAGTTGGTCCACACATGGAGCATTCTCTCTTGGCCATAAGTGCACTCTTATCCTGTGCTAGTCCGCTTTTTATGTCCTTCTTGCTTTGTCCGTCACGTGTAATTTGGGCTCCAAGATAGCGGAAGGTAAGGACCTTCACCTAATTCGTGGTCACCGGTTCACAGTTACGTTTATCGTTAAACTCATTTCTGTTACTCTTGATTACCTTCGCCCGTCTTCAGCTTACTCTTATTTCATATTGGCTCTGAGCACTATGGGACTTAACAGCTGAGGTCACCAGTTTATTTCATATTCTCTACTCATTAGACTGCTCATTCCTTTGAAAACGTAATGGATTTCCTCTTCACCTTCACCGAGGATAGCAATGTCATCAGTGAATCTTATCATTGATACCCATTCGTACTTAATGTTAAATGCAATCTTGAACCTTTATTTTATTTCCGTCTTAGTCTGTAGCTCTGTTCTGTTTTCCTAAAATGTTCGAATGTCTTGCACCGTTTGTCACTGTGAAACGCTTTTCCTAGGTCGACAAATCCAACGACGGTGTCTTGATTTTTCAACGGCAAAACTGGTTTTCTGGTGTTCATATCTGTCAGAAAGCCAAATTGATCGCCAGATCACCAATTTTCTTTACCTATCTTCCGTATGTAATGCTTCTCAACAACTTTGATATATGAGCCGTAAAGGTGATTGCGCAGTAGTTCTCCCACTAACAGGTGCCTAAAGAGTGTTCTTTCCACTTATTCATTCTCTCTTCTGGGTTTAATAGTGGAAATTTCATTGCACTCCTAATTTTGCTACCATTGCTTCTAATTTCACCGGAGGTTGATTTGACTGATGTATATGCTGAAATAATCCTTCCGATGATTATTTCTTATACGATAACTTCACATTTTACTTGCAGCTATTTGATCTTGGCTTCCACTCATTTCCTATTCATATCATTCCTAAATCTTACATTTTTGCGTTCCTGAATTTCTTTGAACGTAATTGATCTTACTTCTTTAGTCGATAAATTGAATACTAACTTCCTTACTCTTGCGTATTGGTTGATTAAGCTTGGTTCCACTCAGAGTGATATGTATTTGTTGTTGTTATTGTTGTTGTTATTTTTATGTTCATCAGTTCGAAGATCCGGATCTTTCGCGCTGGTCTATCCCGCTCGTCCCTTCACCTCTGCGTAACTCCTGTGACGTAGATCTGTTTGTACTGGTTGCTGTAGTAGTCATGGCTAGGCCTCTACCAACAATTTTAACACCCACACTTCTCTCAGTTAACAAAATGGAATATTCCTGGAATATTCCAGGATGTGTGCTACGAATCGATGCCTTCTTTTGGTTAAATAATGACACAAATTTCTTTCTTCCCCAATTAGATTCAGTACCTCCTCTTAGTTATTAGTTTTCTGAATGTAATCTTCAGCATCTATGAAATCTTCATTATTTGTGACATCACAAATTCAAATTGCTCTGAGCACTATGGGACTCAACTGCTAAGTCCCCTATAGCTTACAACTACACTCCTGGAAATTGAAATAAGAACACCGTGAATTCATTGTCCCAGGAAGGGGAAACTTTATTGACACATTCCTGGGGTCAGATACATCACATGATCACACTGACAGAACCACAGGCACGTAGACACAGGCAACAGAGCATGCACAATGTCGGCACTAGTACAGTGTATACCCACCTTTCGCAGCAATGCAGGCTGCTATTCTCCCATGGAGACGATCGTAGAGATGCTGAATGTAGTCCAGTGGAACGGCTTGCCATGCCATTTCCACCTGGCGCCTCAGTTGGACCAGCGTTCGTGCTGGACGTGCAGACCGCGTGAGACGACGCTTCATCCAGTCCCAAACATGCTCAATGGGGGACAGATCTGGAGATCTTGCTGGCCAGGGTAGTTGACTTACACCTTATAGAGCACGTTGGGTGGCACGGGATACATGCGGACGTGCATTGTCCTGTTGGAACAGCAAGTTCCCTTGCCGGTCTAGGAATGGTAGAACGATGGGTTCGATGACGGTTTGGATGTACCGTGCACTATTCAGTGTCCCCTCGACGATCACCAGTGGTGTACGGTCAGTGTAGGAGATTACTCCCCACACCATGATGTCGGGTGTTGGCCCTGTGTGCCTCGGTCGTATGCAGCCCTGATTGTGGCGCTCACCTGCACGGCGCCAAACACGCATACGACCATCATTGGCACCAAGGCAGAAGCGACTCTCATCGCTGAAGACGACACGTCTCCATTCGTCCCTCCATTCACGCCTGTCGCGACACCACTGGAGGCGGGCTGCACGATGTTGGGGCGTGAGCGGAAGACGGCCTAACGGTGTGCGGGACCGTACCCCAGCTTCATGGAGACGGTTGCGAATGGTCCTCGCCGATACCCCAGGAGCATCAGTGTCCCTAATTTGCTGGGAAGTGGCGGTGCGGTCCCCTACGGCACTGCGTAGGATCCTACGGTCTTGGCGTGCATCCGTGCGTCGCTGCGGTCCGGTCCCAGGTCGACGGGCACGTGCACCTTCCGCCGACCACTGGCGACAACATCGATGTACTGTGGAGACCTCACGCCCCACGTGTTGAGCAATTCGGCGGTACGTCCACCCGGCCTCCCGCATGCCCACTATACGCCCTCGCTCAAAGTCCGTCAACTGCACATACGGTTCACGTCCACGCTGTCGCGGCGTGCTACCAGTGTTAAAGACTGCGATGGAGCTCCGTATGCCACGGCAAACTGGCTGACACTAACGGCGGCGGTGCACAAATGCTGCGCAGCTAGCGCCATTCGACGGCCAACACCGCGGTTCCTGGTGTGTCCGCTGTGCCGTGCGTGTGATCATTGCTTGTACAGCCCTCTCGCAGTGTCCGGAGCAAGTATGGTGGGTCTGACACACCGGTGTCAATGTGTTCTTTTTTCCATTTCCAGGAGTGTACTTAAACCAAACTAACCTAAGGACATCACGCACATCCATGCGAAGCGGTCGCGCGGTTCCAGATTGTAGCAGCTAGAACCGCTAGTCCACTCTGGCCGGCTGTTACATCACATTTCAAATGCTTCTACTCTCCTTGTCTGCACCGGATATCGTCCAAGTTTCACCTCCATCAGAGTCTACTCTCCAGACAAATACCTTCAGGAAACACTTTCTAGTTTAGATAACATGTTACCCAATTCCCCTTTTCCAGAAATGCTTCTCCTACCATTGCCATTATCTATTTTATATCCTCTTTGGCTCAGCCATCATCTGTTGTTTATCTGCTTAAACAGCAAAACTCATACCTCCACCTTTAGTGACCCAATTTCTAATCTAATTCCCTCAACACCACCTGAATTAATTCGACAATATTCCGTCGCCCTTGTTTCGCTTTTTTAAATGTTCATTATATAATATCTGTTCAGAACACCAACCATTCCGTTCAAATACTATTCTAAGTCCTTTTTAGTCTCAGACACTATTACAATGTCATCGGCAAAGCACATTTTTCTTATTTCTTCCCTTTGAGTTTTCATTCCATATCCAAATTTCCACTTAATTTCTTTTACAGCTTGGAAAATGTGCAGATGGAGTAACATAGATGACAAAGTACAACCCTGTTTCACTCTGTTCTCGATTACTACTTCCCTTTTATGACTTTCGACCCTCGTAACTGCAGTAGGGCTTCTGCACTAGTTATAAATAGCCCTCCGCTTATGTATTTTATCGCTGGCCGGAGTGGCCGAGCGGTTCTAGGCGCTACAGTCTGGAACCGCGTGACCGCTACGATCACAGGTTCGAATCCTGGCTCGGGCATGGATGTGTGTGCTGTCCTTAGGTTAGTTAGGTTTAAGTAGTTCTAAGTTCTAGGGGACTGATGACCTCAGAATTTAAATCTCATAGTGCTCAGAGCCATTTTTTGTATTTTATCCCTGCTACCCTCAAATTTTCTAAAAAAATGTAACCCGGTCTACACTGTCAAAAGATTTCTCTTATGCTATAAACGTGGTGAACGAGCTTGCAAATTGCGGTTATGGTTCAGCATCAGCTGTAGAATGTTTAAGAACAAATGACCACTTGAAGCCTTAACTTCGGCTAGCTGAGCATCCCTCCAGGAGCGACCGAAATCTCCATTTGTTTCTGGGATCTCTAGATTCCCTTGTACTCGCACTAGACGCACGTGATTCCTTCACCGATTGAGACACTGTTTTCTTTCGTCGTATGGCCTTGCCATGGCGTGAAATACTGTGATGCAGTCTGTATTGTACTGTACTTTCCATTAAAATTGGAGATTTTGGCCGCTGCGGAAAGTGTACTCCGATAGCGGAAGTGGTTGCGGCGATTAGCAGAAAATCTTGGTTCGTGTCCTGGCATAACATAAATTTCCATTTGTTCAAAAATACGAGGGCTATTCGGAAAGTAAGGTCTGATAGGTCACGAATTGGAAAGGAAAGTGGAAATCCGTTGAAGCTGTGTACAGATATGTTGGGAAGTGTCTTTAGTAGACTGTCGGTCGCGTGACGGCACTCTCTCCACTTATGAGCACACAGCGAGCACGTAAAGATGCCTAGAACAATAGTCTTCCGCCAGGTGTGGGTTCCTGCTGAGAGGTTTCACCTGATTTCATGCAACCACACATAATCTAAATGTCAGACACTTCATCCCTTATTACAATTCACCGTCGTACACTGGAGGGGAGATGACGACGTCCTTGCAGCGTTTCCGATGATAAATGTTTGATGACTCATCACATAGGCAGGACTTGGCTCCGTCTGATGTTCTTCTCTGCTCACATGGACTGCTGGCTATGAAGAAATATCTTGGCACAGACAACGAACAGCAGGCTAGCGTAGAGAAGTGGCGGAAAGCAGTAGCACCTGCCTTGTAGGACGAGAGTACAGGAAACTTGGTACAACACAACGACAAATGTGTAAAATGAAGAAGCGAATACGTAGAGAAGTGGCTGAGAAGTGTAGAAAACTGTAGCAAATAAATAATTTTTGATTTTCACTGTGGGTTTCCATTTCGCTACTGATCGCACTTTACTTTCCGAACAGCCCTAGTTTTCCTACAGCTGATGCTGAACTTGGACTGAGCGGCTAGTCCCGGCGGAGGTTCGAGTCCTCCCTCGGACATGGTTGTGTGTGTTTGTCCTTGGGATAATTTAGGTTAAGTAGTGTGTAAGCTTAGGGACTGATGACCTTAGCAGTTAAGTCACATAAGATTTCACGCACATTTGAACATTGGATGCTGAACTATAATCGCGTTTTGCTAGTTCGTTCTGAATTGAATGTGGCTGATGATTGTTATCGCAGCGTCTGTTCTTTCGGACGTGCATGCATTCAGAAAGAGCATCCGTTAGTACTGTATAGTTCAACACAAACACTCCATCACATTTAAATCCTGGGTTTTTTCTGCTAACGTAAGGCACAGGGTCAGTATTGCGTCAAGTGTTCGTACATTTCTCCGGAATCCAAACTGATCTTCCCCTAGGTCAACTTCTACTAGTTTTTTTGACGTCCTGTAAATAAGTCGTGTGAATATTTTGCAAGCATAACTTGTGAAACAGATGGTTCGGCTGTATTCATACCTGTCAGCATTTTCCTCTTTAGAATGGGAATTGTTAATGGAAGAGAAATTAAAACACCAGAACGATAATATCGACGATGTATTTAATCATGCTCACGTCATGCTCAGAACATGACACAACCAGTGCAAAAGCACCACAGGGGCAAAGATGCGAGCTGGTGCCAGAGCGAATTCCACCAGCGCCACCAGCGGCGCTAGGTATGGAGATGTCTGCTTCGCCTCGGACAATTTCCGGCCAAGTATAGTCCGCCAATAACGACAACGGACAGAAGCCAACTCGGAAGATAGAAGAGCAGCTGTCACCCACTTGGTTATAGATCATCGTGCAGGGCTGATTTAGACAGGCAACGTCGTTTAGGGAGTTCTTAGAAGTGAACACACGGTTGTTGTAAACTGCGTTGGCTATGTACAGTGAAGTTTATCTACGATTATTTGCACTTTGTCATTGAGGGAGTTTTCTGTGTTATACTACAATCAGTGTTAGAGACTTCGTGATTCAACTAGTCAGAAAGGCAAGTAAACCTTTTTAACTCATTTGTGTGACTTTGTTAGTAATTTTTTGGTGTGTTGTAGAACCTTGGTTCTCCTATCCTGTTACCTGTCCCTGGGGCATAGCTTTATAATAGTGGCAGGAAGAAATTGTCTTTGCGGTGTGCTGCACCAGAAGCCGTTTCACGAATTCAGACACTGGGCCTACCGTAACAACAGCGGTAACTCGGCTTGCACAGACGGAGCGACGAGCCCTTTATAAAACCGGCGACGAGGGTTTACAAAGTCCTCAGAAGAGAATCTCATGCATTTTAATGCAGTTCAGAGCTGGTATAGCTTCATAAACAACCGTCTAACTACAGCCAGGACTAGCAGTTGGTCACTTTATTCAGTTCAGTAGTAACAGGGAACGTTTACAGTTGAGCACGATGTAGTTCTTCATACATAGTGAATACCAGTAAATCGTTAGACGTCCTCCGCAGAGGCAATGAAATGCTGATATTGTTTTGAGGAGGAACCGTGGGATAACAACGTAAGAGTGCAGAATATTTTATTGCTGTTGTAGCATCATATGTTGTTGTGTGCTGCATGCTTTTAGACTTTGTGCGGTAGTGGGTTTCAGGGGCGTCGTGCGCCACCTTTCCAGAGTGACGCAGTGTGGTGGACAGGGCGGTGAGAACGCGGCGTGCATTAGGGAGCCTGCCGGGGCCGGCGCCATCTCAGCCGTGTAACGGCGGCGCGATGTGCGGCGGGGAGCGCGAGCGGCAGCGGGAGTGGGAGTGGGAGTGGGAGTGCCCCACAGCCGCCCTACTCGAGTGCCGCGCCGCGCCTGCACTGTGTCCGCGGTGGTCGGTCCGAGAGCGCCTGCACGGTAGACCCTGGAACCGGCTCGCCCTCACGCGTCTTGCCAACACAGAGCTGTGTCCTGGAGCCAGGCCGTTAATGTTAGGTTACAAGGAATTTGTATCTACAAGATAGACATGAAAAACACAAAAGAAAAAAAGTACTAAAAAACCGGAATTACAGGTCCTTCACGGAAACTTCCAAAGTATACTAAAGGAACAGTATATACGAGGGCTGACCAATGAAGATTACGCCTTTTTTACAGATATTCACTAATCCATTCCACGGTTTACATGATACAATACTGGCCATTAAAATTACTACACCACGAAGATGACGTGCTACGGACCCGAAATTAAACCGACAGGAAGAAGATGCTCTGTTATGCAAATGATTAGCTTTTCAGAGCATTCACACAACGTTGGCGTCGGTAGCAACACCTACAACAAGCTGACATGAGGAAAGTTTCCAACCGATTTCTCATACACAAACAGCAGTTGACCGGCGTTGCCTGGTGAAACGTTGTTGTGATGCCTCGTGTAACGAGGAGAAATGCGTACCATCACGCTTACGACTTTGATAAAGGTCGGATTGTAGCCTATCGCGATTGCGGTTTGTCGTATCGCGACATTGCTGCACGCGTTGCTCGAGATCCAATGACTGTTAGCAGAATATGGAATCGGTGGGTTCAGGAGAGTAATACGGAACGCCGTGCTGGATCACAACTGCCTCGTATCACTAGCAGTCGAGATGACAGGCATCTTATCCGCATGGCTGTAACGGATCGTGCAGCCACACCTCGATCCTTGAGTCAACAGATGGGGACGTTTGCAAGACAACAACCATCTGCACGAACAGTTCGACGAAGTTTGCAGCAGCATGGACTATCAGCTCGGAGACCATGGATGCGGTTACCCTTGACGCAGCATCACAGACAGGAGTGCCTGTGATGGTGTACTCAACGGCGATCCTGGGTGCACGAATGGCAAAACGTCATTTTCTCGGATGAATCCAGGTTCTGTTTACAGCATCATAATGGTCGCATCCGTGTTTGGCGACATCGCGGTGAACGCACATTGGAAGCGTGTATTCGTCAGCGCCATAAATACTAGCGTATCACCCGGCGTGAAGCGATGGGGTACCATTGGTTACACGTCTCGGTCTCCTCTTGTTCGCATTGACGACACTTTGAACAGTGGACGTTACATTTCAGATGTGTTACGACCCGTGGCGCCACCTTCATTCGATCCCTGCGAAACCCTACATTTCAGCAGGATAATGCACGACCACATGTTGCAGGTCCTGTACGGGCCTTTCTGGACACAGAAAATGTTCGACTGATCCCCTGGACAGCACATTCTCCAGATCTCTCACCAATTGAAAACGTCTGGTCAATGATGGCCGAGCAACTGGCTCGGCACAATACGCCAGTCACTACTCTTGATGAACTGTGGTATCGTGTTGAAGCTGCATGGGCAGCTGTACCTGTACACGCCATCCAAGCTCTGTTTGACTCAATGCCCAGGTGTATCAAGGCCGTTATTACGGCAAAAAAAAAGGTTCAAATGGCTCTGAGCAGTATGGGACTTAATTGCTGTGGTCATCAGTCCCTGAGAACTTAGAACTACTTAAACCTAAATAACCTAAGGACATTACACACATCCATGCCCGAAGCAGGATTCGAACCTGCGACCGTAGCGGTCGCGTGGTTCCAGACTGTAGCGCCTAGAACCGCTCGGCCACTCAGGCCGGCTATTACGGCCAGAGATGGTTGTTCTGCGTACTGATTTCTCAGGATGTATGCACCCAAATTGCGTGAAAATGTAATCACATGTCAGTTCTAGTATATTTGTCAATTGAATACCCGTTTATGATCTGCATTTCTTCTTGGTGTAGCAATTTTAATGGCCAGTAGCGTATTTTTCAAAGTACCCCCTCTTATTTGAAAGCGTCTCTTCCAGTCCTTCAACAGATGCGCAGGTTATTCTTTTTCAGGCCCTCGAAAAGATTTGCCTAACGGTGCGAGCAAAAAAAGTGCAAGATCGGGGCTATAAGGTGGATACGGTACAAAGATAATGTAGAACTGAGCCAGAAATTGCATGAGTTGATTTCGATGTGAAGCCGCACATTGTCATGATTAAGTCAGGACCCAGTCTGTTTCCTTGCAAATTTATTTCTTCAGTGTAGCCAGTACTTTAGTGTAGTACGCTGCTGTAACAGTAGTGTCAGGGGGAACTGCAGGCTGGTAAATCATTCCATAACAGTCAAAAAAATCTCATCACCATCACTTTCCCTGCAAATGGAACACCTATAGCCTTGGTTTTATGTTGGAGGACTTGACGATTACCACACTAGGCTGGCTCGTTTTCCATCGGCATCATAATGGTTCAACTATAACTAACCACAATGCAAAAATTGATTCCAGAAAGGCATTCCCTCCTTCAGCAAAGAGACGCAGCATATCACGGGTTGTCTCCATAGGCACTGTCTTTGTTCGGGAATCAACAGGCGTGGCACCCACCGGACACTACCACAGGTCATAATGAGATGATCAGACGTAGTCGAGAAGACAATGCCAAATGAAATTCTCGACACTTCACTGATGTTACGTATCGTTATCTGCCGCTCATCACGGACAATTACAACAGCTGATGTTAACTTTTGTTACACCAGAAGCCGAAAAGTCAGCCCACCTTGCATAACTCAGACAAGTCGGCCTTATTTGTAGTCAGCGAGTGGCACAAGACACCGTTGCACAAGATAGAGCATCTTCACGGTACGCTTGGTGCAGCTTTTCGGTAGATTTTGTGGCTGTACGGTTTAAAAAGACACATAATTTTATTGCTGTCGCTTCATCTCCATTTTTTGGTATGCGAAATTTAAAGAGCGTCTAGAAAATAGGGCATTACTTCCAACCTACTGATACGAAAGACTTATTGACTATGGACACATTACATAAAAGCCCGCACTTCTAAAATATTCATTGCATAGATAGGAAATTATCACCGAAGCTACAGGCAAAAGTCTTTGTTGATCAGTACTCGTGTTGTACGAGATAGTAATATACACTAATTGAAGTAAAACGTTTCAGGAAACAAGTGTCCAATTTCGTTTTGGTCCCAGAATCATAGGGCTTAGAATGCAGATTCAAGAAATATTTAAAAGAAGGTGTTAGATAAGCTAAATAATTACTTTCGGATTTCATTTTCATAAATCTCATGTTCGACTTCTACATAGTTTGCGATTCTCGCGATATTCTTTCATGAGGGTAGGACTATTTATAATCCGACCACTTTGTCTCTTGTATTTATTTGTTCTGCTTAGACTGTCTTTTAAGGATTTCCAGGCAAAAAGTTGTGAGTTCTTGCGACCATCATGGCCATTTCTGTCTATCTATCTTCTGGAAAACTTTAGGTTTAGGTGATGTCAGCTGACGGCTTGAATTTGCAAGGGCGTCCGTCCACATACTGCAAGAACATATCTGTCCTTGCACTCGTGAAGCTACTCCTTTTAATAATGCTGGAAGATCGTCTTTAAGTAATTCTAAACATCAGTGATGCAACGGGAGAATCAACTGGTTATCGTTCCACACCACACATTCTTAGAGGAGCGTTCTTGAAAATGTGTCCCCACAAAGTGATGTGACTATCATCGGACCACCAACGTGAATTATGAATATTACTGATAGCGTCACCAGTGAAAATTGCTTCTTACATAAACGGTATGAGTCATTATTCAGAAAGTTACTGTTATCATACGAGAAAATTACTCAGAAATTTGCTATTAGCCTATGACGAAATTCACATCGTCCACCTTCGTCTCCTTCTCGAAGGTTTTGAATCTGCTGCAGATGATTAGTACAGACGGCTTGCATAACTAATGTCCGTATGTCGTTCTATGTTGGGCACCTATAGATGAAAAAATTCTATATGTGGCTGTTGAAGTATTATGGTCTACCGACTGAATAATATCTTCTGCTTCATCCACACTGTTCATTTGCATGTTCAGAAGACGTGTGACTACTGCACGCTGCAGCAGTCACATGCAATTTAGTGAAAAAAAAACGAATAAATATTTCTGAAACTGGAACTCTGCAGTTCGGAAATGGTCCACCGAATTCTCTATAAACAGCGCGAGCGTTCCCATTGCAAAACATTTCACAGATACCTAAACATACCCATTATTTCTAAATGCGCAAGACATGGTTAACCAATACAGCAAAACTGGATATATATTATATTATATGAAATTTTGGTGAGACGTGGCGGTTATGTCCGGACTTTCACGGTTTTCTTTTCGTTTCGGCATTTCGTCATTGACAAATGAACTGAATGTAAAAAGAGAACCACTCAGTAACAAAGATATTTACATCACATATTGAATAAAACAGCATAGACAGCACAACATTCACCTGCCAGAACACAGCTGATACAAAGTATCGCTTCCAACTAACCGTCACTGTGCGTTAAGTGCAAACTGGCTCTTATACGCCACAGAACGGTAAAGAAGACAGCGCCGCCAAATGGCGATAACGTAGAGGACATGGAATCGTCGTGCAAGGAACATGTTTTCACGCCTTTACAAAATATGAGAAGTAAATCATACGTAAGCGCGTTAACGCACATGCCTCTGTAGCGACGAAGCATATTTTACTCCACAGAGTTCAGTGAATACGCGGAACTGCCGAATCTGGGATACCGTTAAACCGCGTGTTCTGCACGAACAGCCATTGCTCTTACTGTAAGTGATTGTGTGGTCTGGATTCGCGAGCACCTTTATGCTTGATCCGTTCTTCTTTGGAGTAAATACACGCATATGGCCAGTCAGATGTACCGTGACATCTCCATCGAGACCTCCTTGTGCAGTATGTGATTCCTGCTTTGGAAGAGCGCAAGTGGGTTGAAACCATTCTTTTCATACAAGATGGAGCTACACCTCATATCGCTCGCCCAGAGAGAGATCTGTTTAATGCTGCCTTCAACCAACATGTTATCTCCAGACATTTTCCAGACGAATGGCCTGAACTGATGTGATTTCGAGTCTGCGGACATCTAAGAGAACGCGTTTACCAGGGATATGTTCTGTCTGTACCGATCTGATATACAAGATCAAGTTGCTCAGATGCCACAGGAACTACTGCGATCAACTGATGATAACGTCATTTTACGGACGCAGCAACTCGTAGACGTCTCTAGTGCTCATAATGGAAAGCGGAAATCAATCTCCTGTCTTTCGAAATTTTTGACCTTTTCTTCCCAAGCCCCGTTCCTAATCCATTAGATATGGAAATACTTTTGTGCATCTTTCTCGTATTCACAGCGCCAGATTTGCACCTAGTGGCCAAAACTGGAATTATTTTTTTTCCAGCACATATAGTTTCCTCATTAAAGCATTAGAATATCTACGAATTTTCGCTGCCAAACGATAATTACACCCCACTGTAATTATAACCACCAGGTATATCCATATCCATAGCTACCGGGGGTGTCTAGAGAGGAGGGAACAGGAAATGGGATATCCATAGCTAATAGGGCGAGATTAGTTAAAGTTTCGTGCAGGTAAAAATGGAGTTACTAAGTCACTGAGTCGCCACCATGACAGTGTATACGTCAGATGACGACGACAAAACTGAAGAAAAAAAATTATGTAGAACTGACGGGATCAATGGAGAAGATAAATGACCGAAATTGTATTTCAGTTACAGGGCATAAGAATGTACATACTGAGGAGAAAACTAACAATATTTAATAGTTGGTTATTATGTGGAAAATATGTTAAATGGCAATGGAGATAGGCTGATAGATTTGTGTAAGCAAAATGCCTTCAAGAGAATGAATATACGGTTTAAGCGTACGGCAATACATCAATATGCATGGGAACAGCCGACTCGTAAGTTAAGATAAATAATTGTCCATGTGATAGCAAGGAAGAAAACATGGTTGATTATAATGGAAGTAGGAGTTTTACAGGGCCCCAAATGAGAACCAGAACATTGCTTACTGATTTCAAGAAACTGATTTCGCTTTAGATAGAAAGAAGCAGCAGGTGAAGAGTTGGCAAGAATGAAGTTTTCGGTGCTGCGGTATAATGTGTTGAGTTTCCAGTAGGATACAACCTTCTTCCTTAATAAACTTAGACTGACATCCAAGGCATTACATACAAAGGATGATACTGTAGAGAATATGTATCATTCAGTTAATGTAATGTTACAAGGGGTGCCCTCTGAAGGTCCAGGGAATAAAACGAAATTGGGAAAAGGAAGGTGCAATCCATGATGCAATGAGGAAGTAGAGTAATGTGTGAAGATGAAAAAGCTGACCTATAGTAAATGGGTAACTACTCGGCTTCAAGAAGACTGAAAAACACATTAGCTAAGTGGGAAGAAACACAAAAGGCTATTAATAATGCTAAACATAAGATATAAGAGAAAGTCGGAGGGAATGTAGAAGAAAACTTTTGCGGTACTAGAGCAAGCAAAGCGTGGAAGGTACTGAAGACTATGAGAGTTGAAAATAAAGATGGTGGTTATATTTCTCTATTAAGCATGAAGGAGTGTGTACGGTATTACCAAGCCTTGGTCATGGAGAAGAAAGAGGAATTCACTAAATAAATATTAAATCTGACGGAAAATAACATTCATTTACATGACTGATAACATCTCAAGCAATTTTTAAAGTTATTAATCGTGTGAAAAATTGGCTGTTACCTGGTCCTGGTGGAATGAATATAGAGTTATTAAGGCAACTCTTGTCGTTGAGTCTGATATCATGGTCAAATTGCACAAAAAGTGTTTGGGGATTGGGCGCAGGTACCCAATAAATGGGAAACAAATTGTTATTGCTTCGGTCTACAAGAACAGGAATAAGCAGGACGCGAATATTACAGTAGTATACGGGTGATGCCATCACTAGTACGATTATATGGGAGTATTTAAAAAAACGATAGAGATGGAGGTTGGAGGTTGAAAATATCCAAAGTACTGCCAGAGGGATAGAGACCCTATGAGTTTTGATGGATCTGCAGATGGTCAATACATATATCACTCTTCTGACTTGTTTGACACACCCCAGCACGGATTCCTCTCCTGTGTCAACCTTGTCATTTCCAAGAACTCTTCAAAGTACTCCTTTACAGATTTTACCCTTTACCGCGCACTCTAGTACAATGCAAGTTATTCACTGATGTATTAAATCATGTCGTGTTATCCTGTCTCTTCTTGTCAGTGTTTTCCATATATTCTTTTCCTCGCCAACATTACCATACGATTCGTTACTCCAAACGTGCATTCTTAGAAATTTCTTCCTCAAATTAAGGCCTATGTTTGATACTAGTTGGCTTCTCTACGCCAGGCATGCCCTTTTAGCTAGTGCTAGTGTGATTTTCATGTCCTACTTACTCCTACCATCAACGGTTACTTTGCTTCTTAGGTAGCTGAATTCCTTAACTTTATCTACTTCATTAGGTCACTAATCCTGATATTAAATTTCTCGTTGTTCTCTTTTCCACTACTTCTCATTACTTTTCTCCTTCTTCTATTTACTCTCAGTCCATATTTTCTACTCGTCAGACCATTGATTCCAGTCAACAAATCCAGTAATCCTACTTCACTTTCACTGAGCATGGCAATGCCTTTATCGAATCTCATCATTGATGTCCTTTAGCCTTGAATTTTATTCCAATTCTTGAGCTTTTATTTTCGTCATTGCTTCTTCGATGTATAGATCGGAAGACGGAAGACTGCCCTACACCGTTTTCTAGCTGAGCAGTTCGTTCTTGTTTTTCCGTTCTTATCAAATCCTCGGGTTCTTGTCATATATTACCGGTCTTTCATTATTGCTTACCCCCATTTTCTCAGAATTATGATCATCTTGCAACAGTTTACACCTTCGAACGATTTTTCGGGTCAACAAATCCGTATGAACGTGTCTTGAATTTTCTTTTATCTTGCTTACATCGTTAAAACGTTTCAACATCCAACATCGCCAAAATATTTAAAAACATGAAACACCTTGTGTTATGAGAAACCTATTATAACGCGCTATTTTTATCCATGGGTCAGCGTAAAATGAAAATGTTTAACAGCGAAAGATTTTAAGGTCTGAAGAGGACAACACAGTCTGTTGAAACCGGTTGTCTCAAATAAAAAGAAAATATTTTATGAGATCTTGGCTGTTGAAAGGATTTTAACAATTGAACAGATCGTCGTTTAGTTCTCGCAAAGCGGGAAAATTCAGTCAATTTGCTTCCATCATCAGCTGTAACGACAGAACTCTCTTTCTGATGCCTTTACCTTTCCTAAAGCCAAACTAATCGACATCTAATTGTTCAGTATATTGTTCTTGTGTGCAACAAGGATACGTTAGCTGTTGGATGTATGAGTTTTTAATATGATCGTGCGATAATGTTTCTAATATGATGGTGTGCTAATTCTCGCACTTTTTCGCTGTTTTATCTTCGGAATTGTGTGGATGATGTTTGTCTGAAAGTCTGATAGTATGTAGCGAGTGTCACATTCTGTACACCAAAAATATTTGTGGACAATCTTGAAGAAAACTAGCGTGTCATCTTACATTAAACCATTTAAACAGTTCTGTAGGGTCTGTGTGAATGCTGTTAAAACAGGAAATGTAGTATCAACGGAGTTCCCTGTTACAAAAGCGCTACGCCAAGAGAATACTTTCGCACCGGCATTGTTTAAAATCTGTGTCGAGGAAGAACTTAAAGCGTGGAGGAGCACTTTTAAAGACATGGCAGTTCCTGTGGGGGAAGAAATCTTGTGTACACTTCTCTTCGCTGATTACAGTGTCAACGTAGCAGGAGACTGGGATGATTATCAGTGCATGCTTCGAATGTTAAAAGAGGAATATGATAGATAGAGGCTTACACTTATTTTGACAAAACCGAATATCTGACTGTTGGCGGCCTTAAAGGGGAGGGGGTTGAGGCCAGTAAGATCAGGGGATGTAAAAGTACATGATGGCTACGATATCATCAAACGGAAAAGTGTAAATGACAACTAGCTCGGTCCTTTGGGATGACAAAATAACAAAAAGGAACAAACAGTGGAATATCGTTCAGTCGTTATAAACGACGTTTCCTACAGAGCAGAAACATGGGAAGTAAACGAGTGTCAGAGAAACGAGCTGCTTGTACTAGAGATGGACTTTTGCAGACGCAATCGTGGTATCTCCAAACTGAATCATAAGACGGGCTATGGGCTTCGATAAATCCATACTATACGTCACATAGATGGAAAGTCTGAAATGGTATGGGCGTCTAGAAAGGATGAACGGTAGCCTATGGCCTCAGAAACAATCGCAATGGACCCCAGCGGAAAGAAGGAGTGGCCAACCTTGGGACGCGAGGGATGCCGAAGGATCACAAGAAGGGGACTAGGGTGGTCGGAAAAAGTGGATTACGGGAAGGGAGAAGTGGTGGCAGCCGTAAAATACTCCCAATATGATGATGATTATACTTAGATGTGGAAATGAGTCTCACTGGGTAACAAACTCGAGTTATTGTCATCATGTGCTACGAAGTATTTGTGTATATACCTGCAATATTGGCATAGTCCATGAAATTTATAAATCTCTCAGCAAACTGGTCCATCTTCACAAAACAAAAATATACAAAATACAGTAGTAAATACATAATTTACTCGACATGTGGTTTGGCATTACACAGTTGCTGTGTCCTGCCAAACGACCAAAAGAGCAGGCGAAGTAGTTAGCAAACTGGACACGTGTTCGGTAGGTCGAAGGTTTATTTCCACTTCCGATCATCCGGATTCAGGTTTTCCATAATGTCTCTAAATAAATGCTGGGTTAGTTCCTTTAAATAGACACTGGTGTTCTCCTTCCCTATCCTTCCGTTATCCGAGCTTGTACTCGGTCACTAGTGACTTGTCGTCGACGGGACGTTAAACTAATCTTCCTTCCTTCCTTGCTTCCTGCCAACCCAGTTTTCTACCAGTTTTTCAATTACTCGTTGATGGAAATCCGCTCCTTGATCACGAAGTAATTATTAGGAAATTTCTCTTCCCTCCAGATGTTGTTCTCCCATAATCCTCTCACTCCACAATCATTAGGAAATCTCTTTTCCCCCAGATGTTCCTCTCCCATATTACTCTGTCGTGGATTTCGATGGCCTTCGTTTCCGATCAGCATAACCCAGACAACCCCTGCCATGATCATAACGTTGGCATCATTTCACTCCAATTTGGAATCTAGACTGTATACCGAAAGATTTTTACTGTGAATCTCTGCGCAATTTAGACTTTTGCCCTCTAGAAGCGTACTGTTATTACATTACCAGTTGCCGCACCTTTTCACTCACACACTGTGATGCAACTGTGATCGATACCGCAGAACTCTGTTGCGGGAAACCGAGAAGATGTATTCTCTTCTAACAATGCGCTTCCAGCCGGTGTGTCCGAACGGTTCTAGGCGCTTCAGTCTGGAACCGCGCCGCCACTACGGTCGCAGGTTCGAATCTTGCCTCGGGCATGGATGTGTGTGATGTTCTTAGGTTGGTTAGGTTTAAGTAGTTCTAAGTTCTAGGGGACTGATGATCTCCGATGTTAGTCCCATAGTGCTCAGAGCCATTTGAACCATTTTTGAACAATGCGCTACTCTTGTAGAACAATGGGACGATATCTGTGACTTTCTTTCTGAGCTCCTTACGTACTTACTGGTTCACCCACCCCCCTTCCACCGCCCCATCCCTTTGCCACGACCATCACCATTTTGCGTAATGCGCCTGCTCATACTTCGTTACTTGTTCGTCAGTATTTTGGCCAAAAGCAATACGGTAATGAGACACATCCTCCATATTCTCCAGACGTGATATCATGTGACCTGTTTTGTTCCCAAAATTAAGAAAACCCTGAATGGTCGCTGTTTTATGAGCATAGTCGATATGCAAAGCGCATCGTTAAGACAGAAGCAAAGTAAAAGCTAAAAGCTCGAGCCCCGCAAGTGTTTCGGGGATTGAGAAAAGAGCGGGCCTAAATGATATCGAATGACATCCAGTTTGAAGCGAGTAATACTGATGTAGACAGATAAATATAGTTCTCGCCAAGAAATGATAATTCTCATTATTTTGTGAACACGGTACGTGGCCTGCAGCTGATGGTGAAAAAGACGTAGAAAATCGTCGCGAATTTGTGGGAAAAGAGCAATGCTATGATGTCTCGTCTGAAAGTTTGCAGATAACGTTACTCGGTCCGTGTTTTACACTACGGCTTCTTATTACTTATCTGACATAATTTTATAGATAATACTGTGCTGTTGTGTGAGGATCTAGAAAGGGCGTCATCTTTGAGGAAGGGAGACTGCCGATTGATTCGCTTCAAACGTTATTGACACTGCGTAAGTATTGAAATATCATCCAGTTCTTGAAAGATGCGAAAAAATAAGTGTTATGTACCAGTATTACTGGTTGTTGAGAAACGTAGACAACGTTAGTTCTATAATAAGTCTAATTGTGTTCCGTCAGCAATGTTGCCTCCTTGCGTTTAGCTGGATGAAACAATGGTGGTAGTCTTGTTACTCTATTCAATAGTCGTTTTACTTACCATCTGTTTTGGAACCTTTGTACGCACGTTATACATTATTAATACTCTTATCGTGTGCCCTGCCTTTCATATAGCCTTCCGCAGTTACCTATTCAGTGGAGCTTTTTGTCTATCTCTCATAAAGTTTTCAATGAAAGGTTGTAGATACTTCGTGGTAATACCTTATGCCTAAGTATGTTAACAGTTAGTTCGATTGGATTCAGCACGCTATTGTAAGGAGTTAATCGTAGAGAAAAGAGAGCTCTTTTCTTTTGACGTCCTGCCCTTGGTCTAAATAGGTATAGGTTAATTTGTGTTAGCAATATATATCAGTACCCGCCAGACCATGTGTTCCATCCCTGAAACACTGTTTTTATGAACTAGGACAAATCTGTTTTATTTGCAGGAACCAAAGTGTGTGGTCTGAAGCATTAGAATATGTAGTTCATACAAGAATTTAACATAATTTGAACTGCTCACCTCGCTTGCTGTCAGCAGCTGAATAGTAAAACACTTCTTACACAAACAACGAAAAAGATCTCCATATAGTAACATCAAGTGCTCCGTACTTCACCATTGGCAGTATGCATGATGGCACGTAATGTTCCTCAGCCATTCGCCATCCCCAAACTCTGCCTTCGAATTGGCAGTATAGAGAAGTCAGAGTCCAGAACACTTCTTTACAGTCATCCACTGTCCAGTGGCGTATCTCTTTACACCATCTCGAGCGACGATTAGCACCGACTACAGAAATGTGAACGAGACGCTCGACCATTGCACACCATTGCACAGTCATTCTTCCGGCTTGACTTCTACCAGCACTGTGGGACTCACTAGTGATTCCTTCCTCTGAATTCGTGCCATTTCGTACAGCCACCCTCGGCGATGCTAAACGGTTCCTGTCTGTCAGTACATGTTGTCTGCCTTATTATGCTTCATCTGTGGTTGTTCCTTTGCGTTTCCACTACACAATCACAGTACCAACAGTTGACCTGGACTGTTTTTGAAGGGTTTAAATGCCCCTTATGGATATGTTAGTCAAGTGATATGCAAAGAGTAATCCATGTGCGAAGTCGCGGAGCTCTCGTGGCGGACGCTTTCTGCTGTCGCTGCTTTTCTGGTGCTGACAACCTCGCCGTTCAGCGACCATAAACTGATTCACTTCGACAACACAGTACTCTTTGCCTTCTGTTACACTGCTGGTGGTCAGTTCCGTAATGCGAAGGGGTGTCCGGATGATTTGGTCAGATATTGCATCAAATATTTTGAAACCACGGAAATATCGCTGATTTACTAACCTAGCGTTTGTTGGGAGCACTAGATTTCTTCACTCCTCTACCTTCAGCAGCTAGTATTTAGGGCCGATAAAGATATTTCAAAAGTGCTATGTGGGTTCATCTGAAATGAGATATTATTGCGACGTCGATTGTCGACTGATATGCAGAGGACTCAGTTTCTATTCCAGGTACTGCTAGGGAGGTTTCCTTGGTGGAGAGATTGGAACGAGGTGCACTGGAACTCGTGGAGCCCGTTGAGGAGCTACTTGACATCCCAATGACACCATTGTCACAGGGTGACACGGCAGTCGTTCGGTTCCGGTGGGCCTGTAGGGGCCTGAGTGTACAGTATAGGTGGCTTTCAGCATTTTGTGCAACTGATTGCCTGTGCGACTGCTAGCAAGTATTCCAAGGAGATTTGATATTCTTTATTTTGACAAATAGGTTTTTTTTATGTGGCTCACCCTCTACAGATCGAAACAGAGATGGCAGATAGTAAATTTAGGTAGCAACAGTAAATAATTTTTCCAAAAGGAGATATAGAGTACACAAAAAATTGGACAATATTAGAATACGTAGAAGGATTTTCATTTGGGTGCTGACACCTGACGCAACTGTCGGCGTAAGGTTGCCTGTGATGTATTTACGACGTTCTTTTTTTGCGGTATATCACTGCTGGCTACGAACAGTTGGTGTGCCTACGTACAGGCCAGCAGACTATCATACTATTGGTTTGTTACACCCTTTTCTCACTCTTTACTGTCTCTTTAACTTTCCTTTTTTGAAATCTAATACTGTTATCTTAATTGCAGAGCAGAAACTGTCGTTCTCAAGAAAGGAAAATCCTCTGAAAATCGTAAAAAGCCATCTTCTGAAAATAATTTTCTGTTTCAGGAACAGAACCACACGAATTTACAAAAGAATGTCTTTTACATGCAGTCACATGTAGCATTGGGATAATTTTTACAATTACTATTACCTTTCACAATTGTTCAATGTGCCCTCCACCAGATGCATGACAAACATCCTGACGAAAGTACAGTCGTCCCATATTTTTATTTACGAACATATATGTATCTATGGGATTCACTGCTGTTGCTATGCCATGTCCCAGTACAACTAGCAACAAATTTTGAAAGCGGTGAAGAAGGAGTCTTTCACAAAGTCCCAAAAAAACAAACGCGCGTCCAATGATATCGGGCCACCCTGAAGCTCAGTACTGTGCTGGTGGTGTAGTCCCGTACCTTCGACAAGTTTCACGGTGCGTATTTTTAGGTTCATTGCTGCTGTTTAAACGGACAACGAAAAATGCCTTTTGCTGCTACGCTATGGCCAGTTTTAATCTGCCAGGATGTTGAGATTGTAATGAAGTGGTGTGCTACTCTGGCCAGTGATTAGTAGGCGATAGCGAATCTGCAACCTCTACCCAGGAGGTATGCTATCCTGCAGCGAGAAGTTAAGGCCGCACAGCGATTCTCTTGAGACAGTTTGTTTATGCTGTTGACGCCAGTTTATGTGGAGGTGCTGGCCGTGAACTCACGCCGCTCGATGGACTGAGATCGCTGGCAGCCAAGCCTTCGGGAACTTATAGCTACACTAGCAGATCATGTTGTAATGGCGTGTAGTTATTTCAGTAGCCTCTCTTACTTTTCACCGTTGCATACACGGGTGCCGAGGAAGCAAACGAAGTTCTTGAAAACCAGTAGATTGACTACAGTCCTGGGGGTTTCTGCTGTAGCTGTTGAAGTGTATATAACATACATCGGTCAATGTGAGCAGGGAACCCCTGGGTAAAAGCTGCCGTTTCGCTGTTTCCTATCAATCATCTGCCACAGTAGCACAACCAATAGCTTACAGTACAGACACTTCTCCATAGCTATGATTACTTCAGATTAGCCTTTGGACTCTGAGAGCTTAATGTCTGCAGGCAACAGAGAACTGAAATGAGGCACTATATAGGGAAACACCGTCACCAAAATCTAGCGGTCGGTCGTCTTTGGCCGGCCGATGTGACCGAGTGGTTCTAGGCGCTTCAGTATGGAACCGTGTGACCGCTACCGTCGCGGGTTCGAATCCTGCCTCGTGCACGGATGTGTGTGACTCCTTTGGGTTAATTACGTTTAAGAAGTTCTAAGTTCTAGGGGACTAATGACTTCAGATGTTAAGTCCCATAGTGCTCAGAGCCATTTAAACCATTTGGTCGTCTTTGAGAGGACTGCTGCAAAGTCGGTCGAAACGACAGCACATAGGTTATATTAGTGTTTCCTAACGATGGGGCTAAAACTGCACGCGAAATGATTTTGCTGAGATTGATGCCTACGAACTGATGTTTATAAATGCATTACTCCAAAATTCCGTCTTCCTCGTCCATACAGAAAGGAAGTATTTGTTGTTGATGCACTGGAATCGTATTTACGAGAAGCTTTGATCAAGTTTGCAGTTCAGTCATTGAGATTTAGATATCCGTGAGTTCCAATATCGATTCAGACACGTGCGGGAGAGTTTAATGTGATATGACTGATATCCTACCGTATGCTTATCCAATCTCAGCTTCTGCCACTCCTCTAACCAACTCGTGGACAGGGCATTTGCATCATCCACAATTCCTCTTCTTCATCTAAAAACAGCAGAACCCAACGTCACCGAGTATCTTGTTTTCTAGATTCTTCATTTACAACTAAGAGGAAGTGTTTTCTTTCTTCCCACTATTCCAGTTAGTGGAGGACAATCACTATTTGTCGTCAGGAAGATCCTTTTAAGGAAATAACAATAAAAGTGCCACAAAAGCCATCCGGAAGCGTTCATGGATTTGAACTGGAAACCCACACACTTTTTTAAAAAAAAAGTTAGGGTTTAGTGTCGTGTCGATGACTAGATCTGTAGAGACAGAGTGAAAGCTCAAAACAGTAGGGCAGCTATAGGTAAGGAAAAAAGAGACCGTTCTTTTCACGGGACCCACCCTTAAGCAGCCTTAATCAGTTCAGGTAATAACGTAAAAAATAAAAGTGGATAGTCGCATTGGGATTTTAGTCTCTCTCTTCCGTGATGAGAGCCCAGCCATTTTCATCGCTTCTGTACCTCACTTGATATACCATGAGTAAACAAAAATTTTAAGGGTAATTCTGTTATTGTTTCCTTACACATGATAATATTTCCCCATGACCTACTTCCATTTTTAAACCTAATGGTTTTATATTTTCTGGAGATGATACTTAAAACGTCAAGTCTGGTTTTTGGAAGGAATACACCAAAACTGTTACTTTTCGTAGTCCTTTGCTTACTGCTCGAAAACATCGTGATTCGTGTGTCTGCGATTAGAAAACGACAATGCAATTTAGAGTGACATATTGATTAATATCTGGGCATATACATAATGTATATCTGGCGGCAGTTTACACTTGATTCATTACCATTTCGATGTGCAGCAATTAATTACATTTGATAATGTTGCAATGTATTCGGTGAGCACTTCCTATTCAAATACTGATAACGTTATTTATTGTTTAACGAATGCAACATGCGGCATTGTGAACAAAGTGAATATCAAATTGAATATTTCATAAGCAAACTAGACTGATAGATATTTTGCATATGATGAAACTGAATTCTGGGAGTACAAATTTGAGGGAGGCGCGAAGACAAGACGTATCTACATATAGTCACTATTTTTTACGTTATTAATTTCTTACTTCTAAAAGTAGCAAACGTTATTAGAATGAAAACAACAATGAAACTAACTGATTTCCTTAGTAACAGCAAATTTACATTTCTTGTTTACGACAGTTTCATTCGATACATTTGTAATGTGCACATCTCACACTTGTAAACTGATAAGACTTTATTATACTTATGTACACGTAATTTGAGGTATTTGTACTATTTCTTTAAATGCATGCCAAACAACTTGACCGCATCTGAATCAACCAAACAAAGGAAAACAAATATACAGAGATATCAGTAAATCATTCGTATAAAGGCAGCACATAAAGTGATACTAAAAGATTAATATTAATCTGGCCATAGGTAAAACCATATAACACATGCAGAACCATAAAATATGCGTCATATCAAAACTGTTAGAAAAGTAAGGAAACGCAATGAATGTCTTAACGCAGAAGATGGTGTGACTCATTACAACACACGGATTCAACTGATCGTCATGTAGTGTAAATATGTTACAGAGCAAGAAACAGAGATGACTGTTATAAAAAAAAACCAAAGGAAGGAGATATGTAACTCATGCTACTTCATACATTAAGTATTCACAGTTGTTGCGCACTTCAGATAAATTTTGACACACTACAATAATAAAAAAGCTATTACAATGAAATGCACACAATACTTTACAGAAAATAAATTTTCTTAGGTAATTTGAGATTCGGAAAAACTGTGAAATGACACGGTAAGGATTGAGAATTACGGCCAACAAAAATTCTGCATAAACTTTGGACACGATGCATCGTCTGTTACAAAAATAAATAATTATTTTTAAAAATCTGTTGGTATTTTTAAAAATATATTTGCCAATGTATTACCGGTAGACTATATCTAAGAGGCAGCAATACACTGTTTGACTCTTCTAAGAATAAATATTCTTGGAATTTTAACAGTGAACATGCCTCTTTTGCCCCAGTTTATCTTCTTTACTTTATCTACTAATACTACTTAGTAACAGACACATGTGTCTTCTGTTTCTCCACTGAAAATGCATATTCTAACCAAGAGACACGAATCACGTAAAGCACTGGAAGATATAATGCTAGCAAAGTGGAATAACAGAAGATAAATAATTCTTAAAAACTGAGATAGATTACCAGCATGGACAATGATGCAGGAGCAAACTTACAGGACACAAATGAATTAAAGACATTGGCTACCAGTGGGCACTGATCTATATCAATGGGGCAAGATGAAAATTTGTGTCCGACAGAGATTCGAACCTAGGTCTCCTGCTTACTACGCCACCTGGACGCAGCGACCACCACATCTTTACGGACTACCCTTGCATACCTCCAACCAGACATAAATTCTCAGCTTATACGATCCCTTACTGAAGTACTGCCTCTGCTCATTAGCCAAATACACGTGATAATACTATTAAAATGCAGAACTGAAAAATAAGTGCAACAGTACGCTGTAGCTGTACTTATTTACGTCAAATGGAAACCCATCCAACTGGTTTCACAGCTTTCATGTTGCGTCTTCTGGTGTATATAGATGTTATGCCATATGGTGTAAGAAATACTTACAGACTGCCGCAGAGTAACAGCTAGCGTGGCAGCCGCTACTGCCTATAGCACATGACATAGCATTTATATACACCAGAAACTGCAACTTAAAAATTGCGAAACCGGTTGTGTGGGTGTCTGGTCGATTTAAATAAATATAGGTGCTTTTGGAATTTTCATTCAGTTTTATATCTTAATAGTTTTAGTACCTGTATTTACTGATTGTCTAAATTAGTGAATGCGTAATTTCATGAAAATAAAAGTGAAACTCATGTTTAGTTTGTTTCATTTTATCAGTAACTGTGTATAGGGACAAATGCAGAATTCATTCCCTCATCATTGCTAGGGCTTCAGCTGCTCCAAAGTCTCCAATCAAGAAACGACACTTCATTTTAGACATGCAAATTCTTAATAGACACAATGTAACACGTAAGTTACTGCAGCAAACGTCATATCAAAAGAAAAAGTAAGAGAGTGTCAAGGGGGTAGAGGTCTCGCAATGCCGTTAGAATGTTTTATTAAATGACACCATAAGATATAGATCTACATGTATCACGTTTCATTTTCACATATCCTGAGCGGCACTGACACCCGGATTGATTCTTTTCCCCAGCTTATCAAATTGGCTTAATCGTGATGGCGCTGACCCAGTCTACATTTCCTCATATTCCAATAAGTAATTTCCGTAGATATGTTGTCTTACTTTTATTTCAAAAACATTTATTTACAAGCTTAGTTTATTACGTTGATTGAAAATCAAATGTGGAAGTGTGATACGAATGATATAAGAAATTACGTATTATAGTGCACTCCAACCCGCATTTGTCAAAGTCCCCAGCGAAAGTGGGTTAATTGCTTGACGTCACTCCAGTTACACATTCTCATCGCAGCTTTAATCACCTGTCGACCGAGGAGAAATTAAGCTGAAAATAATTTCTTTTACACTTAACCGACGATATTCAGTGTTATTAAGGATTCTGCTCCTATATCTTAATGGTGTGTGACATTTAGCCGACGTCCTCAAATGAGAAGGTGGCTTAATCTCTTCGTTAACTGAAATGTCTCATTACATATTAGATTCATTACCTTAATTTCACATGAAACCAAAATCATTCCAAACTTAGAAACAGAGAAAGAGTCAAATTTTAAAACGAATTGCTTATACTGAAATATCTGGACCCCAACACACAATACAGTGTTTATATTAACGAGCGTGATTGTAGTAACCCAGTTTTAATCAGTTCATCACATCTGTTATCAGTCATTGCCACTATGTTCAGGATGAACTTTCTGTGAATCGTAATCGAAATACATACGTGCTTCCTGGGAACGCTTCTCAATCACTGTAATTTGTGAGACTCATCTGGCTACTGTGTGTGGATAGTTTTTCGCACTTGAAAGCAGATAGTGAAGTTTCGAAGAAGTACTGTTCACATATTAATGAAGCGCCGAATTTGATGAAAAACGTGTATCAGCCAACAAAAGGTGACTAAGGAGTAATTAGTTATGACATGAGATTACAAAATTCGATGTATTATGTTAAGGTGAACAAAAAGCAATTATAGTGGACGGACCAGTGCTAAACTAAAATACCGTTGGCTAATTGGCTCAGTGTAAGCACGAATCAAAACTTGAGAAGAAACTTCCTGGCAGATTGAAACTGTGTGCCTCTGAACATAGTGGCAATGACTGAGAACAGATGTGATGAACTGATTAAAACTGAGTTACTACAATCACGCTCGTTAACAGAAACACTGTATTGTGTGTCGGGCTCCAGATATTTCAGTATTAATCTGCCAGGAAGTTTCATATCAGCGCACACTCCGCTGCAGAGTGAAAATCTCATTCTGGAAACATCCCCCAGGCTGTGGCTAAGCCATGTCTCCGCAGTATCCTTTCTTTCAGGAGTGCTAGTTCTGCAAAGTTCGCAGCAGAGCTTCTGTAAAGTTTGGAAGGTAGGAGACGAGATACTGGCAGAAGTACAGCTGTGAGGACCGGGCGTGAGTCATCCTTCGGTAGCTCAGATGGTAGAGCACTTGCCCGCGAAAGGCAAGGGTCCCGAGTTCGAGTCTCGGTCGGGCACACAGTTTTAATCTGCCAGGAATTTTCATATCAGCGCACACTCCGCTGCAGAGTGAAAATCTCATTCTGGAAACATCCCCCAGGCTGTGGCTAAGCCATGTCTCCGCAGTATCCTTTCTTTCAGGAGTGCTAGTTCTGCAAGGTTCGCCAGAGAGCTTCTGTAAAGTTTGGAAGATAGGAGACGAGATACTGGCAGAAGTAAAACTGTGAGGACCGGGCGTGAGTCGTGCGCCGGTAGCTCAGATGGTAGAGCACTTGCCCGCGAAAGGTAAAGGTCCCGAGTTCGAGTCTCGGTCGAGCACACAGTTTTAAGCTGCCAGGAAGATTCATATCAGCGCATACTTCGCTGCAGAGTGAAAATCTCATTCTGAAAACTTGAGAAGTCAGCCTCGGGAACGATGTGTGAAAGAGGCGTCGTAGATAAATATGATAAAATGACATACTATCATTACACATTATGCAACCAACTTATTATAATTTTCTTGTGGGAAAAACTTCAAAACCGTTTGAAAATACCGTTTCGTGTACTTTTAAAAATAGCGTTTTGGATTGTTAACGAAAGAAAAATAAAAGAAAGTCAGATGAACATTATACTGACTTCTTGAGCCTAACCATTATTTATACCTGAAGGCTGAGCGAACATGAAGAGGATAGTTCAACTGACATCTTACGTAAATGCACAAAACGTATTTAGAAATCACTAGACCTCTTTTCACTGATAACGTATTCAGGCTGAACTATAAAATTAGCATAATTATTGTGGTATGATATATTTCGATAAATGCAGGCGAATTTGAACAATGAAACAAGTAGTTTTGTCTGAACTACACAAATTCCCAAATGAATATTTCTTATTGTTTCCTGCCCTGGTGCAAAGGTAGGTGTTCTAGTACAATTTTCTCAAGTGTGGATCGAGAGTGACCACTTAGGTAAAGCGTCTATCCTTGTTTTCGGAACGTGCAGCTGCTAACACATACCTTTAGGATACTCAGTCTTTCAAAAAAATATCCGACCGCTGTGAAGTGTGCGCTACTAGTTCCCTGGAGCTTTTTAAATGTCAGTATCACTTTCGCCTTGCTAGTGACCTAAGATAAACTTCTCCTCAAATCAGAAATGAAATTATGAACGTAGTGCTGGTCTACTCGAAGTAACTTTTTTCGGGAGTCTGATGGCTTTAACGCAAGGACTAAAGCGCCTTAAATTTACAAAGAGCTAGCGACAGATTTAGCTGACATTACATACGTCACTCGTGCCTTTTCACCCACCATACAAAATTCAGGACAATACGCCAGAACTAATGTTTTCTTTAATAAGTAGCCTTACTTCTTCATTCACCAGGTAATTTCTAGTCTCTCATTGTTTTATTGTTAATACTTGAAATCCCGTCTCGCTGAGCAGTTCTAGCTGATGCAGGTGGTGCGCTTCAGTCGGGCCAGAGGGCGACGGCATCGGCGAATAGGTGTACAGAACGCCACACCGAGGGTGCGTGTGGTGGTTTGGGACATGAAAAGGACAGGGAAGTACGGAACTGCGGCGGGACCCTGGACTGGGACATGCATCGGGTCGCGGACAGCAGCTGAAAAGGCTTCAGTGAGGCGCTGAGGACATCGTTTGACGCACGTGACGAACTTATTTTGCATTGGCCAACAGACTTGCCGCAATGAGCGATGCAGGGTGTATTCAGAAAACTAGGATGAGTTGGGTTCGCCGTCCAAAGCGAATACTTCCTGGACGAAACTAAACAGTGCTGACTGGAGTTGGAGCAGACAGTTTGTAGGTAGTAAGGCAGTGGGACTGTACAGCCAAGACGTGCTGTGGCCTGCTGTCAACACTAGGAATCGTCTTCCCGGAGCAGTAGCAGTGTTTGTCTCTGTACGTCCAGCAGATACGGAAGCTGGGGGAAAGAAGTGCTACTGGAAGTGGGGTTTCCGTTAAGACAGTGCGATGGCAGTATATAATGCCATTACGTCACGCTAACCGTTGAATTCATGATGGCATTCTTCAATTTTCAAGATTCTAGTTGATGATGCACGGCACTGCCGGTATTGGGGCTGTAATTTGTGGAACAGTGCATTGCCTTTGGCACCTTGTTCGCTGGTATTTGAACCACTGGTGAGTGGTTTGGGAATGCCAGTTCGCCCTGCAATTTCCTGCTTAAGGAGCGCAATTCGTGAGTCTTATTTTCTTCTACTGACAAAGGTTTGTGAGTGCTACAATCAGCTCTGCAGTGAATTTTGCATCTCCCATCACAATTCTCTTCGTCCGTCGCGACTACTCAGCACACAATTACGTTCGGGTTGTGACGCGTTTTCCCCGTATGCGGTGTAATTCTTCGATGCTGTGATTCTTGAAACACTAAACACGTCGCCTACCCTACTTACGGAAGCACCCACCATACGACCATCATCAGTTTGGCCACGTTCGAATATATTATTCTCTAACATAACGCAGTCTTAATTACATAAAATACTGCTTTAAGGGCAATTGCCTTCTGCGACGTACTGAGAACATTGCACAATCGCCGCTCGTGATCAAGTAGATATGTGCAGCCTGCAGGCTTGGCTAGCACCTACATTTATATTGAAGTATACATTTCCCTCGGTGTTTCCCAATTTTTGTTTACCCCTGTAAATACTGGGCCAGTAACAATAAAGAAACCGTGGGTACGAGTGAAAATGCTCAACTGATCGACGAAAGAAGGAAGTACCAAAATGTCCAACGAAAGACACGACTTCAGTGATATGTCACTTTGTATTGAAATAAATAGGAAGTCTCAAGAAAGCGAAGAAGAAATGGCAGGAGGAAAAATTAAATAAACAGAAAATTATATGGTCATCGGCAGGACTGATTTAGCACAAACATAACTAATAAAAACTTCGAAGAAATTAAAAGTGAGGGCGGGAACATTAAAAGTGTAATAGGAATTCCTCTGTGAAATAATGACACAAGAGGTGGGTGGAGTTGAGTTGAGGGAAGAGACCAAACAGCGAGGTCATCGGTTTCTTCGGTTTAGGGAAGGACAGGGAAAGAAGTCGGCCGTGCCTTTTCAAAGGAACCATCCCGGCTGAGGACACAAGAAGGGATAGATATAAAGAGTACTATGAAGGACTCTACGAGGGGGAGGATTTGTCTGATGTAGTAAAAGGAAAAACAGGAGTCCATATAAATGTCGTAGGTGGGCCAGTAACAGAGATTAACAGATCTTAGGAAGATATGTGAACAAATAAGGCAGAAGACATATGTAACAATCCTTTGGAATTCTGCAAAATCATAAAACTTATGCCAATCAAACAGCTGTGGGAATTGGTGTCTACGTAAGTGGGAAGGGAGGCATACCGTCACACTTTCGGAACAATATCAACCACATGATCGTGAAGATAGCAAGAGCAGATCTGTGCGAGAATTATCGGACAATCAACTTAACGACTAATGCACCCGAGTTTCTGACTAGAATTATAGAATGAAGAATGGCTACGGGACTCGAGGAGCTACATCTGCATGGTTACTCTGCAATTCACACTTAAGTGCCTGGCAGAGGGTTCATCGAACCATTTTAAAACTGGTTCTCTAGCATTCCGATCATGAATGGCGCGTGGGGAAAAGTAACACCTAAAACTTTCTGTTAGAGCTCTTATTTCTCTTATTTGATTACGATGATTATTTCTCCATACGTAGGTGGGTGTCAACAACATATTTTTGCATTCGGAAGAGAACGTAGGTGATTGAAATTTCGTAAATAGATCTCGCCGCAAAGAAAACCGCCTTTGTTTCACTGACTGCCGCCACAACTCGCGTACCGTATCAATGACACTCTCACCCCCATTGCGCGACAATACGAAACGAGCTGCCCTTCTCTGCACTTTTTCTATGTCCTCCGTCAATCCTACCTGGTAAGGATCCCATATCGCGCAGCAATATTCCATCAGAGGACGGACAAGTGTAATGTACGCTGTCTCTTTAGTGGGTTTGTCGCGTCTTCTAAGTGTTCTGCTAACAAAGCGCAGTCTTTGTTTCCCCTTCCCCACAATATTATCTATGTGGCCTTTCCAATATAACTGCTCGTAATTGTAATTCCTAGGTATTTAGTCGAAGTGACAGCCCTTATATTTGTGCGATTTATCGTATACCCAAAATTTATCGGACTTCTTTTAGTACCCATGTGAATGACCTCTCACTTTTCTTTGCTTAGTACCAATTATCACTTTTCGCACCATACAGAAATTCTCTGTAGATCATTTTGTAATTGGAATTGATCGTCTGTTGATTGTACTAGACGGCAAATTACAGCGTCATCTGAAAACAATCTAAGGAGGTTGTTCAGATTATCACCTAGATCATTTACGTAAATCAGGAACAGTAGAGGGCCTATGACACTACCTTGCGGAACGCCAGGTATCACTTCTGTCTATCACTACGAATTATGACCTCTCTGAGAGGAAATGGCGAATCCAGTCACACAGCTGAGACGACGCTCCATATGCACGCAATTTGATTAATAATCGCTTGTGAGGAACGGTATCAAAAGCCTTGTGGAAATCTAGGAATATGGCATCGATCTGAGATCCCTTGTCGACAGCACTCATTACTTCATGGAAATAAAGAGCTAGCTGAGTTGCACAAGAACGATATTTTCTGATTCCATGTTGGTTATGTATCAGTAAGTCATTTTCTTCAAGGTGATTCATAACGTTCGAGTACAGTACATGATCCAAAATCCTTCTGCAAAATTGAGGTCACTGATAAGGGTCTGTAATTCAATGGGTTACTATTTCCTTTCTTGAATATTGGTGTGACCTGTGCTACTTTCCAGTCTTTAGGAACAGACCTTTCGTCAAGTGAGCTGTTGTATATGATTGCTAAGAAAGGCGCTATTGTGTATGCATACTCTGAAAGGAACCTGACTGGAATACCATCTGGACCGGAAGACTTGCCTTTATTAAGTGAATTGAGCTGTTTCGTAACATCTAAGATATCTACTTTTATGTCACTCGTGCTAACAGCTGTTCTGGTTTCGAATTCTGGAATATTTACTTCGTCTTCTTTCTTGAAGCAATTACGGAAAACTGTATTTAGTAACTCCGCTTTAGTGGCACCATCGTCGATAACATTTCCATCGCTCTCGCGCAGTGACTATATTGATTTTTTTTTGCCACTGGTGTTCTTTACATATGACCAGAATCTCTTTGGGTTTTCTACCATATTTTGAGACAATGTTTCACTGTGGAAAATATTAAAAGCATCTCTCATTGACGTCCGCACTAACTTTCGAGCTTCTGTAAAACTTAGCCAGTCTTGGGGTTAGGTAAAGTTCCGTAGAGGCAGTTTGAGGTTGCGCTTGTAATAGAGCAAAACTTATAAAAAATACTACACATCCACAATTTGTCGACCTATAAGACATATTCCACAATGTAAACTATTGCAATATGTTTGAAATTCTGAAAAATAGGAGTAAGCTGAACGGAAAGACGAGTAATATGCAATATGTACAAGAACCAAGAAGAAACAATAAGAATGGAAAACCTAAAACGATGTGCTTGCATTAGACATGACTTAAGACAGGGAAAAAATCTTTCACCTCTAATTATCAATCAACACAACCAAAAAATGGAGAAGAAAGTAAAATAAAAGGATAAAGACTGGAATAAAAATTCAGGGTGAAAGTACATCAACGATAACATTCAATGATGACATTTCCATCTTCAGTGAGAGTGTAGAAGAATTGAAGTGCTTTTAAAGGGAATGAATATCTTAATGGGTGCTGAAAATGGACTGAAAGTAAAGCGACCAGAGGCAAAAGTAATGAAGAGTCGTTGTAAACGAGAATTGACAATAAACTTAACATCGAAATTAATGAGCAGGATAGTAGACAAAGTTAAGGAACTCTGCTACCTTGAACACAAAGTAACACAGTTGTTGCGAAGCAAAGTGGACATAAAAAGAAACTACCCTATTAAATTAGGGCATATGCATACTTGGCCAAAAACATTCTTGGAGTTTGAAACAAGCAAGAAATATCTGAAGATGTAAGTTTGGAACAATATTGTTTAGTAGTAAAACATGGACTGTGAGAACACCGGAAAACGAGAGAATCAAAGCGTTTGTGTTGTAGTGCTATAGAACGCTATTAAAAATTTGGTGGACTGGAAAGGTAAGATTGTAAATTACATGTTCCAGACAGCATTTGAACAGTCTTTTATCGGAATGATGTGAAAGGATTCTGCTCAGAATATGTACACAGAATTACTATTAACATCAATGAACACATTATTGTTTTAGTCCTACTCATGCAACTATACTTAAAAATTTGTTGTTTCTTTTTATTGGCAACCAGTTTTTAAGTGGAAGATAGGCAGTGGAATAGAAGGAGTTGTTCTTTAGAAATTATTGTATGTTACATTTAAAGCTTGATCGGCGTTCTATGTTTTTGTGCAAATGGTCAAAGACCTTTATTGCTGCATATTAAACTCCATCTTAGCCTCTGACGGATTTAATAATGAATAATAAAGGTAGTTCTTCTCTCTAGTGTTGTAGGTATGGACATCACTGATCTTTTCAAATTGTATTGCATTATTTATGACAAATTTCATTAGCGAATATATCTTTTGTGAAGGTGCAGTTAAAAAATGCCTATCCTTGAACAGGCAACTAAATGACTTCCTTATGTGAACACCACACTGTGTTCTTACTGCTCGCTTTTCTGCAATCAATACTTCCTTTATAAGTGAAGAGTACGCCAGAAAGTATTCCATAACACATTAGTGAGTGAAAATATCAAAATATGTAAGGATGTCGATTCATTTCTTTACTAGATCAGCAATTATGTGAAGGGCAAAAGTAGGTGAAATTAATAGTCTGAGAAACTCGGATATGCTTCTCCCAATTCAAAATTTCATCAGTATGCACACCCAGAAATATGGAGCGTTCTACTTGGTTTACTGACTTCTGCTCATTTGTTACATCAACAGTTGGCATGATTATTTGTTGTACAGAACTGAATATAGATGATCTTCTAAATTTAGGGAGAGTTCATTTCATGAAAACAATTTTAAAATTCTTTGGAAAATATCATTTACCATCTCTTCCGTTTCTCTGTCTCTGCTTTGATTTATTATGACACCAATATCGTCAGCAAAAGCTGGAAAATCCTCTTGTTTAATTTTAAGTGGAAGGTCATTTGCATACATAAGAAAGAGGAGTTGACACAAAATTAAACCATTGAGGGACGCCCTTTGTCAGTTCTTCCTAATCATTAAGATATTCTAAACTTCCGACGTGGTTTTTATTATTAAGCACCACATTTTGCAATTTGTTTGTTAAGAATGATTCAAATCAGCTGTTCCGCCTGGGAAAGGTTGATGAGTAGAAGTCCATCGTTTCCTTGAGTTTTTGTCGTAGTGGTTTTGGGGGAAATATTTGTATGTGTTTTTGTTTGATTAGGACTTAATTGTGTTGTGTGACATGCTGGTTATGAATATGGTTAACTGGAGGAAAGTGCGTAAATTTAGGGTCGGTATTTGGTTACGCCAAGATAAACACATGTTCGTGCACATAATTTAGGGAGAATGAGTAAGGTAGCTAGGGAAGAAACGAGTTCGTCTGCAATCTGCTAACTCTACTTGGGGACCTTGTAAGGCATTTCACACTGTTCTGAGATGAGAAAATGTAGGGAGTGTGATGCTGACGAATCATTAGGAACAAATAGAGCAACAGAATAATGTAGAACAATCAGAAGTAGGGGTGTTTAAGTGAAGAGAACGTGACAGTTCCTCAGGTAATGGAAGGTTTCGTAGCCGTTGGCCGCGAAAACTGTACACAAAATGCCGCCAATCACGCTCCAAATTCATCTTCACTAACAGCTAATGACTGACTGCCATTATTACTAGAGTGGGAGGAAGTTGCGAAAAGGCTAAAAAGAGGACAAAGGAATTTATTAAAGGGACAGGCGAATAATGCAAAAAGTTAGCTGACTATTTCAAAAAGGGAGAAGAGCTCTAGAATAATACTGAGGAACATTTCAAAAGACAGATGAAAATGCCAGGAGGTAGACGAAAATATCAGGAAAGAAGATAAGAAAGACGTTAAGAAATAATAAGAGAGATGGAAAAATGTCGGGAAAGACCAGATCAACAATTTCAAAAATAAATTAAGTACAAGATGTGAAACAGGCAACCGTCGAATTAGAACTGCTAGAAATTAGATCAGTTGTAGTGAATCTGATGATTTTGAAAGTGAACAGACTGATGTAGTGAAGGTTAATCTTACACATTCGAAGCTGCCAGAAACGATATCAGATGAAGTGAAAGGACAAGACGCAAATATTAATAAAAGGCAGCAGACTGAAGTACTAGATGGGGTCAGAGTTGGTCAGGAAGTTGAAAATGAAATTGAAGTGGACACTTAAGTGTGGGAGGCTGTAGATGTTAAAGAACAGGTCGTTCCTGTACCTGATGAACATACAGCACCGGTTACCTAGAAGCTAGATGATGTAATTAGAGGTAACACATCACACTACGGAGGGTATTGAAGTGCAGGAGATTACAGACAAACAAGAGGAGATTGTTAATGTACCTCAGGAGTATACAGTACAGGTCACCAAGAAGGTGAAGGTGTAATTCAGCCTGGGTTAATTAATGATGAATCAGATCTAACAAGTGTTGTTTTAAGAGAAGATCAGGAGAACAGTTACAGAGAAATAATTAATGAAGTAGATAAGGTTCTGCTTGTTGCAGTTTCGAACCAGTTGACAGTGTTAGGAGAACAGTGATGGAGAAAGAGTTAACGAAATTAAAGAGGTTGTCCCTGTTTGAATCAGCTGACAGAAAAAGAAGTGGGGCCTGTAGTAACTAGGTATCGGTTAGAACCAGTTTTAGAGGCTATTGTGAATGTTTCAAATGCACTTGTGGTTCAGCAAGAAGATAAAATATTATAGTACTGTAGAGTTGAGAGCGCAATTGACTGGTAATTAAAGTACGAAGAGTAATATAGTTTCACTCTACAGCAATGTTTGTGAAGTGTTTCCCTATGCGTCCTTATTACTCAGCTGTCCAAACCAGACAGTGAGATGCAGTGAACTACAAGTAGAAGAAAATTAAATATAAAGATGACGTTTCTTACACTGACAACCCTGCGAGTCTTTGCATGTAACTGTAGACTAATGGGGTGAGCTCCGACTTCGCCGTTAAACGAAAAGGAATTTTGTTTGTCATTTGATGAGCTGTGATTAGTATACGCTTGAGAATTTAGTTAGCAGGAGGTATTTTGTGCACTGGAAGTGAGATGTGAGAGTCCGTGAGCAGTGAAGAATTGGTATGTCGACGTGTATGTGTATGCAGAGAATAAACATTTGCCGTGATGTGAATAGTGACGCGCCATAAACTAACTGCAGAGCGTGATGTGGTGGGGCACGTTTGTGGGCGATAATGTGTTACTGACAGCAAAGAGGAGGTCACGCAAGAGTCCATATATTAGCTATAATATTCGTACGTATACTGTGGGCCATTCCGAGTAGAGAAATTTATTCGTAATAACGTTGTGGAGACTGAGACCCTTCGTAATCGCAAATCGATAGATAGGTGACACATTTCGCACTTCAAGAGATTCGTTGACTAGGCAACCATCAATTTCATGGCTGCGGGCGTGGATCAAAGAAGAATGGAAGAGATACTTAGTATGTGCAAGACATCTCGGTGATGTTTCAGCCACTGTGGCTGTATAGAAAGATTAGAATAACGAATGCATTGGGTGAGACATTGGATAAACTTGCGCTACAAGGATGTTTTCTGCGCGTTATAACTGATGATTGTGGCCAGTAGCGAGATGTACTGTGCTACTGTTTCGTCGCACGCCACACCACGTAATTGTATGTGTGTCAAAACAACTGACAATGTTCGATTTGAAAGAGTGTTTTGCACATGCTGTTCGCAGGGGTTGCAACTGTCATACGGTGGAATTCTATTTATTACGAATAAAATATGCTGTAACATTACGATTACTGCAGATTGAAGCTATAACCTAGCGAAGACCATCTTAACACAAGAAATAGAGGTAAAATATGGAAACATATCCAAGCATTGCAACTAATTACAACTGCAATCCAAGAATTGCAACTGTTGCAGTTCTGATAAATACACTGATAAAGATTTATGCTCTGTGTGATCATTAAATTTATGGTATGTTCCTGTAGTCTTCCATGTAATTTACAATGATCAATTACAGTACTATCTCAGTAATTGACTGCAGAGCGCGCCAATGACTTATACAATACGCATGCTTGAAATATATTGAGCATATACCGTCTAGCACCCACCGATACCTCAGAAATCTAACAATAAGATTGCTCTTGCTACACACAGTAATTGCTTGTCACTAACGGCTATTAACCATGCTAGTAAGCTACTTTTTTCCATTTCATCTCGTCGATTATTTAACGTAACGTTACGTTATTCTTACTCATAAACTGTTTTCCGACGCTGTTATGAGGCCAAGAAGCTTGAACTTGTTTGATGGAAAAAATTTTCTGGGCCACCGATCTAAAGTCATGTCGGTTGTTGCTTTGTCAACATTTCATAGTGTATTTCAAGGCCTATTAACAACGGTACTTGTTTCGAATGCTGAAGGCGTAAGAGCTACAGCACTATTCAGGTGGAAAGTCTTATGAGATCACAGAGCTATAATTTTCGTAAATTCGGTTAGAATTAAATTTTATTAAAATATGATTGTTATTTGTAGTGGTTTTGTATGGAACAATGTCATGATGTAAGCTGTTGGATGGTTCCTACGTCAGAAAGTCGAAGTGTGAACGGGCAAAGACAACTGACCCCAGCGGAAGCGACGCGACCTTTACTGAGTGGTGAGAACAGATGGAGTCGCCCCACTGAGTGCTCCCGTCCAGGTACACTGCACGCCATTCTCCACTCCTGCTGCGAGACGGTGGTAGTCACATTCCGATCTGTACTGGCCTCTGCAAGGTAGTGACACAACGTCTTGACGACTGTTATGTCTGTTCGCAATGACCAATGACCCACTCCTAGCGACTTGTGCCATCAGCACGAAGAATGGCTGGTCGCCTAACCAGCTTACTACGATTGCAAACCCTACTATCCCTCAGACTACCAGTTGACGCTACAGGGGTCGCCGAACCCCCGGTGGCAATGTAAACTGTCAAGCAGACTTTGAGTCGACCTGAACCATAACCAAATTGGTGCGGAAGGTCTATGAAAGGAGCTTTTCTTGTACACTGAGACACCATCAGGTCCCACTATGCACCCTAGATGCTTCACATTTGCCTACAAACATGAAGTCCGGTTAGACATTTCAGTCTTGAGTCATGCTATGCAGAGACACGCAGATTAGTGCTACTAATTACGTTATCTTTCTTCACTTTGTGTCCATGAGGAGTAGTAAACATTGTAATGGCACCCATAAGCCCAAATCATGTTGTTTTGAGTCACCAACACTTTTGGAATAACTTACGAATCTACTGATGACAAGTCAAATGTCAGAGCAGGGAACTGTCGAACTTTACGATGCTGAACGTTGTCAGTGATGTGGAGAAGGTTCAATTTTTGTAAGAAACAGCCCATAAACACAAATTCGTTGCTAGTCAGCACGCTAATTATAGTCAAGGTACATCATTTGAACAAATCATTATCTTATGTTTTACAAGGTAGAACTCGCAGTTGTGCCACCATTGCCGGCGACACTCCACCTCTGACAGAAACAAAATTTTGACAATGTCCAGAAAGAGAACACCCCACAAGAAGATCAAAGAGTACACTTTAGGAGTTCGTAGAGCACTCACTGCTATGCAGCTGAGCTGTTAGAATGAATTATGAGGTGAGCCTTACTGTGGTGTCGGACGATACCTCTACTTGAGCACTGTGTACAGAGAGAGATCTGAACGCAAGAGGCTCCAGCCACTACAGCCGCTGCCTTCCACATTTACGTGAAAAGTTCCGTAAGATGAGCCAGTGTTTCGATCACCATTTTATAAGTGTTGCTGTACTTATTCGATCCCTTCAGGAGCCAATTAATCACTCATAATGCTTTGTGCACGGAAATTTATTTCAGTAAGCAGTTTGACGATCTTCCCGGTGTTCAAACCAATTTTTTCGTGTTATTTGGCGTAATTTACTAACGATGCTTACCGTCACTGGTCGTATTCCTGTATTTTTCCTTTTATCATGCTTACCCAATTGTGTCTTCACCATTAGAACCTCTTGTACAAGCGATAAATGCACAATTGTTTATCGAAAAAGGTAACTCATGTGTTTTGCTTTTCGATAATAAATCTGATTATTAGATTAACCACTTGTTTCTTTTGTGCGAGGGATGTTCGTCAAGTAGGTTCTGGTCGGTATCGAAATGGAAACCACTGTGAAAATCCGATGAATCTTCGTACAGATACGTTGGATAGTATCTCTAGTATACGCGTCGGTCGCCTCACGTCGCTCTTTTCAATTCTGACTGCACAGTGAGAACATAAAGATACCTAGGAAATAGTGTCTCCTACCAAATACGAGGGCTTGGTGAGGGATTTAGCCTGATGTCATGCAGCCCAAATAATGCAGCTGTCATGCAGTTCCTTCCTCATAACAATTGTCGGCCGCGCTCTGCAGGGGCGTTGAAGATGCTCCCGCAGTGTTTTTGCTGGGAAGTGTTTGATCACACACAATAAAGCTCGTAACGGGATGCTCCTGAGTTTCAGTTCTGCTCTCATCAACCGTTGGATTAGAAGACAACATTTTGGCACAGTAAACGAGCTGTAGACCAGCGCAGAATATTGATGGAAAGCACAGGCGGCTGTCATCTACGACGAGAGTACTCGAAAGTCGACACAACACTACGAAATATGTCTAAGACGGAGCGGCGGCTATGTAGAAAACTAGCCGGGAGGAGTAGTTAACTGTTGCAAATACAATGTTTTTGATTTTTGACATTCAGAACAAGGATTTGGTTTAATTTAAGGAAAATACGTGGAACGATAGCCAAACTTGATGCGTCATTTACCATTCCCAAACAAATATTTTTATTTTAATAACAATTCAGTCATGAGTCAACTGACAGTTACCAAGATTCTTGAGAAATCAAGTAGTTAAGATTTGCAAATTAAATTCACAGGGTGTAAGGACATTTCCATTACAAATAAAATTGCAAATAGTACTCAAAAAATGTCACTGTGCAACACAATGGTGGGCAGACTACAAAGAGTTAATTAGTTAAATAAGCCTGCGGCGACACTCTGTACCCACAACTACATCACAGCTGTGGCTAATCACACAACAGAACTTGAATATAAATTGAACAAACATTAAATAGGAAACATTAAAATGCGTACATCTCTACTGATTATTCTACCCTCAGTAGATTTCTCGGTTACGCAGCTTACAGAATCAGTGAGACTAGGACCGCAACAAAAGCAGAGGACTACCTTCTCCGCTGGGGAAAATTTAAAGAACAAGGTACAACTGGTGAAGTCAAGGATGAGCCCGGTCCTCCGAATAAAATCGCAGCCGAGCAATAATGTGACCTGCTAGTCCTTAACCACGAAAGGTCTGACGGGCCATGACAAGTTGCAAACGGACAAACTACCACGTACCTCGCCAACCAGAGGCAACTTTTGCCCTTTGGCCGCGCGACTTCTCTGGGAAGACAAGGGCACGGGAGACGTTCTCCACAAGTGGCCAATCTCCAGTTACCATTGGTAATCAAGTAAGGAGACCGAACTGCTAGACAAAGATAAAGCACAAAGATAAGGAAGGGGAGCCCATACAACGAAATGGCAACCAACACTGACACATACGACCTCCCCCCTCCCACCCCCCTCCCCACGACCATGTCGTCAGCTGTTAGCTCTGGGGTGGTTTCCTCGTGATGACTGGGTGTTCTGTGACGTCCTTAGGTTAGCTAGGTTTAAGTAGTTCTAAGTTCTAGGGGACTGATGACCTCAGAAGTTAAGTCCCATAGTGCTCAGAGCCATTTGAAGCATTGGTCAGGTGGTGAGCAGATACCAAGCGAGACCGATCATCCATATGCATGCCTTCTAAAATACTGGAGATACTCCAGAATGAGATTTTCACTCTGCAGCGGAGTGTGCGCTGATAGGAAACTTCCTGGCAGATTAAAACTGTGTGCCAGACCGAGACTCGACCTCTGGACCTTTGCCTTTCGCGGGCAAGTGCTCTTTCGCTCTGCCCGCGAAAGGCAAAGGTCCCGAGTTCGAGTCTCGTTCCGGCACACTGTTTTAATCTGCCAGGAAGTTTCATATCAGCGCACACTCTGCTACAGAGTGAAAATATCGTTCTGGGAACATCCCCCAGGTTGTGGCTAAGCCATGTCTCCGCAGTATCCTTTCTTTCAGGAGTGCTAGTGCTGCAAGGTTCGCAGGAGAGCTTCTGTAAAGTTTGGAAGGTAGAAGACGAGGTACTGGCTGAAGTAAAGCTGTGAGGACGAGGCGTGAGTCGTGCTTGGGTAGCTCCTTTGGGAGAGCACTTGCCCGCGAAAGGCAAAGGTCCCGAGTTCGAGTCTCGGTCCGGCACATAGTTTTAATCTGCCAGGAACTTTCACTGGTGATACTGTCCGATTCGGTAACGCCCACATCGAGTGCCGGCTGACACAGCCAAAGGCAATCGTTCAACATGGTGGTTCATTGTGTCGAAGCTGCCTGCACTCGCCAATATACCTGCACTCAAGCTCATTGCGTGTTCTCGCCGACAACTTTCTGCCCATAAGTCGAGCCCTGAGCTGTCCTATGGAATCCTCACGTCTCGAGGCTTCAGAAACCAAATTACTCAATCTCCCTTTGGTTAAGCAACGAAAGGATCACGTGGTGCGGTATGCGCAGGTCATCAGCATGAGGCACAACCTGGATAATCAGCCACAGCACTTGTGGTAATTGAGGCAAATCAACAATAGACAACTTAGGTAGACCGGTAAGGAAGCACATAATGGGCCTGGGTAATTTGACGGAGTGATCAGAAGGCAGACTACCAAGACCACGGGCACCGGACCGCATATTATCAAGCATCTTTTTACGACCTAAAACTTCCTGCTCTGAACCCGCATCCTCGCTCTCTAGAGTCAGGAATGCCGCCCTAAGCTGCAAGTCCGCTACCCGATTAACTGTTTACCCTTTGCTTTTTGGAATCCCTAAATTCAGCGTGATTGAAATCAATTAAGCGATTCCCCTAATGTGCAAGATGTGCATGGGTTATACAAACCGTTTATAAGTGGGTTGATTGCTCTCTAGGAAAGACGCATCACATTGGGCATCACCCAACGCGCTGAAATAGTAGGAAGAGCGGCACCTACCTCCCCAATAGTGTCCGAAGAAAGGCAAAGCGAACTGTCCACCGCCGCTCGCTATCTGGCTGCCAGTTCTGGGAAGCTAACGTCTGTAGGCAGGCCTCGAACCTTTAATTCGTGCTGCAGGTGCTCCCTCTAAAGATGCGGAATCCTGGGGCTCTCCCTGGAATCCATGGTATGTAGCGACCTCCTGAGAAACAACCAGAAGTAATAATAATAACTCAGGAAATGACAAATGTACTAGAAAAATACCTTAAAGGAACGACAAATGACGCCAAAGGGTAGACAGATCCAACCCTCCTGCCAAACAGAACGTAACCACACTCTTCAGCTACCAGTTGAGACCAAGAACAAGGATCGGGATTAAAAGGAAAACACTTGGAAGGGTGGCCCTACTTGATGCTTCATTTATTATCCCAAATAAATATTTTATTTAATAACAGTTCAATGATGAGTCAACTGACAGTTATCATGATTCAATCGGAATACATACAAATAGTTAAGATTTTTAAATTAAATCCACAACGTATTAGAACATTTGCATTGTACATAAAATTACAAATAGTACTCAGAAAAATGTCAACTGTGCAACACAATGGTGGGCCGATTACAAACAATGAATTAAATAAACCTGCGGCTCCCCATCTAGATCACGTCTGTGTGATAATCCCATAATAGGACTTGAATGTAAGTTCAACAAATGTTAAATAAGAAACATTAAAATGCGTACATCTCCACTGGTTATTCTGCTCTCATATAGACAATATACGGCCAAGCTGGCCAAAGGCGATGCACATGTAAAACCGAAGCAACAGTAGCACTTCACTGATTGGTCACAAGCCTTTTTCACATAAGTCACGTCAAGTGCTTAAATAAAGTACTGGGCCCATAAAACGCAATTAAAATGATAATGTCACTTAAACCCTTAATGATTTTTAAGAGAACCAGAAACTCCGTGATAAGTTTCCCCGAAGACTTTGGCTAAACGCCCACAAGCGCCTTACAATAACAGAAATACTGAGTCAGTTACTTCCTAATTAGGCGACACGCTCGCCAGGGCACGATACCAAAAGAATGACAACAAACTACTCCACGTAGGGCTGTAAGGGGTGGAACAGGAGATCCGTAGAGTCGCGTGTGACCCACCAACTCTTGTGCGGTGACAGGAAGGCCGCCGAAGCGGAAGGAAGACGCGTCCCTGCCCCGGACCGCCAGAACAGAAACGCGTCAACCGTTGCCGATGCAAGGCTGTCAAGATGTACCAAATAACAAACAGCAAAACAAGTTTGATAGAAATTAGCATACACAGTATCAACTATTAAAACTTCTGTATGGGAGCGGCCCTGTCATTACTCTGCAAGTTAAACTTCCCAGCAATAACAAGAAGCAATGTACAATATCATTTAAAAGAATAACTACATAATAATTACAAGAAAGATTTAAAAAATCAAGGTATATCTTTACTGGGGACTCTCAGGGACTATGGGGCACAGTAGTTGAGATACGCACCAAATTGCAGATGGCCGGTTAAATTGTACAACTATACTGTGAAGGGCTTCTCAGCACGGAGTAAGAGAGTGTGCAAAGACGAGTACAAGCACGTACACACGTATGATCCACACGTGTTTATCTTTGGGCTGGGCGCACACAATTTTAGTTACAGGCCAGATCCAATAACTCGCTCCACGAAGAACCAAGACGTTAACAAAAAACAGAAATTACAACCAGTAGTACTATACACTTAGTAAAAAGTAACCATGATTTCAAGTACAAGATTAACATTGCAAAATACTAGCTTGGCGGATGCAGAAACCTCCATATTGAGACACACAACCCCAAAGAGGTCACCAAAAGGAATAAAGAAACTGTACTCCTGGATAGCTCAAAGCGGGCAGAATTAACAGTCTTTAATTACAGTACTTACTAAACAGTCTTCATAGATAATTTCAAACAAATGCCAAGGAGGACAAGAGCGTGAGGACTCCGGATAGGCACCGGATAATACTGCCCTGCTGCTGGCAGCTGATGCACATCCTAACCAGGCTGCAAGCGACGAGAGCCTCTTCTTGCCCACTTAACCCACCGGTATCAACGTTCAACAGTGAAGGAAAAGGCTGGCCCACATAGTCCAACGGTAAATGGTGTTAACTCGCTGCAATTTCCGGGACGTTCAAATGGCTCTGAGCACTATGGGACTTAAGTGCTGAGGTCATCAGTCCCCTAGAACATAGAACTACTTAAACCTAACCACCCCAAGGACATCACACACATCCATGCCCGAGGCAGGATTCGAACCTGCGACCGTAGCGGTCGCGCGGTTCCAGATTGTAGCGCCTAGCCGCCAGCGGTGGTCTCGCGGTTCTAGGCGCTCAGTCCGAAACAGCGCGACCGCTACGGTCGTTCGAATCCTGCCTCGGGCATGGGTGTGTGTGCTGTCCTTAGCTTAGTTAGGTTTAAGTGGTTCTGAGATCTAGGGGACTGATGACCACAGATGTTAAGTCCCATAGTGCTCAGGGCCATCTGAACCAGGCGGCCGGAGTGGCCGTGCGGTTCTAGGCGCTACAGTCTGGAGCCGAGGGACCGCTACGGTCGCAGGTTCGAATCCTGCCTCGGGCATGGATGTGTGTGATGTCCTTGGGGTAGTTAGGTTTAAGTAGTTCTAAGTTCTAGGCGACTGATGACCTTAGAAATAAAGTCGCATAGTGCTCAGAGCCATTTGAGCCATTTGAACTATTTTTTTTGTAGCGCCTAAAACCGCTCGGACACTCCGGCCGGCTTGCCGGGACGTCGAGCGCTCAGGCGCACCCGTTCAGCTCAGTGTGCGACACACCATTCGCCACCACATAACCGCAGAGGGAACACACAACCCAGCATATGACGAGAACCAGAGACGACGAAGCGCGCGTACAAGTGGAGCCAGTAGGATCACGCACGAGCTCTCACAGAAGCCGCCACGGCTCAATTTTCAAAGCGGTTTCCATTTTGCGATCGATCGGAACTTACTTCCCTAACAGCCCTCGTGTATTAGATGATTCCTCCTCTTGTTAACATATCTATGTGCTCATTTTGGTACCAATACTATAACGGTCGGTTGGGTCAACTCTGATAATTATCATTTAGAAAGGAATTTCATTGCTTGATATTTTCTTTAATTAATTTGAATTATCCTTTGCGTTAATTATCCTCTCTGAACGTCACCAGAAATCATTAGGGCTACGCATAAAAGCACATCCAGAACTTTCCACTAGTTCGCAGGAAGAACTATTCCCTGTGAAGCCTTTTTTTTTTTGGGTCATCAGTGTTCTGACTGGTTTGATGCTGCCCGCCACGAATTCCTCTCCTGTGCTAACCTCTTCATCTCAGAGTAGCACTTACTCCCTAGGCCGCCCATTATTTGCTGGATGTATTGCAATCTCTGTCTTCCTCTACAGTTTTTGCCTTCTACAGCTCCTTCTAGTACCATGTAACTCATTCCCTCATGTCTTAACAGATGTCCTCTCAACCTGTCCCTTCTTCTTATCAGTGTTTTCCACATATTCCTTTCCCCTCCCATACTGTACAAAACTTCCTCATACCTTACCTCATGTCCACCTAATTGTCAACATTCGTATTAGCACTACATGCCAAATGCTTCGGTTCTCTTCTGTTCCGGTTTTCCCAGAGTCAATGTTTCACTGCCATTCAAAGCTGTACTCCAGACGTAGTACATTCTCTGAAATTTCTTCCTCAAATTAAGGCCGAGTTTGATATTAGTAGAGTTCTCTTGGCCAGGAATGCCCTTTTTGCCATTGCCAATCTGCTTTTGATGTCCTTTTTGCCCCGTCCGTCACTGATTATTCTACTAACTAGGCAGCAGAATTCCTTAACTTCATCTACCTGGTGACCATCGATCCTGACATTAAGTTTCTCGCTGTTCTCATTTCTACTACTTCTCATTACCTTCGTCTTTCTCCGATTTACTCTCAAACCATACTGTGTACTCATTAGACTGTTCATTCCGTTCAGCAGATCATTTAATTCTTCTTCACTTTCACTCAGGATAGCAATGTCATCAGCGAATCGTATCATTGATATCCTTTCACCTTGTATTTTAATTCCACTCCTGAACCTTTCTTTTATTTCCATCATTGCTTCCTCGATGTACAGATTGAAGAGTAGGGGCGAAAGGCTACAGCCTTGTCTTACACCTTTTTTAATACGAGCACTTCGTTTTTGGTCGTCCACTCTTATTATTCCCTCTTGGCTGTTGTACGTACTGTATATGACCCGTCTCTCCCTATAGCTTACCTCTTTTTTTCTGAGAATTTCAAACATCTTGCACCATTTTACATTGTCGAACGCTTTTTCCAGGTCGATAAATCCTATGACCGTGTCTTGATTATTCTATAGTCTTGCTTCCGTTAATAACTGCAACGTTAGTATTGTCTCTCTTGCGCCTTTGCCTTTGGGTTTACCCAAAATGATCGTCATGTAGCGCATCCTCAATTTTCTTTTCCAATCTTCTGTTTATTATTCTTGTCAGCAACTTGGATGAATGAGCTATCAAGCTGATTGTGCCATAATTCTCGCACATCTCAACTCTTGCCGTCTTCGGAATTGTGTGGATGATGTTTTTCCGAAAGTCAGATAGTATGTCTCCAGACTCATACATTGTACACACCAATGATTTTAGAAATTCTGATGACATTTTATATATCCATTCTGCCTTATTTGATCGTAAGTCCTCTAAAGCTCTTTTAAATTCTGATTCTAATACCGGGTCCGGATCTCTTCTAAATCGACTCCTGTTTCTTGTTTTATCACATCAGACAAATCTTCCCTCTCAGAGAGGCTTTCAATGTATTCTTTCCACCTATCCGCTCTCTCTTCTGCATTTAACAGGGGAATTCCCGTTGCACTCTTAATATTATTACCCTTGCTTTTAATATCACCGAAGGTTTTTTTGACCGAAAACCATACAGGACCTGTATTATCCGTTCAAAGACGAGTGGCAGATGCTTTGAATGCCAATAGTTTCCAGATTTTTGCCCATCTCTTGTAACTGAGGAGCTAGTCTTAGATGAGGACACAAGAGGGAATTTCGTGTTGTGCCATATCCAGCCAATCGGAACACTGATCACCAATAAATGGTGACCATGTAAAGTAGAACCTAAGGTAGCAACTGAGGCAGTCGCATTGAATCTGATCCGTCGTTAACAATAAAGAGCTTTAAAACAGACGAAAAGTTGCGAACGTGTGATATTGTTAAGTTTTGTAGCATTTCTGTACCACTGTAAAGAATTAAAAGAGCAGAGCAAGTCATACACAAAGACAGCAAACCAGCTAACTTGAACACCGGGGAATGCCACTTCAAGTGCAGTAAATATTTCACCATATGTGAGCAACATTAAGAAAACTCCGGAAATAGAGGTTATGTTCTTCAACAGGTAGACAGCAAAAAGCAGAGCTGTGAGTAAATGATGAATGAAAGGTTCTTACCTCTAAAATATCTACAAAGATCATAACCACTTAATTCAACCAAAAGATTACATATATTAAAAGCTTTTGCTCGTGTGTTAAGACTGTCAGTAAGTACGTAATTAGATGCCGTGCAATTCCTTAGAACCAAGAAATAAACTGTTAACTGAAATTAAAAACACCAGTCAGGTCTCTGATAGGACCGAAGAATATTATTACGTGGAACGAAATATATTTTCGCATATAATGATCCACAGAGATAGCTTCGGACACGTAATACCGTATTATAAGTTTCAGATTGAACATCCGCAGACTTTTGAATTCAATACACAGTACTTTTAAAGAACCAACTGTTTGAAGTTAATATGTCCATATTGATAATTTTTACTTATGGACCGTCTGACAGCAACTGAATAAAACACAATTTTAGTGCCATACGCGTTTCGCCTTTATTGTCTGCAAAGCATCATCAGTGGCCTGGAATATGTACATACGTTAACTATTTAATTTACATTTTTGTCACTGAGCCTGTAGGTTATATACAGTTCTGGTGGTTGGTATTTCCTATTAAGTAGTAATGTTTTGAACTGTACTTACAGGTTTCGTGGACAATTTCTTACATATTACGCTCCTGTTGCATTTTTGGTGTTCTTCTTCTTATGAATGCCAATTTGCGGTATTTTTCCCAAATTTCACAGTACTATGAACTGAACGCTTGTTTCAATGCAATGTTTTTGTTTCTCGTTGCCGACTGTCAAATGTTTTTTCCAAAGATCGAATGTTATTGCCAAACTTTGCAGTGTAATTATTGAAGTATCTGTGATCTGTTCGTGTATGTATTTGTGTGTGTATTTTGAAGTGACATGATTTTTTTTGCTGTGTGTGTGTGCGTGTGTGTGTGTGTGTGTGTGTGTGTGTGTGTGTGTCCAGATGGTGTGGGGAAGAGTTTTTTTGCTTTATGTTATCATTTCCTTTATTAAGTGTAGTAGGGATCCTGTGCTGATGTGTGTGTGTTCATTTATCACATGTTTGTTTTTTGCTATGGATTTCTGGAGGTGGAAGTCTTCTGGCGTTTGTATAAGATGTCTGTCATGGTTGCTTATTCTCATTATTTTCATTTCTTGTTCCATGTTTGTAGGATGATGGTTGTTGTTGTTGTTGTTGTGGTCTTCAGTCTTGAGACTGGTTTGATGCAGCTCTCCATGCTACTCTATCCTGTGCAAGCTTCTTCATCTCCCAGTACCTACTGCAACCTACATCCTTCCGAATCTGCTTAGTGTATTCACCTCTTGGTCTCCTTCTAAGATTTTTACCCTCCACACTGCCCTCCAATACTAAATTTGTGATCCCTTGATGCCTCAGAAAATGTCCTACCAACCGATCCCTTCCTCTAGTCAAGTTGTGCCACAAAATCCTCTTCTCCCCAATCCTTTTCAGCACCTCCTCATTCGTTATGTGTTCTACCCATCTAATCTTCAGCATTCTTCTGTAGCACCACCTTTCGAAAGCTTCTATTCTCTTCTTGTTCAAACTATTTATCGTCCATGTTTCACTTCCATACATGGCTACACTCCATACATATACTTTCAGAAACGACTTCCTGACACTTAAATCTATACCTGATGCTAGCAAACTTCTCTTCTTCAGAAACGCTTTCCTTGCCATTGCCAGTCTACATTTTATATCCTGTCTACTTCGACCATCATCAGTTATTCTGCTCCCCAAATAGCAAAACTCCGTTACTACTTTAAGTGTCTCATTTCCTAATCTAATTCCCTCAGCATCATCCGACTTAATTCCACTACATTCCATAACTCTCGTTTTGCTTTTGTTGATGTTCATCTTATATCCTCCTTTCAAGACAATGTCCAATCCGTTTAACTGCTCTTCCAAGTCCTTTGCTGTCTCTGACAGAATTACAATGTCATCGGCGAACCTCAAAAGTTTTTATTTCTTCTCCATGGATTTTAATACCTACTCCTACATCGGGGAGAGGCTACAACCCTGTCTCACTCCCTTCGAAACCACTGCTTCCCTTTCATGTCCCTCGACTCTTATAACTGCCATCTGCTTTCTGTACAAATTGTAAATAGCCTTTCGCTTCCTGTATTTTACTCCTGCCACCTTCAGAATTTGAAAGAGAGTATTCCAGTCAACATTGTCAAATCCTAGAAACGTAGGTTTGCCTTTTCTTAATCTAGTTTCAAAAATAAGTCGTAGGGTCAGTATTGCCTCACATGTCCCCATATTTCTACGGAATCCAAACTGATCTTCCCCAAGGTCGGCTTCTACCAGTTTCTCCATTCTTCTGTAGAGAATTCGCGTTAGTATTTTGCTGCCGTGACCTATTAAACTGATAGTTCGGTAATTTTCACATCTGTCAACGCCTGCTTTTTTTGGGATTGGAATTATTATATTCTTCTTGAAGTCTGAGGGTATTTCGCCTGTCTCATACATTTTGCTCACCAGATGATAGAGTTATGGTGTTGATGATGATGGTTGTGGTGTTTTGAATGCTCTGCAAATGTGGAATGGTTTAATGGTTTGTTTCATACTTCCAACATCTGATATGTTCTTTGTATCGTGTTTCAAAATTCCTGCATGTCATGCCTATGTATACTGCATCACAATTTTGACATTCAAGTTTATATATTCCTGATTGTTGGAATTTGTCCCTCTTGGTAGGTGGCTGGCATAGGTATGATTGGAGGGTTTGCTCAGGCCTATATGCTATTTTGAAGCTATTTTAGGATGTTTGTAACTCTGTGTGTTAGTTTATGTGTGTAGGTCATGGTGTACCATCTGGTTCTTTTCTGTGTGGTGTTGTCATTGTGTGTGTTTGTTGAGTGTGTTTCTAAGTTTTCAGCTTGTGACTTCTCTTGTATTCTGGAAATGTGTTTGTATTGTATTTGTGTTTTTATTTTTTGATTGAACCTGTGTACCACTGATGGTGTCTTGCAGAAAATAAAGGCAAAACGCGTATGCCACTAAAATTGTGTTTTATTCAGTTACTGTCAGACGGTCCATAAGTAAAAATGATCAATATACCGTAATATTACACGCAACTCAGGAAGACAGGACTACAAAAGTTGAAGATGTTAATATCTCCAATTTCCGCGTGAGAAAGTAGGTGCGAAACGGATGAAAACTTTCAATAAATTCCGACCCTCCGTTATGAAATCACTTACGTATCACTTTTAACAGATTTTATAACGGGAAAATTTTTATTGCTGTAAATTGTTTCCTTATACGAAGTAGAGGATTGAGGAGCCTTAGTGCATGCTTTTAGCAAATTTAAGGCTGTGTTCAGTTCTGACAGCACAACATTTTTTCTAGTTGTACAGAATAACAATAAAGTAAAAGACTTTCATCAGTAGGTAGGGGCTGCATCTACTGCCTACACAATAAAATTTTGCAACTAGTGTAAATCTCACACACACAAAATTATGGGATTACAATGTGGACCAGTTAAATCTGACACCATTTTTGTTCGAGAGTGATGAATTATTATGTTTCAGAAGATGTCACATCTTGTACTGGCCATCAGAACCGTTTCTTCCATATCGCTACGATAAAAACATGTATGCAAAATGTTACCCTTCTTACTACGAGACTGATGATTTATTCAGATGCGTAAGTTTAAAGAATTAACACCCTTCGTAGTGACAGATTTGTCAATGAAAAATCAGGCCATGAAGACGAGTCGTGTGGACCTACGTACTGAATACGAATCAACAAAAACTTCCTTTCGCGCACCTCAGCATTTGCATCATTGCTACGTGACAATCAGATAAACTACTCACTTCTCACATGGACTCTACAGTGTGTTGTATTGCTGCCCCACACGTGTCCTGTCTTACGATGACGCCTCAGAGTGCAAACATCATCGCAGATATATTATGGGGCTTTTATAACGACTGTGGATGATTTGTGTTCAAAGATGTTGCGTTCATTACGTTCTCCAAAGTTGGATGAGTATTAGTGAGATATTCCAGAATCGTAGTGTCACCCAAACTGTTTAGAGCAGTGCTGTGTGCTAAGAGTCAATGAACTATTGCACAGTTGACAAGCTTCCATCATGGGAAGCACTGTGATACTGAGCGAATTTCGCATGAAAATATGGTGACTTCGTTTAGAAGCTGTGGCCAGCTGTACAGCGGAGTTGATGGCAAAGACATTGAACAACTGTTATGGCTGTGTTAAATCTTCAAGGACGCATCACTCAGAAATCTCAAAGAGTACAAGTGCCCATCAAGCAAATGTACCGAGCGAGGTGGCGCAGTGGTTAGCACACTGGACTCCTGTTCGGGAGGACGACGGTTCAAAGGGCGTCCGGCCATCCTGATTTAGGTTTTCCGTGATTTCCCTAAATCGTTTCAGGCAAATATCTGGATGATTCCTTTGAAAGGGCACGGCGATTTCATTATCTATCCTTACCTAATTCTATGGGACCGATAATCTCGCTGTTTGGTCTGCTCCAACAAACAAACAAAGCAAATGTATTTTGATGACAGCTGTGGTTCTATGTCAGCTTCAGTTAAGGTACAAATACATTTAAGTTGGATCATCAGTAACTGATACTGTCTTTTCAACTTGTGTTTTTATTTGTTCAACTGTTCTTACACCATCATCACATTAAAAAAAACTGTTGCTACAAATAACATGCTTTACTAGATCATATTATTGGTTCCATGTAAAACACGTGTTATAACTTCACGTCACCATATTATTGGTTCCACTTAAAAAGATCGTTATCTATCAGTGCAATATTATACATGTTTCTTGTACATAACAGATTCCATTCGCATGAGCAAAGAAGCAGGGATGGTGATATATGTTTTTCGTATACACAAAGAAAAAACCCACATGATTTGTCGACATAATGTTGCATACGTTTCTTTTGCATGATGACTTCCATTCACACAGAACTAAGCGATAGTAGTAAAATATTCGATCTCTCACACACATTGGTGATGTGCACAAGCTGTAGCTGCACCACATCATGGTGGGACAGACATTTTCATAACATTATTTGCTTATTACATATCTTTATACTTGCTCCGACTTCTGGTCACATGACTATCCATAAGCTGGCAGTTGGATTATCAGCATTTTCTACCAACAAGATGGAATAGAAATGACGGCGCTGACTATAAATAATGGTCTGTTTCAGTTCTATCATCATTGACAGCTCCTACTGCATAAGTACGAATGCTAATCTGAGTTTCAACAGTTTGTTTCCTGGTTCTTAGTCTGAATGTCCTTTGTCAGGCAATGACGACGATGTTGTAAGCATACACTCACCGCTCTTCAATGGTGAAACTATAGCTTTGATGATGAATGATTTACAGAAATCCGTATCTAAGTACACATATATACATCTGTTTATGTCGTTATCTCTTTTAAATAATATTTTATGTTTGCAAACAACGCTTCTATGATGTGAGTGCCATTATATCCATGTATGAGTGGAACAACAGCACGCAGGGTTGACTGTAAAGTAATGCCTTCGTCTTCGTAACTCTTCAACAATTGGCAGCATTGGTATGCGGCAGATACTCGCTTGTTCCGTAGCCTCGTGTCTACAGCTCCATTTGGCGGGAAGCCTTAGCATTCAACGGTTGTTTTGTTACAGTGTAAAGTATGGAAACTGCTGTGTTGGCAGAAGAGCCAACACCGTGTTGCTAGAGGAGGCCGAAATGCACGCGTTTAATTACACGCAGACTGGCGTGAGGTCTGGAACAGTTAAATGTAATTAATATAGCCAATAAGGTACGCTGTTGCTGGAATACTTAACTTTAATCCATAATTGGTGTACATCGCTCTTGACGGTACATTAATATGCTCAATATAAACTGGTAATGGCGCCTTGCTAGGTCGTAGCAAATGACGTAGCTGAAGGCTATGCTAACTATCGTCTCGGCAAATGAGAGCGTATTTGTCAGTGTAGCATCGCTAGCAAAGTCGGCTGTACAACTGGGGCGAGTGCTAGGAAGTCTCTCTAGACCTGCCGTGTGGCGGCGCTCAATCTGCAATCACTGACAGTGGCGACACGCGGGTCCGACGTATACTAACGGACCACGGCCGATTTAAAGGCTACCACCTAGCAAGTGTGGTGTCTGGCGGTGACACCACAGAAACCTGCGCAGACTGTCTGTCACTGCGATTTAAGCAACGTGCAGTCACTGAATTCTTGACAGCCGAAGGTGTCACCCCAGAAGAGATTCATTAGAGAATGAAAGCAGTGTGTGGTAATTGTGTTGATGTGAATACAGTGCGTCTTCATTCTAGTAACTTGAGAGGACTTCCTGGCAAATTTCAAGTCTGTGTACTTTCATTTCAGGAGTCAGCATCTTGGGTACCCATCTTGCACAGATCTTCCGATAGCCAAGCAAAGCAATAAAGTGACCCACACGTTCTTGTGAAGTGCCGATTGTGCTTGCAGTTTCTCTCCGAGTGGTACAACGATCGCCCTGAATCAATCTGTCAACATTTTGCTTGTGAAACTCGGTGGTTGCTGTCACAGGACGTCCAACTCTTTTTCTGTCACGCAGGTCAGATGTTCCCGCCTCAACATCTTTAAATTTACTCGCCCAACGACGCACAGTACTCAAATCAACAATTCCATTCTCTGATTAATTTCCTCTGGGGTGACACCATCTGCGCAGGGTTCCATACTTTACACCGTAACAACACAACCGTTCAATGCTAAGGATTTCCACCAGCTGGAGCTGCAGAGAAGAGGCTACGGAAAAAACCAGTAGCTGCCAGCCAGCTGTTGAAGAGTTACGAAGGTGGAGGCATTACTTTTCAGTCAACCCTCGACATTCCGCTCTGTTACAGATCACCAGGTAATCCCTACAGGATGCTACAAGCTTGATTACAGGATCCAGCAAACTCGCATTGACAACTCAAAATACAGGCTACAGAGATCATGCTGCCTTCCTTAATGCCTGTCAAGCTACCTTTGAAAGGGATTTCCTCTAAATCGTCAATGACTCACGGTATGTTACCATTAGGTCCAAGCTTTTCTATAGTTTGAACTCACTCCCACTCCTCCAGAAGGAGATAGTGATGTTCAGGACAAGAACATGATTAAACGTTGGGGGGAAAATGCCTTGACTTTGGAAATCGGAACTTTTACCAACAGGGGCATACTGAGTCATTTTTCCTGAATCAGGAAAGAGGAAATTCAGGTGCGAATCAGGAAAGAGGAAATTCAGGTGCGTAATCCACCTTAATGTGCACTCTTACGTTTTTGACTCGGTACTTGGGGGGTTCAGTTTCATCCCTCTTCCAAAAGATATTTCTGCAAAGAAGCAAAAAAAAAATCTTACATCAATGCGCCTCATAACTCCGAAGGCATTTCATTCCAAGTCAGACTCGATAAAGTATCAAAATTTTAAGAGGCAGAACCCTAATTATTAAATTCGTTTTTACAGGCTGGATGTAGAAAGACAGATAATAAGCAGACTGTGCAGAAAGAAGTAAAGGAGAAAGTATTCGCACTCCTCTACTTTTACAAAGTAACCGGTCAGTGCCCCAGTCAAATAGATTTGTCGCTGTTTTTCGGAGGTTAAGAAACGCCAACGATCAAAAACATGTCCTGCATTTTGCCTAAGATGCTTCAACTCTTACGCTAAGTGCAAGTGTCTATAAATTCATCTGACTGAGTGCTCCAGCCATGATCTAATACATGGGGAAATGTCTAACAAGTATTAAAAGATTGTAAAATTTAAGAGCGCCTGCCACCAGAAGCGCTATCCCTTCAATGCGTATGTTTACTAGTTCCTGTGGAGCTTTACCTCGGAGGATGTCTCCCGCAGTCGAAGACGAAACGTCTGGGGAGAGTTTTATACATCGGCCAAGGCCTATCAGCCTGGAAGTTTTATGTGAAGACAACACCGGTCGTAAAAGCCTACATTGTACACTGTATAATCAGTCCTTGTCTTCTTACTGTTTCACTTCTACATATGGACTAAGTCTTAACATTTCCTTTTCCAGATTTTCTAGTTTCCTAACCACGTTTAAACTTCTGACATTCCACGCCCCAACTGGTAGAACCTTATCCTTTCGTTGGTTAGTCAGTCTTTTCCACTTGGCCACCTCCCCTTGGCAGTCCTCTCGGAGATGCGAATGGGGGATTAGTCCAGAATTTTTTGCCAATAGGGAGATCATCATTACACTTTTTCAGTAATGTGCCAATAGTATTGTGTATATGTATCTTTAATGCAGTGATTTCCATTGTCTTCTCATACTCATACTGTTGATTATCGCTGATTCTTCTGCGTTCAGGGGCGTTTTCCCATCCTCAGGGCAAGAGAGTGCCCTGAACCTCTGTCCGCTCTTTTGTCGTCTTTTGACAAGGTCGTTGGCAGATTGAGGGTGACTTCTTATCCCGGAAATCTTCGGCCGCCAATCCTAACGATCTTCAAAATCTAGGCTATGGCGGGATTCGAACTTGGGACCGAGGATGGTTTGATTAGCACTCAAAGACGCTACCCTTACACACTTATCTTCTACAGTGCAGCTGATTCTTGGACTGTCTTGACATGACCACGGATGGTTCACTTGTGCAGCTGGGATCGAGACCCGCCGATTCTCAGACTATTCACTTGAGTGTTTATGTGTGTGCTTGTGTATTTATTTGTAAAAAGTGATTACGCATGTGAGTGTAGAGGAAATAGATGACCCATTTGTCGCAGGCCGGTGTGGCCGTGCGGTTCTAAGCGCGTCAGTTTGGAACCGCGTGACCGCTACGGTCGCAGGTTCGAATCCTGCCTCTGGAATGGATGTGTGTGATGTACTTAGGTTAGTTAGGTTTAAGTAGTTCTAAGTTCTAGGGGACTGATGACCTCAGTAGGTAAGTCCCATAGTGCTCAGAACCATTTGAACCATTTTTGAACCATTTGTCATAAATGTGCGTATGTGAGTGACTGCACACTTTGATTGCATACATGTTGTGCAAGATTGCACACTGTGTGACGTTTTTTCTTCCGATTGTACTCCTAGACCAAATATTACATAAAAAGTGAGCTGTGTACGAGGTGCATTCAAGTTCTAAGGCCTCCGATTTTTTTTCTAATTAACCACTCACCCAAAATCGATGAAACTGGCGTTACTTCTCGACGTAATCGCCCTGCAGACGTACACATTTTTGACAACGCTGATGCCATGATTCCATGGCAGCGGCGAAGGCTTCTTTAGGAGTCTGTTTTGGCCACTGGAAAATCGCTGAGGCAATAGCAGCACGGCTGGTGAATGTGCGGCCACGGAGAGTGTCTTTCATTGTTGGAAAAAGCCAAAAGTCACTAGGAGACAGGTCAGGTGAGTAGGGAGCATGAGGAATCACTTCAAAATTGTTATCACGAAGAAACTGTTGCGTAACGTTAGCTCGATGTGCGGGTGCGTTGTCTTGGTGAAACAGCACACGCGCAGACTTCCCGGACGTTTTTGTTGCAGTGCAGGAAGGAATTTGTCCTTCAAAACATTTTCGTAGGATGCACCTGTTACCGTAGTGCCCTTTGGAACGCAATGGGTAAGGATTACGCCCTCGCTGTCCCAGAACATGGACAACATCATTTTTTCAGCACTGGCGGTTACCCGAAATTTGTTTGGTGGTGGTGAATCTGTGTGCTTCCATTGAGCTGACTGGCGCTTTGTTTCTGGATTGAAAAATGGCATCCACGTCTCATCCATTGTCACAACTGACGAAAAGAAAGTCCCATTCGTGCTGCCGTTGCGCGTCAACATTGCTTGGCAACATGCCAACGGGCAGCCATGTGGTCGTCCGTCAGGATTCGTGACACCCACCTGGATGACACTTTTCGCATTTTCAGGTCGTCATGCAAGATTGTGTGCACAGAACCCACAGTAATGCCAACTCTGGAGGCGATCTGTTCAACAGTCATTCGGCGATCCCCCCAAAACAATTCTCTCCACTTTCTCGATCATGTCGTCAGACTGGCTTGTGCGAGCCCGAGGTTGTTTCGGTTTTTTGTTACACGATGTTCTGCCTTCATTAAGCTGTCGCACCCACGAACGCACTTTCGACACATCCATAACTCCATCACCACATGTCTCCTTCAACTGTCGATGAATTTCAATTGGTTTCACACCACGCAAATTCAGAAAACGAATGATTACACGCTGTTCAAGTAAGGAAAACGCTGTTGGCGGTAAAATTCCATTTGCCGTACGGTGCTGCCATCTCTGGGACGTATTGACAATGAACGCGGCCTCATTTTAAAACAATGTGCATGTTTCTGTCTCTTACCAGTCCGGAGAAAAAAAATCTGAAGCCTTAGAACTTGAATGCACCTCGTACAGTGAGAAGGAAATTGAATTTTGTAGTGTTTCAATAGGAAATGTAGCGCTAATAGATCCAATACTAGCTTTAGTGTAAATAAATTTTATCTCTGTACATGATAGTACTAGTTTGACAAACATGTCTGTAGTTATCTTTAAAGTAAAAAAACAGTTATTACGCAAGAAGGTGTTATTTCACCGCTGTATAAGTCGTCTTTTAGGGTATAAAAATAGATATTGCTGAATATTATGTGAATGTCATATATGAGTCTATAAACGCAAACAAAAAGTTGATAAAAACTACTGCTGATAAAAAAATACTGTTAATAAACCATTAGTTACTAGCGGAAGTAAAGCTGTGAGTACGGGTTGTATGTAATGATTGGGGAGCTCAGTTGGTAGATCTCTTTCCCACAAAAATCAAAACTCCTAATTTCAACTTACAGTCCGACACGCAATTTTAAGCTGCCAGGAAATTTCATATCAGCTCACACTCCGCTGGAGAGTGAAAATTTCATTATGGACCCATTAGCTATTTTTCTACATCACTGTCATTATTTACAGAAGAACCTAACTCCTACAAAGTGATCAGATTCATGTAACTGCTCATAAAGGATAAGTTGTAATTAATTTGTTATAACAAACTGCGATTGTTGAAATATGTACCGACTGGTATTTTAAATAACATCTTGTTATTTAAAATGTGTAGAAACATCTGCACTGTATCTGCATTTTTGGCATACTCAGCCAATTTCACAAACAATTTGCCAAATTAATTATGGTGCAGATACCAAGAAAGCGCTTACATCGGTGCGGTCGCTGGAAATCTGACTTCAAAAAGTGCTGAAATCAGCGATTTTCTGTGCAGAACTGGTCCGACGTAGCTACTTGTGTTTACGCGCTTATCGCACGAATCTATTTTAGTGATTCTACTTGAGTTCTAGAATTTCAAACTTTACTGCCCGCCAATTCAATTCTGAAATTTGCAATCTGTCGTTTACTGAATGCCTGGCACATTCTATTCAATACCAGATAACATCTTGTTCAATTAACTAATGTTATATTTTTTATTAAAATCTATTAAATTTCTTAAATAGCCTTTGATCAGTTCTCTGGTTGACAAGGAGTTTATCAAGGCTCCGTGAAAGAGTGTGCGCTCCGCCTCTCACAATACGTGGCACATTTATTCAGAGACGCATTCCTGTCTAGTTCGTTGTGGAGGTTTATTGGTGCGTACTTTTCAATGAATTTTCCTTCATTTGTGTAACGACCTTAGCAGGGTAAATTACTCGGTCCCTACCTACGGACTTCAGTATCGGCGCTAAAACTAATAAATGTGGAGTAAATATACTTTTCTCTACTGATGCTACAAAGATTCTTAAACGGCGTCGATGCTGAAAAGTCCTCCATCGTCCACAGGGAACGTTGAATCACTAGAGCTTCCGTTTTAGCTTCTGTGTTTTCTTTCTAAGCAGGACGCTGATACACAGCGACGAGGCTGCAGTCTGTTTAGCAGAGTGCGTACATAAACTTTCGGGAGGATGGTCCGGTTTCCTCCGCAAGCGATCCAAACCGTTTCCACGCCTTTCTCTGTGGTGTGAACAAGCTAGATTAGTGATCTCACGTTTGTTTTCCCTTCCCGATGCAGCCAGCCCAACATCTGCTTCACGTCTTGTTACCCTTAACAGTAATCGAAACTTCATAAATAGTCTAACAGGCAATTATTGCCGCATTAGAGTGCTATCACACTGGTCAATCACGTGGAAGGGACGGCGTCATGGAGTTGCTTGGCATTTGAGACAGCGTTACTCATTTTACACATCGCAGACAGCAGGAGTCTGAAAATTTGCTTTTTTTTTTTTTTTTTTTTTTTTTTTTTTTTTTTTTTACACCCAACATATAGATTTTTCTTCTGTTGCGAGTAGCATCCATTCCCACCAACCAGGCAAACAACTGACTGTCATTTACAAATTGTTGACGCAACGCATCGTATTAACATATGCAGTGTGCCGTAGTGGAAAGTACAGACCTCAAACTTCCATTATCAAAGTTACTATAGAAATTTGTATACTGCCTAGAAATTCACCATATACATTCCTTAAGTGCAAATTTAAGATATCAAAATGTCACTATTAAACATCCAACTCATCCAAACCTTTAATTTTTACAGGCAAACTACATTAGCAATCACGTTTGTCTTTTATACCTTAAGACTTTTCTCGTTTTCAACCCAGTACCTAATGCTCGTACGCTTCACTGTGCAGATTCCAGCTACTTCGCCAACCAGATGAAAGTCACATAATGTATACTTTCGTGTGGCTGTCACTATTTGTCCGTTGCGCCATTTGTCTGAAGCAGTTCAACTCTCCTAGAAGTGCATATTTGAAAAATATGAATTAATATATATCAGTCTCTTTCTTGACGCCTAGCGTGTGTCTGCCTTCGTTAATAGGCTGTTTATGGATACGTATCATGTGCATGGAGAATCGCAAAACATTTACTGTAATAGCCTTAGCCTTAAAATCCCCCTTACACGAACCTGCACCATATCAATAATATTTAAATAACCCAAATACAGTTCTCATTGCGACTCAGATCTTCCCTCTGCCATCACCACTCCACCCAAACCTCGCTATCTTATTTTGTAGTTTCGGCACGTAGTACCTTGTTCATAACCCAATGTTCGAAAGCCGCTCACCGGTTTGCATAAAGATGAGTATTGTTACCTCTGTTAAGTTACAGTTTAAAATTTCTTCATTTCGGATAGCGTGAGTGATCTTTGCTAGATGCATCCTAATTACACCTATTTTAACTTTTATAAGTCGACCTGGAAAAAGCGTTCGACAATGTAAAATGAAGCAAGATGTTCGAAATTCTGAAAAAAAGTAGGGGTAAGCTATAGGGAGTGACGGGTCATATACAATATGTACAATAGCCAAGAGGGAATAATAAGAGTGGACGACCAAGAACGAAGTGTTCGTATTAAAAAGGGTGTAAGACAAGGATGTAGCATTTCGCCCCTACTGCTCAACCTCTACACGTACAAGACCGTGGTCATTCTCAGCGATCTATTTAAATCAACAGTGTAAACAGATTCCTCGGTGAAATGTTTTGCAGAGTCTGTGTACGGCGTACACTAACAAGCTATAGTGTAAAGAGATTATCGCTTGTGTCTCAAGTGTTTTAAGTGTGAGGAGACCAGCGTGAACAAACATTGAGGCAAAGTAACTGCAGCAGACCAGAAGCATTTTAGATTAACGCAGCGTCGAGTTCCTCCGGAACACAAATCAGGCTTGGATTCCACAAGAGAAAGAACAGTCCCACAACCGCCGGCCGGTGTGGCCGTGCGGTTAAAGGCGCTTCAGTCTGGAACCGTGTGACCGCTACGGTCGCAGGTTCGAATCCTGCCTCGGGCATGGATGTGTGTGATGTCCTTAGGTAAGTTAGGTTTAAGTAGTTCTAAGTTCTAGGGGACTGATGACCACAGAAGTTAAGTCCCATAGTGCTCAGAGCCACTTGAACCAAGTCCCACAACCACTGATACTTCCTTGTGGTAATTTCGCGTTGCAGTAGTGTGAGATACAGGTGATACTGTTCGAAGTTGACAGAGTGTCGCTCAACAAAGAGTGTTCGAAAATCATGCTGAACTATCTAATCAACAAAAAAAATACATGTGCTATATCTGCCAACAAGTGGCACAAACCACACGAGATTTTGCTAGCTACTATTAAAGAACAGACAACTTCAGATGTATCGATATGTCTTGTCCCTTTTGAATCTTACAACGTATCTACTGATGTAGTATTATGATAGGTAACTGTGTAACTGTGGCTGATTGACAATCTGTACGTTATCAGTGAAGAACTCAAATAGCTTTCATGTTCCGGTCCTGTATTCGTGCATGTGCACCAAGAAATATCCTTGAGGGTCACAATGTAATGAAGGAACGAGGGGCGTTCAATAAGTAACGCACCAAATTTTTTTCTGAAAGTAGGTTGGTTTTAATAAGAATTCCAATACACCGTATAATTCCCGACTCTATTGGCCACTCTTTTCAACATAATTCCCGTTCAGTGCGACAGTCTTACGCCACCTTACTCGGATGGCCTTTAAGCCTGCATGCTACCACTCTTCAGGTCAACGTCGGAGCCAACGTCATGCTGCATCATTAATCTCCCCCTCATACACGTACCGCTTACCACGGAGTGCATCCTGCGTCGTGTCAAAGAGATGGAAGCCAAAACATATGAGATTCGAGCTGTAGGACTGGTGAGAAAGAGCAGTCCAGTGAGGTTCTGTGTGCTCCTCTTAGGTGCGCAGACTTGTGTGAGGACTCGCCTTGCTTGGTGAAGGGGAAGTTCATTTGCGTTTTTGTGGCGACGAACACGCTGAAGTCGTTTTTTTCAGTTTCCTGACAGCTCTCTGCTTGGAATGCACCTACATTGTAGACGCCATTTTGAAGGCTGTGGATAATGCCGCCACCAATCTGAACATGGTGAAAGTGTAGGGGCAAATCGGTAATGTTCCAAGATGTCCCACACCAAGTACCGTACTTTTTTAGCCGAAACTGGCAGAGAAAAAAATACATTGCATCACTTATTGAACGCTCCTCGTAATAATTAACACAAGCTGCATTATTTTTAGAAATTTAATAGTGACTGTCAAACGTGTCCTCAATTACTATGCAAATTAGATGTTCTCAGAAGGATGATGATAATTCATGTAACCAGTGTCGCCACATCTTTAACACCAGACTTTCCGCCGAACTACTACCAGAAATATGTCACATATACGGGGTGTTCCATAATGTTTACCTTAATTTCAAATGGTCACAACCCTAGAGTTAACTCCGACCCAGAAGCATTATTTGACGCATGTAAACACATAATAATAAAGGTTTCAGTCACAGGTAACTTCACTCAATGCAGGCAGTGCGAGCACCACTGGTGTCACGCAGAGTATGCAAATGATACTTTTTCACACGCCACGCATTTTGTGGCGTTTTAGTGGTGACACTGTCACCAGTTCGAAAGTTGCGTTCAAAGGCTATGTACATATACAACACAGGTGTGGTACACATGTCGGTCTTACATCTCCAAAGGAAGAAGTCGAATAGGGTAAAGCCTGGCGTCATTGGTGGCCATGGGATAGGCAATCCCCTGAAATACACCGAGTAGGAAATTCTTCATCTAAAGACTGCCAAATGCATGTGACCCACTGAGATGGTGCTGAAATTTAGTTGAAGGATTACATGTAATTTCATCACAGGTACAGCATAATTCTGAAGCAAGTTCAATTAACAGATGGAAGAAGGATTTGTAATGCATTACTGCACACCACACATTGGTCTTTGGACGCATTTTTTCGACGGTTTCTACAAACGCTCAATGTCCATCTGTGTTTCTTCTTTTCAGCTGCACCCTTATCTTTAAAAAAAAATGTTACATCCGCGCCGTAATTGAAGTGACATCCGGTGACGCTTGTTTCGAACCTACGTTGCACCATGACTAGAGATATTGTCTCATCTGGCAAAAAAAAAAAACATGTTTTTCTGATTCCTGCAATGATGTCGCAGTTTTAGCCCTCCAATCAAAGGTCAAGAACTAAAATACAAAGCTGGGGGCTCTGGTAGTAAGCACACAACGCTGTGGTGCATTATGCTTACTACCAGAGCCCCCATCTTACTCTGTTACTCGCTCCTGTGAACGGGGACGCGTTATGCAGATCTTGGTGTCTCTCGCGTCCATCTAGAAAAGATAACCTGAAGATGCCTAAATAAGGCGAAACGCGCCGTTGAGAAATAAAAAAATAAAATTGCAACCAAAACTGTTTTTAACCAATACTGTTAAGCACTGGTTTGCTGTATGCCACATATGGATTGGAAGAACTTCCATATTTTATTTCACAATATATGTATTGTGACTACGTTGTTAAAATGCCTGTTTCCTTAAAAGTTATGAAAAGGTTAATCTAGGGCATCGTAGTTTACAGTAAGATTCATTGCAATGATGCCGAATTGAGCCACGACTTTTTTTCTAATTGTAACAACATTTTTTTAAAAAAAAGTAGTTATTCGAGTGGTTTCGTGTTACACTGAACTTTTTTCTGTCGTGTACTAATCTTTTCTCCTCGACATAACTGTGTTACTCATCATCTTGTACAATAACTTTTGCCTAAGCCGTTTTCTGTTTCCAGTCCAGTCTCATGAAATTCCAAGGTCCCTGTTACACTTTAAAAAATACTATGCCGTTGACTTAGTTGTCAGAAACTTCTTCCTCTGTTCCTCTGTATTCCGGTGTCAGTAGAACTCGCTTACTGAAGAAAAATTTTTGCCCCTGCGCCAACCCACTTCTGATATCTCCCTTGTTTACGGAATCCTGTGTAACCCTGCTTCGACGCTTGCAAAATTGTTTCACTTTTTCAACTGTGTGTCATTCCCAATTTAGACCTCAAGCTAGTCGTTATGCTCCATTCTCCTACTCGTCATCTTCCTCTTTACTCTGTATATCCTCACGTTACACTCTGAGTTGTACTAACCAGTTCGTGGGTGATGTTTTCTATCTTTTGCTTCTATCCAGTCATATAGTCTATACTGCCTGCGAACCTCATACCTGATGTCTGCTCACTTTGAATTTATGATCCAAAAGTACCTGTCACTTCCCTTATTTTCGCCGAGCGGTCTAGGGCGCGGCAGTCATGGACTGTGCGGCTGATCCCGGCGGAGGTTCGAGTCCTCCCCCATGGGTGTGTGTGTGTTTGTCCTTAGGGTAATTTAGGTTAAGTAGTGTGTAAGCTTAGGGACTGGTGACCTTAGCAGTTCAGTCCCATAAGAATTCATACACATTTGAACATTTGAACTTCCCTTATTTCTTCTTAGACACAGAGGTTGAACAATGGTGGGTGAGTGTAGGTGGCTTACACCCCCTTGACACGCACTTTTTTTGTCTTGGAAATACATTAAGTATGTTGGTGTAGAGGCAGAGCTGTTAAGCCTTGAACCACGAATCGATACCCCGCTGCGGCTACAGTTTGCATATACATTTGTTATCAGCCTCCTGGCTGGTTCAGTGCAGCTTGCATCATCAGTCTTCTGGCTGATTCGTTTCGTCCCTCCACGAATTCCTCTCTAGAGGAAACGTCTTCGTCTCCCAACAGCACTGACTCTCATCTTCCTCAATTAGTCGTTGGAAGTATTGTTGCCTTCCCTACAGATTTTACCCCCTACAGCTCTCTCTAGTACCATGGAAATTACTCCCTGATGACTTAGTAAGTGATCTACTATTCTGTCCCATCTTATTTCAGTTTTCCACACTTTTTTCTCTTCGCCGATTCTGCAGAGAAACTCATTTTTTATCAGTCCTAATTTTTGACATCCCTCTACGGCATCACATCTCAGTTTTCCCACAATCCAATGATATGTATCCACATAACAGTGTGATAAATTATGCACTATCTTCCTCATATTAATGCCGATTTTCCATAGAATTTGACTTTTCTTGGCCTAGAATTCCCTCTTGCCTATATTAGTTCTCATCTCCTTTTTAATCTATGGCGTTACGTTACTGTAACAAAGTATTATATTTCTTCCAAAGTAACCGAGTTCCTAAACTTAGTTTGCTTTGTGGACACTTGTTTTGATGTTATGTGTATCTCTAGGCATTACTTTCGTCTTTATCCAACAGGCGCTGAAATTATTACTCATTTTCATTGAGGACAACTATGTTATCATCGAATCTTGTCAGTGGTATCTTTTTACAATAAATTTTAATCCCACTCCAAAACATTTTTCGAATTCCATGATTGGTTCTTCGATGTAGAGACTGAATAGTAGGATTGAATGAATACATTATTGTCACATACTCTTCCTAATCCGAGCACTTCGTTTTCAATACCCCATTCTTGCTCTTCCTTCTTGCATCTAGTACGTATTATGTATTCCCGTTCTCCACAACAGTTTACATCTATTTTCCTGAGAATTTCTAACATGCCACATTTTACGTTGTAGGAGACTTTAATTACGTCGATAAATTCTCTTAAGTTTTGCTTCCATTTCTAACATCAGCTTCACCCTTTCGGTGCCTTAACTTTTCATAACATCATCAACTGTATCCGTAACATTCCTTTCCTTTCTTCTGTATGCAATTCTTACCAGCAATCTGGATGCATGATATATTTTGCTCTTTGTGCGATAGTTCTCGCTGTCTACGGGATTGTTTGTATGATATTGTTCCGAAAGTCTGATGGTATGTCTCTAGTCTCATAGATTTAACAACCCAACTTAATTAGTCGTTCAGTTGCACCTCCACCAAATGATTTAAGAAATTCCGAAGGAATGTTATCTAGACCTCCCTCCTTATTTGATAGCAAGTAAACTGTCAAACTCTGCCTCTTGAGCCTGTATGTCTTTCGTTTCTTCTTCTATCACGTCATCGCACAGTTAGTTCTCTAGTACTCCCTTTCAATGTACTACTTCCACACATCCGATCGTTCTTCTGAATTTAACAGTGGATTTCCTGTTGCATTAACAATGTTGACGCCTTTAATTTCCATTCCAGCGGAGGTTGTTCTGACTCTTCTTGATGCTGAACCAGCCGTTCCGATGACCATTACTTTTTCGCTATCTTAACATTTTTCTGGAGCAGTTCCGCGTTGGCCGACTGCCGTCCCTATTTACTATATTAGTACGTGACTTGTATCACAGTATCCCGGTGTTTTCGTGAGAATTTATGTACTTCCTTCATCTGTCTAATAACTCATTTCTTCTGTTACCCGAAGTTTTCTGCTCAGTTACCTTTCACACACCTGACAACTTCTCGCCTTTTAGGAGATGGTCATCTAATCTGCCTTCTGTGATATTCATAATCACAGTAACTACAGCCTCAGAGAATTTCAGACGCACCTCAGCACTTCAGTAACCCACTCATTTAGAGGAATGGGGAGGACGCATCATAATTGAATAATAACATTGCAGTATCTGTCTTTACGTAACATCTCAAGCGTGTTTTATGGTTCAAGTGGCTCTGAACACTATGGGACAACATCTGAGGTCATCACTCCCCTAGATTTAGAACTACTTAAACCTAACTAACCTAAGGACATCACACACATCCATGGCCGAGGCAGGATTCGAACCTGCGACCGCAGCAGTTCCGGTATGAAGCGCCTAGAATCGCTCGGCCACCGTGGCCGCCGCGTGTTTTATCCTCTGCCGCTGGCTGATGAGAAGAAAGGAAGTATTGCTGAGCTCACATGGTTGTCTGCCAAGTAAAGTAGATAAGAAAAATAGCTAACTACTCAGGGCTCGGAAGGGTAATAAGAATTATGTGGATCAGTGAAATGAAACTGTAAGCTAACACTGGTCAACTGCAGAAACGTACAAAGTAAAGTACCAAGGTCACTCTTTAATGATAACAGCACACATATAATACAAGGAAGAGAACGCTGGTTGAAACCAGAAGCAGATAGTGTAAAACTAAACTCAGAATGGAATACATGCCGGAATGCTAGTAACGCCAATGCTCGCGGCGTATTTATTGTTATAAAGTACTCTGTACGATCTAGTGGGATAACTATATTGTATACGAATAAAGATAGTATCACAAAATAGAACTAGTAATAGCACGCTACTATTGCCAACTTAATAATGCATCCAATGTGCGGATATCTTCAGATAAAGCCCGGAAAATATCATGCTGAAATTGTTTGACATATTTTTGTAATACGGAAAGATTTCAAACTGCCGTGTATTAACTGGGAGACGCATTCGTGTAGAAAGTGAGGCAGGGACAATAAAGCCCTGCGGCCTTGGACTAAACGTATCTCGTGCAAATTCCTTAGCGCAGTTACTGAGACCTCGAGGGAAACTAGTGAATGTATATGTAGGAATAAATGATCACAAGGGTATTACAGCAACAATGGCCACTGGGGTCGAACGATAAGTTAGGTAGAATGATAAGAATGATTAGAATACGATTAAAAAATGTAACAGGAAATTGAGTGGAATTTACTTGAGCGTCTCTGGCAGAACTTGAGGCATGTTGTAAATCAGGTATTACATCACTGATGTCATGAAAATGAGGAATGGTGGAAGGAAAGAAAGTAGTGTTTAAGGGCCCGCCAACAGCGAGGTCATTTGGACGGAGCGGAAGTTGTAATTACGACAGGAAGCGGAAGTAAGTCGGCCGTGTCTTTCACAAAGCAACCCTCCCACAGTTCACAGAATTCACGGAAAAAACAAGTCAAAATGGCAGGAGGCGGATTTGAATCGACGTCGTCGCAAATGAGAGTCCAGTGTATAACTACTCGGTAACGAATAGTTCGATAATAGTGTTACAGTATACGTCACTTCAAGCAATGTCTCAAACAAGTATTATCCTCCGTCACCGGTTGACAACAAGAAAGAAACAAAGATCGCAGCCGCCTGGTGCTAGTCTTTCTATTTGGTGCAATTTTGTTAAACTTGAGCGTCGATGAAAATGAGATGAAATGATTAGGAAAAAATAAAAGTCTAGTCACCGAGTGAAGAAAATGTCCGACCCCAGCAGAAATCAAACTCAGGACCCAGCTATCTAGAGGCAGTGATACTAATCAACAGACCACGAGAATCAGACGATGACCAAAAGTCTCTTCTTTGTGAATTAATGAATTCAGTTACCTTATACAGAGAAATTTTACGGACTATGGTATAGCGATGAAACGGACCATGCGACACGGTCTTCAAGACCAGTCCTTATTGAAGTACTTCATACAAGGTCGTCTGCATTTGACTTTTATGATGGTGTGAATTCAAACACATATCAACAAGCACCTGTACATGTCAAAGAACCTTAGTCACGCAGCCATCTGATGAAATAAATTTATCTTTGGTTGGAATTGCAGCGCAGCCTTGACCATGTCTAAAATCTGAGGTTAGACGATGAATATTATTGTCTGGACAAGACTGAATTTACAAGGACGGCATGCTCAATAGACTAATCGAAACTCTGCTCTTTTGCCTGCTGTTGTTTGGGGGTGCCGATCAGTTCAGTACAGACTTTGGTCTTGTGATGACAGAAATGGGCATACTGACGGGCATCGTTCTGAACTTTGTTGAGATGGTTGCTTGCTTCACCTTAAGTGATCTTTCAGATTTATTCACCTGAGATACTGTGCAGCTGTGTTGCATGCGGGCAGTGCTAGTCCTTTGTTCGGTTCGCAGCTTAGTTAGTGCACGCGGGAATAAATATCGAATGTCTGTTCAGTCATCTGGAACTACAAGTTGCTTATTTATTGCTTTCCACTAGTTTGATAATGATTAGGTTTCATGTTAACAACATTTGAGGCAAAGAGAGAGAGAATAAATGGCTCTCAACAGTGATGACACTTTCTTATCAAGTTTAAAAGAAATTTTCAGGCAGCCAGGAAAATTCCTGGTGCGGCGGAAAGCACATGCTTTCAGCGATGGAGACTCTTTACAGTCACGCTAGCTCGGGCCTGTACTATTTATTAGGTGTTGTAGGATGCTGAATGCTTATACAGGTGCAATGCATGAATTACACCTATGAGATATAAGCCACATACATCGACATCGAGTAGCCACACGAGATGTAAGGAGAATGGTTTCAACTTTGCCTTGATGTATCTTAGGTTGAGGGCCAGTTAATCATTCAGTTGAGCTAAGAGAAAGTTCATGTGACTACGAAGTATGCACTAAACTAAACCCCCTCCAAACAGGCCTTGGAAGGCCCAACGGTTCCGACCAACCGCTGTGTTATCCTCAGCCCACAGGCGTCACTGGATGCGGATATGAAGGGGCATGTGGTCAGCACACCACTCTCCCGGCCGTATATCAGTTTACGAGACCGGAACCCTACTTTTCAATCAAGTAGCTCCTCAGTTTGCCTCATTAGGGCTGTTTGCACCCCGGTTGCCAACAGCGGTCGGCAGACCGGATGGTCACCCATCCAAGTGCTAGTCCTGCCCGGAAGCGCTTAACTTCGGAGATCCGACGAGAACCGTTATTACTACTGCGGCATGGCCGTTGGCTACGAAGCATACAGGATGGTTATAATTACACTTTCGCTACTTCAGATGGTCCCAATGAGAAACGAGTATTGTTAGGATAATACAACTTCGTAGAAATATTTGTAAGGACATTCTAAAGAGAAAGAAAGAAATTTTAATTTCCACATGAGGGAGTAATATTTAGTAATTGCGTACCATTTTTAGTTCCTGGTTACAAACTTTCCTCACTGTGACGGCCATCTTGGTCCACGACAGTCTGGAACGGCACTAGAGCTACCATATCATTACTGTTCGCAGCACTTTGCAAAAGAAAGAGTGTTCAGCTATCGTGACACTGCTCATGCACTGCTTCAAGATCGCACATTATTTCCAGCCTTTTCAGCCATGACGACATTAACTTCTTCAACAAATAGTGGCAGATTTGACTATCGGCCTCTTTCAGAAGCAATTCTCAAATGGCAAGTTAATTCGAATTTCCAAATCACGTTCTTCAACCCCGGTATGGGAAGGGGACCCCTCTGTGTTCCTTTAATGCGTCGGAACTCCTGAAGAGCCGCAGCACTATTGACATTATTTTGATAAAATAGCTTTACGAGTAAAGTCCTGGTCACTTTGTCCAGACTCTTTTTGACTGTCTGCAACTCTAACGCTAACAGATGCTTGTATTTTCAACCCTACGTCGCCATACCAGTACCAATGCTTAACGGCAAGTCGTAACACTAAAATCCTAGTTGGGTATCCGTATGGTAAATCGTTTTCCATCTACATTGCGTCAAGTAGCGAAAATTTGATTATAACCACTCTGTATAATGATGTTGGTCAGATCGACTTTCTGTTCGCTTACGAGCCAGATTTCATTGGAAGGGATATGTTCCAGGACACTACAACCAGGATCATACTAATTTATAAATTCACAGATTAAAATCTAAAATAATACTATGCTTTCACAGGTCATTTTGAAGGACGTCGCACTGTGGCACAGGAATGAGAGTGAGCTCCATCATGATCGTATCATCATTTTCCTATAAAGTGCTAGCTTGTTCCAAAAATTTCGAAAAAGAAGAGTCAAAGGAACTAAAATACCACTCCACTTGACAATATGGTCTTATAAGAAGACGATCGATAATGTCTCACCTGATACTACCTACGCCATTTCGTATCACTGTGAAAGCGTGACAAAGTTACAAACTTTTCATTACCATTTCAGAAAGATCAAGCCATGATCGTCAGACTTGGTGACGGTGTTAAGACGTTCAATGCAACACAATTTTTCCAAGAAGCGTAGTTTTCGCGGAGACCTTGGAGATGTCTGCATTTTCGCTGTTAATTAAACCTTCCGACTAGAAAAGCGCTTCGTCAATCTGTAATTGGTTTCTTCATCTAAGGAAAAAAGTAGTCACAGGGTGTCAAGAGCGGCTGAGGGAAGGAGGCAAAATTTTGTAGTCCAAAGAGTCAGCGTGTGTGATACTGCCCAGCGCAAAGTGAGTTTGGGCGTTGTCGTGGAGCAAAAACACTCATTGTACAGTTTCCCGCAACGTGTCTACTTGACCACCTCATGTAATCTCGTCGGGAAATTTCGGTGATAAGCTCATGTAATGTTTAAGCTCCTCTTAGCACCACACGATGGTAATTCCAAAAAAAATACTCAATGACCGTGAGGTCTTTATCGGTGGTGCTGTACAGAAAAGTTACATCTGCTTTCCCTGCTCGTTCGTCTGGGAGTAATATCTGATGGGCCTATCACTTGTCATTAGCTATTAGCTGATGAAAGACTTCATCTGGACAGAACTGACACAGCTGCGATATTTACGCAGCTATCTCAATTCAGACGGGAGACGCGGCTACCTCTGCCGTGTTCAGAATACCCTGCAAGACTCTGAAAACTCATACACTCGTCGTTTTCACATTTTTTCAGTGCCACCCTGAGTGTGATGCACCCGTGTTCGAGCGACAGGAATCCACTTCGCTTGCTACAGCCAGTTCTTCAAAGAGACAGGGTTGCCTTCTCGTTGCTAGTCATTCGTTGGCAAATGTTGAAGACAATATGGCACCTAACCACTGAGTCATGTGATGGCGCATTGTTTCCATATACTTCCACCAACACATCATCGGCTATTGTAGAACTTGAAAAAGCGCGCGATTCTCACCTAAGGGCTAGGCCGTTCTGTTTTGACTCATCCAGTGACGTGCTACTGGACCATGGGGTGGCGATTACAGTATGTAGGGACAACGTAGAAATATATTTGTGAAGAACCTAAAAAATAATTTCCAAACTACGTTTTCTTGATGTGACAGTTGAAACTTTGTGTCTGCCCTCGTAGCTCATCTCACTCGTCCATATTCCAACAGTCCACTATAGCTTCCCTTGTGAGGTACACTTGCCAAGATCTGCCCGTAATCCTAAACCTTCAAAACAGTTCGTCAGTCTAGCCAAAATTGTGCACATATTGGTGTAGACGAGGCACAGTACACCTGGACGTTCCTCCCACTCGAGACTACAAAGGTTAGGTTAACCCTTTCCTGTATCAACATAGTGAACCGACGCTTAGAAATTCAACGTGTCCGTTCTGACTCATTCTGTCGCTGACGTTGTCGCTTCTCGTAGCGCTACTAGATTCTTTAGGAGATGTGGTCGGCTTACGTAGCTGTAATTGGAACTGCCGATAGCTAATCTGCTATCAGTATATATCGGGTTGTCATTATGGTACATCTGTTGACAAACACAGTAAAACTAAATGTCACAAGGTCAAAATTAAATAACTTTAAAATTAGGTGAAATTGAGGGCTTTTCTTGCACAGAGATTAGGTCTAGGTTGCATCCTAATGCTGACGGAATAGATTGGCAAGCAACAGAAATCTTCTGAGGTTTCTAGCTTATTTTCGGTATTTAGTGAAAGTAACGTGAGCTCTCTTTTTATTCAGTGTGTCATACTTCACCTCCGAACACTAGACATTTTTCAGACAGAAGTCTTCAATGGTCAACATGTTATTCCATAGAGGTTCTGAGTACATGTAATACAACCCTTAGGTTGTCAGTAGCATTGTAACTGACCTTCAGCATTCAGTGAGAAGCAAGTGAAGGAGTCGGGTGTCTGTTACGCACCAGAGTGGTCTGGAAATAATTAACTGAACACAGAGTTTCTAAGGCAGATGATGTTGCTTTGCTTGCTGATGCTTTGTTCATGAGTTCGAAAGAGGCAAATTTTTGGCATGGTCATTCTTTATTGTTTTTGAGCTAGTTACTTTGATCGTCGAGACGAGATTAAGCGAAATTGCCTCTTCACGTGGCTTCCACTCGGAATTATAGTTCTACATCTACATCTACAGCTACATGGATACCCTGCAAATCATACTTAAGTGTCTGGCAGACGGTTCATCGAACCACCTTAACAATAATTCTCTATTATTCTATTCTCGAACAGCCACGGAAAAACGAACACACAAATCTTTCCGTGTGATCTCTGATTTCCCTTATTTCATTACGATGATCATGTTTCCCTATCTAGATCGACGACATCAAGATATTTTTGCATTCGGAGGAGAAAATTGGTGATCGAAATTTCGTGAGAAGATTCCGTCGCAACGATAAACGCTTTTCTCTTAGTGCTGTCCACCGCAAGTCCTGTATCAATGGTTTCACGATAATATAAAACGTACTGCTTTTCTTTGAATTTTCTGGATGTACTCCGTTAATTCTATCTAATAAGGACCCAGACTGTTCAGCAGTACTCCAGAAGAGGACGGAGAAGCATATTGTAGGCAGCTTGTTTAGTAGATCTGTTGAATCTTCTAAGTGTTCTGCCCATAAAACGCAGTCTTTGGTTTGCTTCTCCCCACAACATTTTCTATGTGTTCTTTCCAATTTAAATTGTTCGTAGTTGTAATTCGTAGGTATTTAGTTGAATTTATGGCCTTTAGATTTGACTGCTTTATTATGTAACCGAAGTTTAACGAATTCCTTTTAGCACTCATGTGGACGACCCCACGCTTTTCATTATTTTGGTCCAATTTCCAATTTACGTCCCATTCATATATCTTTTCTAAATCGCTGCTTTGAACTTCGGATGAGTTTACCAGAAGATAAAAGACAGCATAATCTGTAAACAACCTAAGACGGCTGCTCAGATTGTCTCAGAAATCGTTGATATAGATAGGGAACAGCAGCGGGTCTATAAACACTACCTAGGGAATACCACAAATCACTTCTGCTTTAATCGATGACTTGGCGTCGGTTACACCGAACTGTGACCTCTCCGACAGGAAATCATGAATCCAGTCACATAATTGAAACGATATTCCATAAGCACGCGATTTAACTGCACGCCCCTTCTGTGGTACAGAGTCAAAAGTCTTTTGAAAATCTAGAAAGACGGAATCAATTTGAAATTCCTTGTCACAGCACTCAACACTCCGTGTGTGTAAAAAGCTAGTTGTGTTTAACAACAACGATTTTTTGTAATCCATGTGGACTGTGTGCCAATAGATCGCTCTCTTGTAGGTAAGGTGTAATGTCCGAGCACAATATACAGGGTGTCCCATTTATCTTGACTATCCTAAATAGATGTTTGTCCAGATGCAAATTACAAAATGTTTCCAGCGAATTTTCTTTAGCCGTCAGGGGAACATCATTCAGCATGATCTCCTTAGTTGTAGCTTTGTTTTTTACTAAGATATGAACAGCAGTATGACTTTTTTAAATGGCACCCTGTATTGTTTATTCGGCAGTTCATTTCCTCTCCTAAAGACCTATTCAAAAATGTATCACAGTGTACCATTCACTGAAACACAACGTTATTAATTACATAACGCCACATTGACTTTGACTCTCCCAGCGCTTAGTGCAGGTACTCGGGGTAATGGAACACATTCACGTGCTGACGTTGACAGAGAATAAATGTAAACATAAGCAGAACGCACACCCGTTATTCCGTCAAAAAATGGTTCAAATGGCTCTGAGCGCCGGCCGAAGTGGCCGCCGGTTCTAGGCGCTGCAGTCAGGAACCGCGTGACCGCTACGGTCGCAGGTTCGAATCCTGCCTCGTGCATGGATGTGTGTGATGTCCTTAGGTTAGTTAGATTTAACTAGTTCTAATTTCTAGGGGACTAATGACCACAGAAGTTGAGCCCCATAGTGCTCAGAGCCATTTGAACAATTTTTTTTTTGGCTCTGAGCACTATGGGACTTAACATCTGTGGTCATCAGTCCCCTAGAACTTAGAACTACTTAAACCTAACTAAACTAAGGACATCACACAACACCCAGTCATCACGAGGCAGAGAAAATCCCTGACCCCCGCGGGAATCGAACCCGGTAACCCGGGCGCGGGAAGCGAGAACGCTACCGCACGACCACGAGCTGCGGACTTATTCCGTCAACCATAGTCAGTTAAAGAGTTGTGTAAATAGAATGTACACCAACTCAAAAAGGTAGAAATGCTACTCATCTATGGGGAATGTAAGTTAGCAGAACAGTAATTGCAAAAATGTTTCCTTATGTACGGGTACATTTAGTACAGTAGTTTAGTCCTTTTAAACACCGTTGTGTAGAGTAGGCATACTGTAAAGGCTCTCCTTCCTTCAAACTGCATCGACATAATGTTTCTTTTATTGTTGCTGAAAGTAGGCGAAATGCTACGCAGGCAGCGGATCTGTAGAGAGATCGATATCCTGACAAGAACAAACCTTCCAGACGGATGTTTTCTCGTCTTGTTGCTACGCTTCAGGAAACGGAAGTTTCGACCCATGACAACGCAATCTTCGTAGCACTCGCACAGACGAAGCTGCCGAAGTTACTGTTCTCGCTTTCGTTGCTATGAAGCCACATGTGAGCACAAGACAGCTTGAACACGAGATTGGCGTTCCTAAAACCAGTGTACATCGTATTCTTACACGTCACCGGTTCCATCCTTACCATATACACCTACATCAAGTACTGCATGGGAATGATATCCAGAATCGTGTACAATTCCGTCAGTGGGCACAGCTGCAAATCCTCGCCAACACGAACGTCTCCTCCAAGGTTATATTTGCCGATGAATGTTCCTTCTCAAACAAATGACAGGTAAATACAAGGAACATGCATTATTGGTCCAGCGACAACCCACCATGGCTTAGGCAGGTGGAACATCAGCGTCAATGGAGAGTTAACGTCTGGAGTGGGATGCTTGGTACTACAATTATTGGCCCTTATTTCTCAATGGTAGCCTAAACGGCACACCTTGTGCCAACTTCCTCAGACGCATTCTTCCTCCTTTTCTGGATGAAGTGCCGCTAAGAACCAGAATGCTTATGTGGTAAGAACACGATAGATGTCCAAGCACATAATGTCTTGCGTACACGTAGTGTTATGAACCGAAGGTATCCTGGCAGATGGATTGGTCGAGGAGGAATAGTTACTTGGCCTGATAGGTCTCCTGATTTAAATCCTCTGAACTTTTTTCTTTGGGGATGCATTAAAAATGTTGTCTATCGCGATATTCCAACAACTCCAGAGGTCATGCAGGAACGTATCGCGCTTGCTTGTAATTCTCTTCAGCAGGCAGCACTGGAAGCAGCAAATTATTCTTTCATCCAACGAGTGTCCCAGTGTATTAGTGTCCAGGGTCAACACTTTGAGCACCTTTGAATGTTCTACTCCTAGGCAATGGTACAGGAGAGTCAAAATCAATTTTGTGTTATGTTTTTATTTGGTTTTCATTTGTTTTCTGACAACTCCAACATGTGGACGAGTTTGTGATCCCGGACTCAATGTCAGTGTTGTGTTATGTGATTAATAACGTTGTGTTTCATCGAATGGTAGACTGCAATACATTTTTGAATAGCTCTTTAGAAGAGGACATGAATTACCGAATAAGAAATGCAGGGTGCCATTTAAAAAGTCATACCGCTCTTCATATCTTTGTAACAAACAAAGCTACAACGAAGAAAATCACGCTGATTGATGCCTCCCCCCCCCCCCCCCCCCCCTGACGGATAAAGAACATTTTCTTGAAACATTTTGTAATTTGAATCTGAACAAATAGTTATTTAGGGTGGTCGAGATAGACGGGACACTCTTCATATGTTCCTTTATCCTGCTCGATATTGAAGTTAGTGATACGTGGCTGTAATTTGGTGGATTACTCCTACTACATATCTTGAAAATTAGTGTGACCCGTGAAACTTTCCAGTCTTGGGTACTTATCTTTCGTTTAGCGAGCAGTCCCGGTTCTTTTACAACACAGACATACACGAAACTTGAGCTTAGAAAACCGGTTTACGTACATTACAACATAAATAACGAAAAAGCTGGCACCTTTGATACACTACGTGTAACTGCAGAACTAGTCGTACGTCATTGGTTGGTTGGTTGGTAGATTTGGGGGAGTGGACTCAACAGCGAGGTCATCGGTCCCATTGGATTAGAAAATGTTGGAGAAGGAAGTCGGCCGTGCCTTTTCAGAGGAACCATCCCGGCATTTGCCTGAAGCGATTTAGGGAAATCACGGAAAACTTAAATCGCGATGGCCGGGCGCGGGTTTCGTACATTGTCAGTAGAATAGCATTTCTCATATGTTTTATGGTATAAATAGTTTTAAATGATATTGCAGTGATTGTGTTGTTAATCAGAACGATGAAATGTTTCCTTCAGACACTGCAGTATCGTAATGTGTGCACTAATACAGGTTGTGATGCAGGAACGACTCCATACGGAATTTTGCGTTTAGCCGTGAGTCGTGCACATCTAGCCAAAGCGGTACACTAATGTTCATAGTACCTCTACTCCGCGTTCCCTACGCTTTCCTTGGTTCCTGGAGGGTGGGAGTGGGACATGATAGCCAGGCCTTGGGTTATAGCCCCTATCCACTTTGCCCCCATCACTCTAGGAAGGCTCCTATATTTTAAAAAAAAATATTGCGGTTGAGGCGACCACTTGTGTGATGCGTGAAATCCAGGTTCGAGCCCGGTTTCACGCGAATTTTCATTGTCGCCATTCCCTTGAGCAGCTGATGGTTGTTCGTATTCGCAACTGCGAATACATTTCATATAGACAGTTTACTGCCTGCTGGCGTTGTAGTAACTCTCCCGGCCGAGTCACTGTTCCCCACCTGTTAAAAATAGCGAATAAAAGGTGGTTCAGATAACTTCATAGGTGAGAAGTGTGGTCGCTTTCAATGAAGTTGCAGAATTCCAGCGTTTGTTAGTAGTGTCCCAGAATCAAGGCTTGTATCTTCTGAAGGGATGGTAGAAGATTGTGTTCAGCAGTCGCGCAGTGGAACTATGCGACGTTCCCGATTTAGTGCTTCGAGGCCTGTTTCTTCTTCTTCTGTTCTCGGTATCAGTATGGAACTAACTGCTCCAGTTCCGTAAAATGGATTTCGTTTACGACTGGGAGAGTGCCTTCTCTCCATTTTTGCATTCGGGGTACACACGCATGGTACGACAAAAAGACACTGAAGTCGGCTAGGTAAATACTAAGCTGCCATTTAAGGCCTGCAGCTATCCTGGGACGGTTGCAGAGTGGAGCAGAGAAAATAGCGAGGTTCTGCAGGGCTCGTAATCCGCTGAAGGACAGAGGGGCGGCAGTAATCTGGCGGAGTCTCTTTGCAGCGAGAGGGCTTCAACCGAAATGAGCCGCGGCGGAATGGGAGTCGATGCAGGCGAACAGCCGCCGCCGGGGTACTTCGCGGCGCACGCGCGCAGCAGACGTCGTGCCGCTGCGCGTTCTGCCAAGTGCCCTCATCGGCTCTCCCGTGGCCTCTCTGTTGTGACTGTTCCTTACCCTTTTTTGTCTCGTTTTCATGGAAAGAAAAAATTAACGTGTGGAAATAAGTATGACACTGACCAGTGATAACTCGTTTGTACTTGGATAAGCGAAGCGATCAAGTAAGACGGAGAGCGTAGATAGCCGGCCGGAGCGGCCGAGCGGTTCTAGGCGCTACAATCTGGAACCGCGCGACCGCTACAGTCGCAGGTTCGAATCTTGCCTCGGGCATGGATGTGTGTGATGTCCTTAGGATAGTTAGGTTTAAGTAGTTTTAAGTTCTAGGGGACTGACGACCTCAGAAGGGAAGTCCCATAGTACTCAGAGCCATTTGAATTTGAGAACGTAGATCACCCACTTTCCAAATTTCTTGAATTATTTGGGGGAAGTGCAACCAAGGGACGTCACGGTTGATCTGGACAGTAACGCTAGTTAGTTATAGCTAGCTGACAAACGCGGCATTGGTCGGATATTCATATCGCAAATTTTCCGTCAAAAATGAACGAAAAATGAACTGCATTCGAAATTTAATATCGAAATAACTAACTTCCTTTACAATTATAAAAGTTGTACAAAGAAAACTGCATAACGCGAAGGGTGTATAAGTACAATATGCCGGACAGTTTCAGTAGGCTACGCTAGGTGCAACTGCTTCACGTCAAGTGTCCACAACGCCATTTTGCAACAGTCTCTATGGCAACGCCTCTTCCTAGCTCCATACACGGCTGTCCTTCCCGCTGCAGCCATCTACATTTCGCAGTTGAAAGCTGTTAAAAGAGCTGTCAGATGTCAGGGATATCCTTAAGCTGACACTATTGTATGAGTGTATTAACAATAAAATATAAATGTATTAAAACTTCACGCATGATGCGTCATTTTTTCACGCATCTCAGTGTTTACGACGTCATATCTCCTGATCTATGTGCCATGCAGTGATACAGTTTTATACGTACATTCAGTCCGCCTGCTTAGCTGGATGGTAACGTGCTCGCCTCCCACGCAAGAGGGCCCGGGTTCGATATCTGGCTGCGTTGGAAATTTTCAGCGCTCAGGGACTGGGTGTTGTCCTCATCACCATTTCATCCTCACCACCGGCAGGCAAGTCTCCCAATGTTGCATCGACTGAAATACGAATCAATGTAGGCCTGTGCTGTGATAGTGCCACGCAAAACAACAAGGGTTGCAAGCCGCCTCCATGGAAAAAACGACTACACCGTAACACCACTGAATCCTTAATTTACTGTTGGCACAACACACACTAACACATGATGTTCACCAGGCTTTCGCCATACTCACACCCTGCCATCGGATGGCCACATTGTGTAGCGTGATTCGTCACTCCACACTACGTTTTTTCACTGTTCTATCGTCCAATGTTTACGCTCCTTACACCATGCGAGGCGTCGTTTGGCACTTACCGGCGTGATCTCTGGCTTATGAGCAACCTCTCGACGATGAAATCCAAGTTTTCTCACCTTCCGCCAAAGTGGTATAGTACATGCAATGGGTTCTCAAGCAGTTTGGAATTCCTGTGTGATGGTCTCTATTGATGTCTGCCATTACACGTTACGACCCTCTTCAACTCTCAGCAATCTGTCAATCGACAGAGGTCGTCCTGCACGTGTCCCTTCACGTTTCCATTTCAATGTAACATCGGAAATAGTGGAACTAGAGATGTTTAGGAGTGTGGGAACATCGCGTAAAGATGTATGACACTAATGAGACCCAATGACCTGACCACGTTCGAAGTCCATGAGTTCCGCGGAGCGCAACATTCTGCTCTCACGATGTCTAATAACTGCTGAGGTCGCTCATATGGAGTACGTGGCAGCACAATACACCTAATATGAAAAACGTATGTTTCGGGGGGGTATTCGGATATTTCTGATCACACGATGTACATCAGACTTAATAAAATATCATACAATCAATCCGTAATATAGCAAAGACAGAATTTCGAGAGTTACGCACAATCAACTTACCGTATCATAAATTCAAGTTGATGACTACAGTAATATACAGCTGAAAGTAAAAGAAAATTTAGAATTAGTTGTGTGACTCTGGAAAGTCACCACACAGACAATTCTGACTTTATGGTTGACAATGGAATGTGATACATAGCATTAAGTGGAAGGGTTGAGGGTGAGGAGGTAGCCGTAATACAACAGTTCTAAGCATAATTTTATTGTAACTAACCATCCAGTAAAATCCACCGATACTCTTAAAACCAAACTTTTAAAAACAACACGAAATAATTGATTTAAAACAATATGTCAAAAAAACTTTACAATGAAACGTCTAAATTAATTTAATGTGGTACCTTGGCCAAGAAAACCTTTACAACCAGAAGTGAATACAATACATTCGCTCATGCTATCACAATTGCTGCAGTTCCTCATTCGTCTATCTTTGCTCATTGCAATGAGTTACAAAAGAATCCACAACTACCAGAATTTGGTAGGAACACGAAAATAACCATCTGAATACAGTAAGTATGAGAAGCATGACAAGTTTTCGGACTCCCCCTCCCACAGATTTCTCTAAGTTAAATATAAGCCACAGCTGAGCCAGATAGAACACGCCCAGTATTCAGACCATTGGGCGATGACCGTTCCAATATCCACAGCTCACTATAACTCAGAAAGAATGATGATCAGTACTATCCACAGTGTCATCTTCTGTCCGGAACGCCTTGTGTAGCAGGCTAACACAGTCCGAGGCTCCACTCTTTCGTCTTGCACCCTGGTTGCAACTGTTCTCCTATTAGCTGGCTCTGGCCATCCTTCATGGCAGTCAGCAGAGGGCGACACCTGAGTAGTGCTGGTCGCGCCACACTGTAGTACCGCCGCAGGAAGGTTGCGTGCGGCGTTCAAAGGCGTCGGACATGTGGCGATGATACCATCGGCACAGAATGGGGAATTAGAAAAGTTGCTACTCACCATACAGCGGAGATGCATAGTCACAGATCGGCACAACAAAAAGACTCTCACAGTTAAAACTTTTGGCCATTAAGCCTTCATGAATAATATACTAACTTACGTGCGCGCGCACACACACACACACACACACACACACACACACACACACATGCAAACACGATTCACACACACACAATTGCAGTCTGAAGCAACTGAAATTACACTGCAAGCAACTGGGTGGGGAAAAGAAGGAGGCTGGGGTGGGGATGGAGAGGGATAGTATGGTGTGGTTGGTGGACAATGAAGTGCTGCAGGTTAGGCAGAGAGTTGGGAGAGGAGGTGATAGGGGAGGGAAGTAGAATAAAAGGAGAGAAATGACTGGATGTGATGATGGAATGACGGCTGTGTAGTGCTGGAATGGGAACTGGGAAGAGGCTGGATAGGTGAGAACAGTGGCTAACCACATCCAGACTTTTATTTATTTCCTCTTACGCTATCCCCCCCCCCCCCCCGCCCCTCTCCACGTATCCCCTGCTCACTGCCTATCCTGCAGCACTTCACTGTCCACCACCACCATCTACCATCCCTCCACATCCCTGCAACAGCGTCCTCCTTACCTCCTCACAGTCGCCAGTCCCTTCATGCACTGGTGCTGCAGCTCGCAGCGTGGTTTCAATTGTCTGAGACTGCAGTTGTGCGTATGAGTTGCGTTTGTGTGCGTGTGTATGTGTGTGTATGTGTGTGTGTATGTGTGTGTGTGTGTGTATTTGTGTTTTGTATGTGCGAACGTATGTGAGTCGCTTGTTGACGACAGCCTTAATGGCCGAAGCTTTAATTGAGACAGTCATTTTGTGGTTCATGGTGTGGGTTCCTGTAGTCATGTCCTAGTTCATGAACCATGGGCAACGTATGAGTGGCCAAGTAAGTGGTCCCGACAGTCGGGATACCAGTTACTTTGGAAGAAGGACATATTCTGAGTCGTGGTCACCTTTGGGCTCATAGGGCAAAGACTACCAAATCCACCGGTTAGTCTCTCAACCGTTAGGGGTGAAACCCAATGGGACTCGGGGCCAGTAAGGCTACCAACCTGCTTCCCTGGTACTTCAAATATGATGCTGGCAACAATCAGAGCAAAATGCCTCGGACCTTTGGAGGTGACGGAGTCCCACCTCTCACTGACAAAACAGGGACTCCTAAGATACGACTTGGCAAACAAATGGTAATGAGAGGGGGAGCTATTAATATCAAAGGGGGCTACTCTGGGAAGAAGGTAGAGCTGGCAGAGGCTGCAAGTAATATGGGGCTGGACGTTTTAGCTGTTAGTGACATTCGGGTAAGGGGTGAGAAAGAAGAGGAAGTGGGAGAATACAAGGTCTACCTGTCAGGAGTCACAGCAGGAATAGCACAATTGGGTGTAGGGATTTACCTCAGGAAAGAAATGGAACCCAGCGTAGTTGCAATAAGGTATGTAAACGAACGACTGATGTGGATAGATGTGACAGTGTCTAGCAAGAAAATTAGGATTGTGTCAGTATATTCGCATTGTGAAGGGACATATCAAGATAAGATGGATAGTTTTTATGAGGCACTCAGTGATGTAGTTGTTACAGTAAAGGACAAGGACAGTGTTCTGCTCATGGGTGATTTTAACGCCAGGATTGGAAATCGAACAGAAGGGTATGAAAAGGTTATGGGTAAATTTGGAGAGGATATGGAGGCCAAAAGAAACGGGAAACAACTCTTGGATTTCTGTGCCAGTATGGGCTTAGTAATCACAAACTCCTTTTTTAAACATAAGAACATTCACCAGTATATTTGGGAAGGCAGGGGAACCAGATCTGTCATTGACTATATAATAACAGATCAGGAATTCAGGAAGGCTGCGAGGGACACACGTCTACTCAGGGGATTCTTTGATGACACTGAACATTATTTAATCTGCAGTGAAATTGGGATTGTGAGGCCGAAAGTGCAGGAGGTCAGGTCCATATGTAGGAGGATAAGAGTGGAGAAACTTCAGGATATGGAAATCAGGCACAAGTACGTAACAGCGATCTGAGAAAGGTACCAGTTAGTTGAATGTAGTCAATTAGTCATTGGAAAAGGAATGGATAAGGTACAGGGATAAAGTACTAGAAGTGGCTAAAGAATGCCTTGGAACGGTAGTGTGTAAAAGTAGGATGAAGCAAACAGCTTGGTGGAATGACACAGTCAAGGCAGTCTGTAAAAGGAAAAAGAAGGCGTATCAAAAATTGCTACATACTAGAACTCAGGTAGACAGAGAAAGTTATGTTGAAGAAATAAACGAAGCCAAACAGATAATTGCAGCATCCAAGAAGAAATCTTGGAAAGACTTTGGAAACAGGTTGGAGACTATGGGTCAAGCTGCTGGAAAACCATTCTGGAGTGTAATTAGCAGTCTTCGAAAGGGGGGTAAGAAGGAAATGACAAGTAATTTGGACAGGTCAGGAAAACTGCTGGTGAATCCTGTGGTTTCCTTGGGCAAATGGAGGGAATATTTTGAAGAGTTGCTCAATGTAGGTGAAAATACGATCAGTAATGTTTCAGATTTCGAGGTAGAATGGGATAGGAATGATGATGGAAATAGGATCACATTTGAGGAAGTGGAGAAAATGGTCAACAGATTGCAGTGCAATAAAGCAGCTGGGGTTGATGAAATTAAGTCGGAACTCATCAAATACAGTGGAATGTCAGGTCTTAAATGGCTACACAGGGTAATTGAAATGGCCTGGGAGTCGGGACAAGTTCCATCAGACTGGACAAAAGCAGTAATCACACCAATCTTTAAACCTGGAAACAGAAAAGAGTGTAACAACTACAGAGGTATCTCGTTAATCAGCGTTGTTGGTAAAATCTTCTCAGGTATTGTTGAAAGGAAAGTGCGAGCATTAGTTGAGGACCAATTGGATGAAAATCAGTGTGGGTTTAGGCCTCTTAGAGGTTGTCAGGACCAGATCTTTAGGTTACGGCAAATAATGGAGAAATGTTATGAGTGGAACAGGGAATTGTATCTATTCTTTACAGATCTGCAAAAAGCATATGACCAGGTTCCTAGGAGGACGTTATTGTCTGTTCTACGAGATTATGGAATAGGAGACAAACTTTTGCAAGCAATTAAAGGTCTTTACATGGATAGTCAGGCAGCAGTTTGAGTTGACGGTAAATTGAGTTCATGGTTCAGAGTAGTTTCAGGGGTAAGACAAGGCTGCAACCTGTCTCCACTGTTGTTCATATTATTTATGGATCATATGTCGAAAACAATAGACTGGCTGGGTGAGATTAAGATATGTGAACACAAAATAAGCAGTCTTGCATATGCGGATGACTTAGTTGTGATGGCAGATTCGATTGAAAGTTTGCAAAGTAATATTTCAGAGCTAGATCAGAAATGTAAGGTCTATGGTATGAAGATTAGCATCTCCAAAACGAAAGTAATGTCAGTGGGAAAGAAATATAAACGGATTGAGTGTCAAATAGGAGGAACAAAGTTAGAACAGGTGGACAGTTTCAAGTACTTAGGATGCATATTCTCACAGGATGGTAACATAGTGAAAGAACTGGAAGCGGCGTGTAGTAAAGCTAATGCAGTGAGCGCTCAGCTACGATCTACTCTCTTCTGCAAGAAGGAAGTCAGTACCAAGACTAAGTTATCTGTGCACCGTTCAATTTTTCGACCAACTTTGTTGTATGGGAGCGAAAGCTGGGTGGATTCAGCTTAGATATCAACAAGGTTGAGGTTACGGATATGAAAGTAGCTAGGATGATTGCAGGTACTGGTAGATGGGAACAATGGCAGGAGGGTATCGACAATGAGGAAATCAAAGAAAAACTCGGAATGAACTCTATAGATGTAGCAGTCAGGGCGAACAGGCTTAGATGGTGGGGTCATGTTACACGCATGGGAGAAGCAAGGTTACCCAAGAGACTCATGGGTTCAGCAGTAGAGGGTAGGAGGAGTCGGTGCAGACCAAGGAGAAGGTACCTGGATTCGGTTAAGAATGATTTTGAAGTAATAGGTTTAACTACAGAAGAGGCACCAATGTCAGCACTGAATAGGGGATCATGGAGGAATTTTATGATGGGGCTATGCTCCAGACTGAACGCTGAAAGGCATAATCAGTCTTAAATGATGATGATGATGAGTCATTTTTTTGTGCCTATCTGCGACTCATTAGTCTTCTGAACGGTTTGATGTGGCCCGCCGCAAATTCATCTCCAGTGTTAACCTCTTCATTTCAGAGTATCACTTTGAACCTCTGTTCTCAATTATTTGCTACATGTATTCCAATATCAGTCTTCCTCTATAGTTTTTGCCCTATACATCTCCCTGTAGTACCATGGAAGTCATTCCCTCATGTCTTAACAGATGTCCCATCATCCTGTCCCTTCTCCTTATCAGTGTTTTCCATGTATTCCTTTCTCTCCAATTCTCCATGTTGTTGTTGTGGTCTTCAGTCCTGAGACTGGTTTGATGCAGCTCTCCATGCTACTCTATCCTGTGCAAGCTTTTTCATCTCCCAGTACCTACTGCAACCTACATCCTTCTGAATCTGCTTAGTGTATTCATCTCTTGGTCTCCCTCTACGATTTTTACCCTCCACGCTGCCCTCCAATACTAAATTGGTGATCCCTTGATGCCTCAGAACATGTCCTACCAACCGATCCCTTCTTCTGGTCAAGTTGTGCCACAAACTTCTATTCTCCCCAATCCTATTCAATACTTCCTCATTAGTTATGTGATCTACCCATCTAATCTTCAGCATTCTTCTGTAGCACCACATTTCGAAAGCTTCTATTCTCTTCTTGTCCAAACTGTTTATCGTCCATGTTTCACTTCCATACATGGCTACACTCCATACGAATACTTTCAGAAATGACTTCCTGACACTTAAATCAATACTGGATGTTAACAAATTTCTCTTCTTCAGAAACGCTTTCCTTGCCATTGCCAGCCTACATTTTATATCCTCTCTACTTCGACCATCATCAGTTATTTTGCTCCCCAAATAGCAAAACCCCTTTACTACTTTAAGTGCCTCATTTCCTAATCTAATTCCCTCAGCATCACCCGACTTAATTCGACTGCATTGCATTACTCTCGTTTTGCTTTTGTTGATGTTCATCTTATATCCTCCTTTCAAGACACTATCCATTCCATTCAACTGCTCTTCCAAGTCCTTTGCTGTCTCTGACAGAATTACAATGTCATCCGCGAACCTGAAAGTTTTTATTTCCTCTCCATGAATTTTAATACCTACTCCGAATTTTTCTTTTGTTTCCTTTACTGCTTGCTCAATATACAGATTGAACAACATCGGGGAGAGGCTACAACCCTGTCTTACTCCCTTCCAACCACTGCTTCCCTTTCATGTCCCTCGACTCTTATAACTGCCATCTGGTTTCTGTACAAATTGTAAATAGCCTTTCGCTCCCTGTATTTTACCCCTGCCACCTTTAGAATTTGAAAGAGAGTATTCCAGTCAACATTGTCAAAAGCTTTCTCTAAGTCTACAAATGCTAGAAACGTAGGTTTGCCTTTCCTTAATCTTTCTTCTAAGATAAGTCATAAGGTCAGTATTGCCTCACGTGTTCCAGTGTTTCTACGGAATCCAAACTGATCTTCCCCGAAGTTGGCTTCTACTAGTTTTTCCATTCGTCTGTAAAGAATTCGTGTTAGTATTTTGCAGCTGTGACTTATTAAGCTGATAGTTCGGTAATTTTCACATCTATCAACACCTGCTTTCTTTGGGATTGGAATTATTATATTCTTCTTGAAGTCTGTGGGTATTTCGCCTGTTTCATACATCTTGCTCACCAGATGGTAGAGTTTTGTCAGGACTGGCTCTCCCACGGCCGTCAGTAGTTCCAATGGAATATTGTCTACTCCGGGGGCCTTGTTTCGACTCAGGTCTTTCAGTGCTCTGTCAAACTCTTCACGCAGTATCGTATCTCCCATTCCATCTTCATCTACATCCTCTTCCATTTCCATAATATTGTCCTCAAGTACATCGCCCTTGTATAGACCCTCTATATACTCCTTCCACCTCTCTGCTTTCCCTTCTTTGCTTAGAACTGGGTTTCCATCTGAGCTCTTGATATTCATACAAGTCGTTCTCTTATCTCCAAAGGTCTCTTTAATTTTCCTGTAGGCGGTATCTATCTTACCCCTAGTGAGATAGGCCTCTACATCCTTACATTTGTCCTCTAGCCATCCCTGCTTAGCCATTTTGCACTTCCTGTCGATCTCATTTTTGAGACGTTTGTATTCCTTTTTGCCTGTTTCACTTACCTCATTTTTATATTTTCTCCTTTCATCAATTAAATTCAATATTTCTTCTGTTACCCAAGGATTTCTACTGGCCCTCGTCTTTTTGCCTACTTGATCCTCTGCTGCCTTCACTACTTCATCCCTCAAAGCTACCCATTCTTCTTCTACTGTATTTATTTCCCCCATTCCTGTCAATTGCTCCCTTATGCTCTCCCTGAATCTCTGTACAACCTCTGGTTCTTTTAGTTTATCCAGGTCCCATCTCCTTAAATTCCCACCTTTTTGCAGTTTCTTCAGTTTTAATCTACAGGTCATAACCAATAGATTGTGGTCAGAGTCCACATCTGCCCCTGGAAATGTCTTACAATTTAAAACCTGGTTCCTAAATCTCTGTCTTACCATTATATAATCTATTTGATATCTTTTAGTATCTCCAGGGTTCTTCCATGTATACAACCTTCTTTCATGATTCTTAAACCAAGTGTTAGTTATGATTATGTTGTGCTCTGTGCAAAATTCTACCAGGCGGCTTCCTCTTTCATTTCTGTCCCCCAATCCATATTCACCTACTATGTTTCCTTCTCTCCCTTTTCCTACACTCGAATTCCAGTCACCCATGACTATTAAATTTTCGCCTCCCTTCACAATCTGAATGATTTCTTTTATTTCTTCATACATTTCTTCAATTTCTTCGTCATCTGCAGAGCTAGTTGGCATATAAACTTGTACTACTGTAGTAGGTGTGGGCTTCGTATCTATCTTGGCCACAATAATGCGTTCACTATGCTGTTTGTAGTAGCTTACCCGCATTCCTATTTTCCTATTCATTATTAAACCTACTCCTGCATTCCCCCTATTTGATTTTGTGTTTATAACCCTGTAGTCACCTGACCAGAAGTCTTGTTCCTCCTGCCACCGTACTTCACTAATTCTCACTATATCTAACTTCAACCTATCCATTTCCCTTTTTAAATTTTCTAACCTACCTGCCCGATTAAGGGCTCTGACATTCCACGCTCCGATCCGTAGAACGCTAGTTTTCTTTCTCCTGATAACGACATCCTCTTGAGTAGCCTCCGCCCGGAGATCCGAATGGGGGACTATTTTACCTCCGGAATATTTTACCCAAGAGGACGCCATCATCATGTAATCATACAGTAAAGCTGCATGCCCTCGGGAAAAATTACGGCTGTAGTTTCCCCTTGCTTTCAGCCGTTCGCAGTACCAGCACAGCAAGGCCGTTTTGGTTATTGTTACAAGGCCAGATCAGTCAATCATCCAGACTGTTGCCCTTGCAACTACTGAAAAGGCTGCTGCCCCTCTTCAGGAACCACACGTTTGTCTGGCCTCTCAACAGATACCCCTCCGTTGTGGTTGCACCTACGGTACGGCTATCTGTATCGCTGAGGCACGCAAGCCTCCCCACCAACGGCAAGGTCTATGGTTCATGGGGGGGCAATTCTCCATAAAACTTCCTAATTCCTTACCTTATCAGTCCACCTCATACTCAACATTCGTCTGTAGCACTCAAATGCTTTGATTCTATTCTGTTCTGCTTTTCCTACAGTCCATGTTTCACTATCTTACAATGCTGAACTCCAGACGTAAATTCTCAGAAACTCCTTCCTCAAATGAAGGCCGATATTTGATAGACTTCTTTTGGGCAGGAATGACTTTTTTGTCATAGCTAGTCTGTTTTTGATGTCCTCCTTGCTCCGTCCGTCACTGTTTATTTTACTGCCTAGGCAGCAGAATTCCTTAACTTCATCTGCTTTGTGAACATCAATCCTGATGTTAAGTTTCTCGCCATTTCATTTCTACTACTTCTCATTACCTTCGTCTTTCTTCGATTTACTCTCAATCCATACTGTGTACTCATTAGACTGTTCATTCCGTTCAGGAGTTCATGTAACTCTTCTTCATTTCAGTCAGGATAGCAATGTCATCAGTGAATCATATCATTGATATCCTTTCACCTTAAATTTTAATTCCACTCCTGAACATTTCTTAAATTTCCTTCATTGTTTCATCGATGTACAGATTGAACAATTGGGGCGAAAGGCTACATCCTTGTCTTACACCCTTTTTACACGAGCACTTCGTTCTTGGTCGTTCTCTCTTATTATTCCCTCTTGGTTGTTGTGCATATTGTATATGATCCGTCTCTCCCTATGACTTACCCCTACTTTTTTCTGAATTTCGAACATCTTGCACATTTTACATTGTGGAACTCTCTTTCCAGGTCGACAAATCGCATGAACGTGTCTTGATTTTTCTTTAGTCTTGATTCCATTATTAACCGCAACTTCAGAATTGCCGCTCTCGTGCCTCTACTTTTCCTAAAGCCAAACTGATCGTCACCTAGCGCATGCTCAATTTTCTTTTCCATTCTTCTGTATGTTATTCTTGTCAGCAACTTGGATGCATGAGCTGTTAATCTGATTGTGCGATAATTCTCGCACTTGTCAGCTCTTTCGGTCTTTGGAATAGTGTGGATGATGCTTTTCCGAAAATCAGATGATATTTCACCAGACTCATACATTCTACATACCAACGTGAATAGTCGTTTTATTGCCACTTTCCCTAATTATTTTAAAAATTCTGATGCAATGTTGTCTATCCCTTCTGCCTTATTTCACCTGAAGTCCTCCAAAGCTCTTTTAAATTCTGATTCTAATACTTGATCCCCTATCTCTTCTTAATCGACTCCTGCTTCTTGTTCTATCACATCAGACAAATCTTCCCCCTCATAGAGGCATTCAATGTATCATTTCCACATATCCGCTCTTTCTTCTGCATTTAACAGTGAAATTTGATTTTACTGTAAGCTGAGTCTGTCCTTCCGACAAACATTTCTTTCTCGATGTATTCACATTTTTCCTGCAGCCATTTCGTCTTAGTTTCCCTGCAATTTCTATTTATTTCATTCCTCAGCGACATGTATATCTGTATTCCTGAGTTTCCCGGAACATTTTTCTACTTCCTCCTTTCGTCAATCACCTGAAGTACTTCTGCTACCCTAGGTTTCCTCGCAGTTATCTTCTTTGTATTTTCCTTCCCAACTTCTTTGATGGCCCTTTTTAGAGACGTCCACTCCTCTTCAACTGTACTTCCTACAGATCTGTTCCTTATTGCTGTATCTATAGGCTTGGAGAACTTCAAGCCTATCTCGTCATTCCTTAGTAGTTCCCTATCCCACTTCTTTGCATATTGATTCTTCGTGACTAATGTCTTAAACTTCAGCCGACTCTTCATCACTACTGTATTGTGATCTGAGTCTATATCTGCTCCTGTGTATGCCTTAGAATCAACTATCTCATTTCGGAATCCCTGTCAGGCCATGATGTAATCTCACTGAAATCTTCCCGTATTACACGGCCTTTTCCAAGTATACCTCTTCCTCTTGTCTTTCTTGAAACATTTTACAGAACTCAATTAGGCTTTCTACTCTTTCATTTCATGTCCCAAGTACATATTCTCCTGTAATTTTTTCTTCTACACCTTGCCCTACAACTGCATTCCAGTCCCCCATGACTATTATATTTTTATCTCCCTTTATACACTGTATTACGCTTTCAGTATCGTCATTCAGTTTCTCTATCTCTTCAACTACAACTTGCGACGTCGGCATGTATACCTGAACTATCTCCTTCGGTGTTGGTTTGCTGTCGATTCTGATAAGAACAACTCTGTCACTGAACTGTTCACAGTACCACACTCTCTGCCCTACCTTCCTATTCATAACGAATCCTACTCCTATCATTTTCTGCTGCTGTTGGTATTACTCTGTACTCTGACCAGAAACCCTTGTCTTCTTTCCACTTCACTTCACTGACCGATATTATCTCTAGATTGAGCCTTTCCTTTTCCCTTTTCAGATTTTCTAGTTTCCCTACTACGTTCAAGCATCTGACATTCAACGCTCCGACTCGTAGAACATTATCCTTCCGTTGATTATTCGATCTTTTTCTTTTTCTCTTGGTAACCTCCCCCTTGTCAGTCCCCTCCTGGAGATCAGATCTACTGAACAGCTATTTCTACTATCTGACCACTTGTTAGACATTAAGAAGTAAATATGTTCAGTAAATGCATCTGACCAGGAATTTTCATCACCAAAGACACATTGCAAGACATATAAAGGAAACTAGTAAACACTGACAACCACTTGTTTGTAGCATGTTCTGTACTCTCTAAATTCTACTGTAATGTTCCCAACAAAACAAAGCTCTTCCTCCATATCAATTACTTCAGTTAATCGGAGAGATTTCACTGCAGATTCCAGGAAAGAAAAGATATTCCTCTGTTTAAGCGAAAAAATTGTAACTCCGTTGATTCTCCTCCTAAAAATGGTACAATTTTTGATTGTTGTTTAAGGCTTCTTGGTAGAACTACATAAAATTTCCCTCTAGTTTGGTTTTATCTGAAGTAGATAGAGCTTTCATGGCATTCGTAAGTGCAGTTCTGAACAACTGATCTTTTCTTTGTTCCAGTTTTCTCTTCAGTAAGCACATTTCATCATAAGCTTCAACCACTGAAATAGTGTATCTTTTTAAGATATCGATACATATCCGTAAGTTAATCTTGTGGATCAAAACTCCTCTTCAGAACTTTGGGACAGTCCTCCCCAGTGATTTGAGGTAGCCTTTGTTGGTAGGCCAGATGTGGGTTAATCTTTCTATTGCATGGTCTAAAGAGTGACAGTGGGTTGTAACGTTCCAGTATCTATCCGTTCAAAATGTGCAACTTCAAAATATTTCTTCAGTTCTTCATGGGTTTTCGCATACATGGAAACATGACTAGGTATTTACGGAAAAAAAAAAACATTTTCTAATGCCTGTATCAAGGCAATCGCTTGATGCCTCATTATATTATGGGCAATATAAGCTGAGCGATTTGACTTGAAGTTCTTCAGTGTACATCACGAGTCAGCATAAAAACAGAATTGTACTCACCGTAACACATTAGTTTTGTCGACAGTATAGACAACAACGTTGTTTAAAGGCAGGCCATTTCTATTAACTACCACCATGAATCACTCATGCATAGAACTTGCTTTTTACTCCACTTGTATCTGTGAAGTATTTGGCACATAGAGTAAACATATATTGCTGGCATCTATTACAACTGAAAATAAACAGTTTTTAGAAACGGTTGAAACGTCTCTGAGCACTATGGGACTTAACTTCTGAGGTCATCAGTCCCCTGCCCGAGGCAGGATTCGAACCTGCGACCGTAGCGGTCACGCGGTTTTAGAAACAAACCTATTACGGACATTGGAGCCAATAAATCTTGCCCCAAATTTTCTTCCTTCGTTCTTCCACACGAAACACTGTTAGCAATGCTGGAATCCAAAAAATTTATGGGATATCAATTTATTCGAACAATCCGTTATGGCGTAACTATGAAATAAAATAGTTATTTCTTCCACTGTCACGTTATCTTGTGTGTTTCAGAGGCTACTTGAATGAGAAAATAGAAATCTAGGTTTTTCATTTAATTTTGTGATCTTGTATTTCCTTTATGGGTTTCAGTTGTAGCGTGTTGCTTGAGAGCTGATTCACAGCCTTGAGACACAACGAATTCACGTACTCAGGTGGAACATCAGGAGGAGGGGATGGACATAGAGAGTGAGTAAAAGGAGACATACAGTTGAGTGGAGAGAAGAAGATGGGCAGAAAGAGTATGGAGATAAGGGTGGGCTGAGAGAAGGGATGAGGAGATTGACAGAGAGAAAGGAGGCAGAGGGGATGGCTAGAGAGAGGGATGGGTAGATTGACTTGGAAAGGTGGAGGTGATAATATAGGTTGGGGAGGAGGAGATACAGGAGGAAGGGGAGTGATGGACAGAGAGGGCGGAGCAGCAGGTGGACATGGAGAAGTGCAAGAGGAGCTGGACAGGGAGTCAGACGATGAGGCGCTGGACGGAGAAGGAAGCAGATGGGCTAACACAACATTGGAATATAATGGTAAAATGTCGGTAGCACAAAGCGCGGAAATTTGTTGACCCATTTACATCAAATATTTACACAATACTCCAATAAACATTTATACAGACATGGATTATACGTTCTTTTTTTTAAAAAAAAAAAAAAAAGATTGCAAGAAATATAATACTGCGCTGTGCCGTGAAAAGGTATGGTTTCCTTTCCTTTCCGGCAGTCAGTTTTCATTACGATAGCAGGACCGGCAAACCATTCGACAAATTGTGTCTGTCATACACAGTGCGAATCACGTAAAATAACACCGCAAATATGACGAAAATGAAACGTATATTGATAGGTTGTTTACATAGAATGGACTGTTAGTCAGGGGCTCATATTGTTACCCAATACACTGGTTCTAATAATATTTAGAAAGTGTATTTCTTCTGCAAAAATACGCATTCTGATATTAACAGACTAATAGTAGGGTAAAGTAGAAATTCAGTCATCTTTTTTGCAGCACTTTAGTGCGAGTCGCTTACGAGATAGTGATTTGTGCAAACTTTCCAAACTGTTCCTTTTTAATGCCATTCAACCTGCGTAGTTGCTAAATAATATATTATTTTTGCTTACAGTGTGTTTGTGTTTTCCTTGAGTGCGCTTTGACTTCCTAGGTCGTGAGTGGATATGAGATTTACCAATGCAGGACAGGCCAACGCGCTCATGATCTATGGAGAGTGTAGCAAGAATGTGCCTGTTCTTGTATGATGTAAGCAGCAAGATATCCCAGTGAACATCAACCGTCTCTGCAATTATTTATCAAACTCTTTAATCGGTGGTAGCGCAACGTCTCTCACATCAACTCCCGCACAATCACACGAGAAAGCGGCATGAGGCATGCAAGTGTCGTATGCATTCTTCATCGACTTAGTTTTCCATCCCTATCACATCTCTCTCCATCAAGAGCTGCATGGAAGTGATTATGACTACCGTGTTAAATTTAACTTCTGTTCATGGGAATTACGACTGGATACTCCAGATGCATCATATATCTTGTTTAGTGATGAAGCCACATCTACCAGTCATAGCCAGGTAAACCACGAAACGTGGACAGTCGGTCTGTTGACATCCCCCTTGGGATCGTCAGGTGGACTGCCTGCGTCTGTGGCGTGTAAACGTGTAGTGTGGGATAATGAACCATCAGCTTAGAGGCCCGTTCTTCATAGACGGGACACTGAACAGGCGCAAGTATCGCAGCCACCTTATAGATCATTTTCCACAGGCGATAGAAGAGGCTTTCCTCTGCAAACTAGGAGGAATCTGTGGTCCAACGCAATGTCGGTCCAGCCCATGCCTTTACGAATTGTGACTGAAGGCTTTTCCGGCGTATGTGTAGCTTCTCGGGTTCTTTGGTGCCCAGCCGGATCCGATTGTTGAAGTCCCATGATATTTCGGCGAATAACCTTCCCGCCATCATTGGGTGGTACTGATAGAATGGTCTGTCTGCTCACCGTCGGAGTCATTTATATTCGTCAGTCGAGCTTCGATTCCTTGCGCGGACGGTCCGATTGCCGTCGCAGACATTCCGATTGCGAGCGGCAACGTTTCGATTGTGGCCACCGACAATCCGTTTGCTGGAGCCGAACCAGGTCCGCGCCGTCCCCAGCGTCGCGCCGGGTGGTGGATCATGCAGCATCCTGTGGATTGTCCCCGGCGGTCGTCGTGGAAGCGTCTTGTGTCCGCTTGAGGCGTGACTCCTTGATGGACCTAAGTAATGGTTTCCATGCCTGACTGAGTTGAAAACCTGTGCCTCGGTTTATGAGATTGTTCGTTACGTGAATTTCAATGGCCTCCTTGAAGATGCTGTCCCAGTAAAAGCTGGTTAGGGCTAGAATATTGGTCTCTTTGTATTTCGCGTTGTGCCCAGTTTCCAAGCAGAGTTCTGCCAATGCCGATTTGTTGGGCTGGTCTAGGCGGTGGTGTTCTTTGCAGTGGTCTTCGACTGTTCGGATTGTTTGACCAATACAGGATTTGCTGCAATCACATGGAATATTATATATGCCTGCTTTGTTGAGGCCAAATCTGTCTTTCACTGTCCACAGTAAGGCGCGTATCTCGGATGGTGGTCGGAAGACCGAGTCAATTTTGTGTTGTTTTAGCAGTCTCCCAAGTTTTGACGTCACGTTGCCTGTATACGGTAGAAAGGCAAGGACTGGTTCCTCATCTTTAGACTGCTCTTCATCTGGGCTTCTGCTGTGTTTCAGTCGTCTGACGGCTGACTGGATCAGTCGATTGCTGTACCGGTTCTTGCGGAACACATTTTCCAGGTGGTTGTGTTCTTTGTGCCCCGTATGTCCGATATTTAATATGCCCTGTGAACCAGTGTGTTGAGAATTTAAGACAAAAATGAGACACAAAATTAGAACCCATCCCCAATTTACAAAACAAATGGTGTCACCACAGCAAAAAGTAAAAGTAAGCTAAGGCTACAAAATGGCAGTAAGCCCTCCATCATGTGCCCTTCCCACGCGTTTGGTCTGGTGGACGAAAAAAAAAAAAAAAAAAAGGAAAAAAAGGATTGGGACCTCCTCAGACTGCTCTCCCCCCAGGCAATCAAAACAGACCTGATTGCTTATGGATGTGCTCGCGTACAGCGAGGGTTCGTGACTTCGCGGTCGACACGAGAGCAACAGGAGTCAACCCACGACATCAGTCTGGCCGGTGTGAGCTGCGACGCAGTGAGACGGGAGATCGGCGCTCCTTCCTGCGGCCGTTGAAGCGGCTGGGAGAGCGATTTGTGGGTGCTGCGCCAGGTCTTCTCGAGAAATCGCAGTTTATTAGAAGTTAAGTGATTGCTGATATGTTGTTTGATTTACTCTTGTTAAATTCTCCTTGTTTTCTTGTTGAGGTCACCAGCCGCTTTGCTTTGGGGTCGTCCCACCATTCTTCTCCGTTTGCCCACCCGCGGGAAGGTGGTTGTTTATAAATTGGGTGGTCCTTTTTTCCCTTGTGGAGTAGGGCTGTTTAGAGCAATCTGCGGTTCGGGTTGTTCAGTAATCTCCCTATCAATATACCGTACGTTAGTAGCTGCCTCTGTCATGTTTGTCGGATTTGGTGTGTTATAGAATTTATTGCTTGGAGTGTGACGGCCTAATACCTGAAATATGTTTTGATCTTTGTAAATTGTATTATTGCCTATGATCTTGAGAGGCGGTATCTGTGTATTGTAGAGCATCTTAGCTATTGTTTGGCCAACCTTGTAGAATTTTATATAAGATTGCATTTCATGGTCTTTTATTTAAGTGATCATTTGCCACCCTTTAACCATAAGACTTTTCTTAGAAGCTAAAATCAAGTTGCACCTTCGGTGGCAAGATTAATATTTCAATTGTTAGTGTTTTGTACCATTACCGTCCGTCCTATGGGGGTGCATAGTTTGTGTGCTTGTGTAAATTGTTAAAAATTTTAGTTTAAAGTTATTTGGTGTGTTGCAGATTTGCACCAGTGTAGTCTTTCAGAGGCTGTTGTGAGCTGTCGTAACTACGGCCGTGTCAAAAGGGAGTGGCAAAGTTCTCTGCCTGAAAGCTCATACAGTCAAAACTTGTTTCTTTCTGCATCTGAATAAATTGTAACTTTGATAATCAGAGGGTGCTTTCTTATTATAATTTGAAATCTGTTTCTTTTAAAAAATGCTTTTAGCGCAATTAAAATGAACAAAATTCCCTTTTGTTGAAAGGAATTTGGTTATGATTTCATCAGTTACTCCCTGGCAACTACCTCCATGTTTACATAGCGTGATTAAATGTATTAATGTTCTTGATGAATCACTATTAAATAAAATAAATTCTTAAGAATAATCTTTGAAAATAAATCACGGTTCATTTCTGGTAGCAGAGCGTGGTTAGTGTTCTTGCTACTACTCTTTGAGTGACTGATGGAATTGTAGTTGTACTTATTTTATAATTTTTTAATATTTCGCTTTGGCCAAGTGACTGTTTAGCTGCATGTTTCAGGTTGTCATGGCGTCCAGAAAATGTCCAGGATTAGGCCTGTTGCGCAGAAGTCAACTCTTATGAGTTGCGTATTCGTAATATAAACAAACAACGCACTGTTCCTGAGTTGCTTGCGGACTTAAACGATGCCTTGCTCAATCCGGTCCAAATTTCACCGGAAGTTATTGGTTCCTTTCCGGCAGCCATGGCAGCGTCGGCAGAAAGGTCGGTGATTTCCAACAACATTTACACTGGTTATGTGTTGTTCAACCGAGTCGCAAGCAGTTACCTAGACTCCGCGCGCATTTGGTGTACGTGTTTAACCTGGTCTCAGCTCTAGAACAAGTTCTTGTAAACGAGGCTGATCGTAAGGAAGTGGCTGAGCTGCAGCGAAACGTGGCTGCGTTACAGATTAGGTTAACTGGGTTAGGGTCTAGCTCCGAAGAATCTATTGGGCAGGTCCAAGTCGATCCGGCACGAACAGAAGCGAACTAAATAACCCAAACCGCGGAATTAAACCTAACTCGGAGTTTGTCGCAAAGCTACTTAACCCGATTACACTTTTGTCAAAGAGTGTAGGAGATTTAAGTGTAGAATCGCTAGCCAAGATATAGGAAAATTCTGTGGTTACTATTTTATTTTGAGCAGCATTCTTTTGCTTTTCGAATATCGCACTCCACCCTGTTAGCTCTGCTGTACCGGTTAGCAAAGGGGAAGTGTAATGAATTAATTTCTAGAGCTCTTTCGGAGGGGTTCTCGTTATCACAACTTAGACAACTTAGAATCACTGAGAGACTCACAAAGGGTTTTAGGAAACATCTAGAATGTCAGTATATTTAGGTGCCGGCCGCTAGTGAAGATTAGTCGACGTATGTGGAAAGGGTAAGGGTAGCTTCGCAGGCCTTGCTAAATGATTTGTCAGAAGAACAATTGATTGCAGTAGTTTTGGAAGGATGGCGACTGCTGATAAAATAAATTTCATTTTCAAGTCACCCCCGAAGTCCTGGGAAGAACTCTCTGTTGTTGTTACTCCTGCTTCTGCGCTAGAGATAAGCGAGGACTCCAGGAATGTTAGTGTGTTGGGACAAGCTTAGGAAAATTTTGAAGTGAAGAGAGATCGTCCAAGTAGTAATCATCAAGGCGTACATAGGAATTATTTTCAATGTGGAGCTAGTACGTATCTGGTTAGGAGTTGTCCGGTTTTACGTGGGGCAAGAAGTACTAAGCGACATAAGGGCAGGCGGCATGTTTCCAGGAGTAACTTATTGTTTAGTGAGGGACGTGCCGTAGTTGCTGATTCCCCGTTACGTCGACCTTATGTTTGTCTGAGTTTGAATCAGGAACCCCTCTGCGCCTTATTGGATACGGTTAACACTTATTTCTTGCTTAATGAGGCTTTGTTTCTGGAATTTGGCAATCTTACCAGGCTCAAACCTGAAAAGATCCCGCTTCGGAATGTCGTATGGCCAATGGTCAGGTGTTGCCTCTGGCGGGATGGGTTAAGGGTAGTGTCCCGGTAGGACGGTTCTCCTGGCCAATGATCTTTGCTATCGTTGCTAACCTGCCGGTAAATATGGTGCTTGGTTGTGATTTCATTCTAAAACAACTTGTTCTGGATTATTCAGGTGGTAAGTTTTTTTTCCCTAAATTTGCGCCAAGTCAGAAATTCGAATTTTGTGAATGTCGAGCGGCGGTGTCATCCATGCCTTCTTCCTTGTCGGTCACTACTATCGATAAGGTCAATCTTGATCATCTTTCCCCGAGTCAGGTTCAACAGGTCCATCAGTTACTGGAGGCTTTTCCTGACTTATTTTGCGATAAAATTGGAGTATCGAATAAATTAGAATATCATATTCGTTTGACTGACAATATTCCGGTTAGGCAGTCCCCATATCGTCTCTCACCACCTAAGATGAAAGTATTGCGGGAGAAGGTACAGAAGATGTTAAATCAAGGGGTTATCCGTCTCTCGACTTCTCCATATGCCTCTTCGATATTCTTGGTAGCGAAGGATCAGGGTAGCGATTTCAGGGCGGTGGTTGATTACCGTCGTTTGAATGAGAAGGTGGTGTTTGAATCAGTTCCGTTGCCTGATCTACACAATTCCTTTACTTGGTATTCAGGCGCGTCTTGGTTCACCGTTCTTGACTTAAATCAAGCTTATTATCAGATTCCGTTGACCGAGGAGTGTAAATATGTTACAGCGTTTTGCCCCGATTGGAATCTATTAAAATTTAACCGGGTCCCAATTGGGCTGGGTACCGGAGCTGCTGTGTTGACTCGTCTATTAGGTAGTATACTGGGTGAATTAAAATTGGGTTTTGTTTGTAGCTATTTGGATGACCTTGTGATATATAGTAAATCGTTTGAAGAGCATTTGAGTCGTTTATATTAAGTATTTACTAAGCTTCAGCAGGCTGGTTTAACCGTCGAACTCTCGAAAGTTACACTTGCGAAGCCAAAAATTTCCTTTCTAGGCCATAGTGTTTCAGGCGATGAGGTTCGGATCGATCAAGAGCGCACTAAAGCCTTGCGCGCACTCCCACCTCCTCCTGATAAGCGGGGAGTCACTAAGTTTATTGGTATGGCAAATTATTTCAGGAGGTTCGTTCCGAATTTTGCGGCCTTAGCTGCCCGTTTGAATCAGCTTCGTAAAAGAGGAGTTAAATTTACTTGGGTCCTACCCAGCAGGCGGCCTTCGAACAGATCAAAACGATCATCGCTAATCTACCGGTGTTCGGGGCGCCTGATTTTGATAAGCCTTTTATAGTTCATACGGACGCGTCGAGTGCGGATGTGTCAGCCATCTTATTACAAGAATGGCAAGGTCAGCGGCAGCCTTTGGCCTATGGCTCGCGCCGTTTGAATGATGCTGAGGCAAAATACTCAGTTTACGGATGTGAGGCCATGGCGGTCCTATTTGCATTAGAAAAATTCCGGTTTTACCTTGAGCACAAACCTTTTTTGCTTGAAACGGATAACTAAGCCTTAAGTTGGGTTTTGGCTGGGCCACGCAAGACCGGTCGAATCGTCTGTTGGGCCGTGAGAATTTCAGCCTTTAAATTTAGGGTTAAGCATATCAGAGATTCTGAGAATGTGGTGGCTGATGCTCTCAGCCATATGTTTGAACCACCAAGTGATGGTTCGGAGTAGCAGCATCAGGGTCCACTTCAGGGTCAATTTTTGGTTTTGAGGGAGGTACCTCAGTTGTTTAGTAATCTTGAAGAAAACCAGGTTGAGGAATTGGGTCCCATCAAGCAGCGGATTAGGTCAGGTGAGGTTATTGGAAATTACAGTTTGGGGAAAGGTATCCTATGTAAAGCAGTGGGCCGAGAGTGCCACCACCGTATTTGCCTGCCACGTACGTTAATCCAGCCAATATTTCAGTGTTTTCATTAGTCTTCGGTGGGAGGTCACTTAGGGACATATAAAACGATTCACAAAATTAAGCAGTATGTGACTTGGCCTCATCTGGAGCGTGACATTAAGAAGTTAGTAGCCGGTTATCATGTGTGTCAGGCCGCGAAACCTAGTAATGCCCTACAGCAAGGTCTGTTGTCTTCGGAACGTGAAAATTATCCAATGGACCGTCTTTATATCGATTTGTGGGTCCGTTGCCATGTTCCAGTAGAGGAAATATGTATTGATGCCTTTTCTCGTTTTACTTGGCTTATTCCCAGTAGATGTAGTACTACCAACTTAAGTATTTCTCACCTTACTAACATCTTTTCAACCTTTGGGCCTACTAAGAGTTTCATTAGTGATAATGCCCCTGCTTTTGTGTCAGATAAGTTTAAGCCTTTGTTTCGGGAATGCCTTCAAGCACATAAACACAACACCGTATTACCCTCAGGGGTCCTTTGCTGAACATGTGAATCGCAACCTAAAATCAGCTTTAATAATTTACCATCAAGTTAAACAGAGTAAGTGGGATACTAACTTGCCCTGGATTAATTTTGCGTTTACCACTGCGGTTCATGAGGCTTTGAACACTACTCCGGTCTCTCTCTTATTGGCCTATCGTATCAATTCACCTTTGTCTAACTTATGGCGCATCCAAGACTAACTTCCTGAGCGAGTATCCCCGGGGTTAATTTGAAGGAACTGGAATCGAGCTCGTCGCACTATAGCGGCTGCTCATGGATGTCAAGCCGAGCGGTACAACCGCAATAGGCGTCCTTATCAGAGAAAACCCGGTAGGGAATATCGAGTCCGTTTGGACCAGCTGAAGTCTCTGAGTTCGGGGGCCTGTTCTAGTTTGAGGGGAGGAGGCTGAGCCGTGGTAAAAATTGCTGTTTTGAAGAGCGCGCCACAGAGCGCAGTGTGAAGCAGTCGCCCTCCGTTTCTGGCGGTGGCGCAGCTGTGGCAATCGCAGCTTTGGTGTCTCCCTCTGGTGGGAAAGGGGAAAGATTGCCTGTTCACATGCATTTAAGGAGCGCTATGAGCTCGCCAGTATGTCAGTATGGGTCAGTCTCTCGTCCCCAGCTTGCTAGTCTGTCTCTCGTCCGCATTTGTTAGGCACATGGTGTCTGTCGTTCGGAGTGCTAGTATGTCTGTCGTTCGGCTCAACGTTTAAATCCGGCAAAATGAGAGTCTTTCCACTCGGCAATTAAGAGAACTCAGCGAGTGGTCACCCGGTCGGGGCTTAGTTCCTGCATCTGAGTCTGAGCGTTAGGCCGACAGTCTGCTCGAGTTTGCTCAGGCAATGGTCATTGACGGTTGGATCGATCGGTTGGTCGGTCGCGCGCTGAGACACGAGATGACTTGTCCGTCTTGAGCGTCGGCGCATGTGAGGTCGCCAAGTGAGTCCAGTGGGCCGCGGCGTACAGCGAGGGTTAGTGACTTCGCGGTCAACACGAGAGCAACAGGAGTCAACCCACGACATCAGTCTGGCCGGTGCGAGCTGCGACGCAATGAGACGGGAGATCGGCGCTCCTTCCTGCGTCCGTTGAAGCGGCTGGCAGCGGACGGTTCGGGAGAGCGATTTGTGGGTGCTGCGCCAGGTCTTCTCGAGAAATCGCAGTTTATTAGAATTTAAGTGATTGGTGATATGTTGTTTGATTTACTCTCGTTAAATTCTCCTTGTTTTCTTGTTGAGGTCACTAGCCGCGTTGCTTTGGGGTCGTCCCACCATTCTTCTCCGTTTACCCACCCGCGGGAAGGTGGTCCGTTTTTCCCTTGTGGAGTAGGGGCGGGTTAGAGCAATCTGCGGTTCGGGTTGTTCGGTAATCTCCCTATCAATCTACCGTACGTTAGTAGCTGCCTCTGTCATGTTTGTCGGATTTGGTGTGTTATCGCATTTATTGCTTGGAGTGTGACGGCCTAATACCTGAAATATGTTTTGATCTTTGTAAATTGTATTATTGCCTATGATCTTGAGAGGCGGTATCTGTGTACTGTAGAGCATCGTAACTATTGTTTGGCCAACCTTGTAGAATTTTATATATGATTGCATTTCATGGCCTTTTATTTAAATGATCATTTGAGTATATAAAGTTGCCACCCTTTCACCGTAAGACTTTTCTTAGAAGTTAAAATCAAGTTGGACCTTCGGTGACAAGGTTAATATTTTAATTGTTAGTGTTTTGTACCATTACCATCCCTCCAACGGGGGTGCATAGTTTATGTTCTTGTGTAAATTGTTAAAAATCTTAGTTTAAAGTTATCTGGTGTGTTGCAGATTTGGACCAGTGTGGTCTTTCAGAGGTTGTTGTGAGTGGTCGTAACTACGGCCGTGTCAAAAGGGAGTGGCAAGGTTCTCTGCCTGAAAGCTCATACAGTCAAAACGTGTATCTTTCTGCATCTGAATAAATTGTAACTTTGATATTTAGAGAGTGCTTTCTTATTATAATTTGAAATCTGTTTCTTTTAAAAAATGCTTTTAGGCACTATTAAAGTGAATAAAATTCCCATATGTTCCCTGGCAACTACTTCCATGCTTACATAGTGTGATTAAATGCGTTAATGTTCTTGATGAATCGCTGGTAAATAAAATAAATTCTTAAGAATATTCATTGAAAATAAATCACAGTTCAACTCCAGTCTCGTGTTGTTCGTGGAATGAAAGATTTTCGGTATGCCTCTGTGTGGGCTTTAATATCTCTGATTTTATCTTCATGGTCTCTTCGCGAGATATACGTAGGAGAGAGCAATATACTGTTTGACTCCTCGGTGAAGGTATGTTCTCGAAACTTCAACAAAAGCCCGTACTGAGCTCCTGAGCGTCTCTCTTGCAGAGTCTTATGCATGACTGGGAAAACCAACCTAAAACCAGGAATAAAACGAAAGCTCCCAAGTACGTTAGCTACAGTAAAGACAGGCCAATCCAAGGCGGAAGAGTGGTCATATACATAAAAGAGGGATGCCCACCACCAGGTGATGTTACCAGCTACCAATAAAATCGAAGCAGTGACGGTGGAAGTAACCACTGCCACCGGACCCCTAACAATGGTTGCAATCACCGACCCCCACAAGGCGTGACAGACGAGGGAGACGTAACTGCTGTAGGGCAAATTGAAGACAAACTCATAATAGAAGCGACTTCAATGCCAACCACCCCGATTGGAACTCTAGAGTACCATCAAGATAAGGCACCATACTGTAACAACAAGCACGCAACCACTACTTCGAAACATGGGGTCCGGTCGAGCCCACACAGTTTCCAAAAAATGGAGGTAGGCCCGACATGTTAGACATAGCCCTCACTAGGAGGATCACGGCGCGTCTGGCCGCAAAGACGATGAACAGAATGTCCTCCGAACACAACCCAGTGATTCTAGAGGGCGATTTTGGGAGAATGGGTAGCACTCCTACGGTACCAGACGTTTTACAATAGTTTAGACTGGGAGCGATATCGAGAAACTGTCTCTTCTGATATTGCTCGCTCCCCGCCGCCTACCGCCGGAACAGTAGAATAAGCGCTACAAGACCTAACAGGTACCATCTTGCAGGCAGCGGAACATGCCACTCCCCCGTAAAGGGACAGCCCGCCCCTGCAACTACAACTTCCAGAACATTTGCTAGCCCAAATCTGACACAAGAACAGAGTGACAAAAGAGGGAAAGATCACCAGAAATCAAGCAACTAGGAGGCTGCTCAATCGTCTACAGAGAGAGCTGAAGGTAGCGCTCAATGAACACAGAAGCCATCAATGGCAAAACCGCCTCACAATCCTGATAGGAGACGATCACCCACTATGGCAAACCAAGCGAGGTGGAGCAGTGGTTAGCACACTGTACTCGCCTTTGGGAGGACAACGGTTTAATCCCGTGTCCAGCCATCCTGATTTAGGTTTTCTGTGATTTCCCTAAATCGCTCCAGGCAAATGCCGGGATGGTACCTTAGAGAGGGCATGACCGACTTCCTTCCCCGTCCTTCCCTGATCCGACGAGACCAATGACCTCACAGTTTGGTCTCTTCCCCCAAACAACTCAACCCAACACTATGGAAAGCAACCAAGAAATCCACCAAAAGACGCTTCAGGATGCCGCCACTAGTCTACAGCCATGCTGAAAAGGCCAACGCCCTCGCCGACAACTAATTAGAAACCTTCCGCCCTCCGCTATCGAACACCTTGCGAACGTCTGCAACGAGATTACTCATACATGGGAGTTCCCAGATTACTGGAAACACGCGGAAGTGGTCGCTATACACAAACCAGGGAAAGATCCTTCATTCCCTCAGCACTACAGGCTGATTAGCCTCTCAGCAAGACCTATGAGTGTCTCCTGCTGTTACCAACAGTAGACCATATCACCAACGAGCAACTTCTGCCAGATTTCCAAGGATTTCGAATTCGGATTCCGACAGAAACACCTCATCCCACAACAGATCATGAGATTGGTGGAAGCAGCCACAGAGGGTTTCAACCACATAGGCTACTGTGGGATAGTGCTACTTGATGTAGCCAAAGCCTTCGATTCAGTACAGCTTAAAGGGCCTTTATACGAGTTATACACACACGTATTCCCCTAGGAGCACAGTCAGGTTAATCCAAAGCTATCTCACGAACAGTGCTTTCTCTGTCAAGATAGAAAGAGCCACCTCCACCAAAAGGCATATTCTTGCTGGGGTACCACAGGGATCTATCCTGGGGCCCATCTTGTACAGTCTTTACACTGCAGACACACTCCTACAGCCCGTCTGGTGCATGTGGCGAAGCAACATCTGGACAAATTCCAGAGGCTGCAGAACCGTGCTCTCATCAAGGCACTGCATCTACCCATGGGATTCCCCACCGACAAATGTAAAAATAGAGAGATTCGAGCGCGCATGGAGACTTTCAGACAGTCGTTCTTCCCGCGAACCATACGCGACTGGAACAGAAAAGGGAGGTAACGACGGTGGCACGTAAAGTGCCCTCCGCCACACACCGTTGGGTGGCTTGCGGAGTATAAATGTAGATGTAGATGTAGACGATCTGCACGCTGCAGCCGAAATCCCCCTCTTCAAAGAAAGATTCCAAGATCTGGCAAGGGCTTTCTACGAGAGCTCTTCCAGATCTGAAAATAACCTCGTCTACTCCCGTTGTTGGTATTACATGTCCCCCATGATAAGTACAAACACCCTATGACGATCTTCGACGACTCAGTCGAAGGGAAAAATCCTAAAAACTCCAAGTCCTAATACCAATCCTTAATGTTTAAAATACCGAACATCTCGCCAACCTCAGGCAAGTACAAGACACCACAAGAACACCACCACAATATACAGACAGCCCAAACTATCCAGGAGAGTGACGCACACACACAACATTCGATGTGGAGTAAAAACTAACAGGTTACAAACTCCTCCATACAGTTCCCCAAGGAGGGGAAAGTAAAAGGCGAGATAAAGAGAGCAGACAGACTATTCCATCAGAACCACCTTATGATGGCGGAAAGGTTATTCGCCGAAATATCGTGGTATTTCAACGATCGCATAAGGCTGGACACCCGAGAGCCCTAGAAATCTTTACGAATTGTTTCCAAATCGCTGATTTGAACGCAGAGGACCTCTACCTTGGCAGGCCCACTCCGCGTGTTTGACGCCTGTAGACTTTTTTTTTGTGAGGAAAACTGAGTGACGCTGTCTACAAGGACATACCAGCTACACCCATTGATGTGCAAAGATGTGTTACTGCAGCCTCCTGTGACATTTCCGCTGAAAAGCTAGCACATGGGCAGCACTCATTCCATACCAGACTGGAAGCGAGTACTGTCGCTGGCAGTGGTCATTTTGGACACATCCTCTGCCGGTCAATTGTCTCTTTACTAGTCAGAATCTACATACCATGTGTGTGCACTTGGGTCGTTCTTTAATGTGTGTTGCCACAGGCATTGTACACGTGTCTGTGTGGAAACTTCTCGCAATAAGATATTTCGTAAACGACTCGCCCCCGAATTGTGCAACAAACACCACTGGTATTCTAATTTACTCTACTTTTATTACGTTAATGTCAACAGGCATTGTTCCATTGAAAAAGTTCATCATTGCAAAAAATGCTTTATCTGTGTTATTGCAATTTCTTTTCTCGCTAGCAATAGGAGCACCTAACTATCAATATATTATGTGGAAACCACATGCCAGTAACACTGCCCATTTTCGCAATATTTTCGGTGCACGTTTTAGGCGGTTCACACTGTATATCCATTCCCTTTGCATACAATTTTCAACAAAAAATTATATGGAATATTGTTTTATACAAAACAATGTCATGTTTTGTTTTCTTCCTCGCCATCTGTTTTACAGAAAATAGGATAGTTGTGTTTATGGATTATAGGTTTATGATTAGAACAGTATATAAAAATTGTATAGTAATTGAATATACGGAATTTGAATCATGTGAAACTTTGTAAACCAATACTAAGTAGATTAAAAGTATGTGAAATACTGTCACTAAAGCTACTATCCTTACAGATCCAGCTGTGGAGAGATCTGTGTCATATTTCACATATCAAAGACACCAATCGATTTAGCCATTTATATGAAGCTACTTCATTTCCCAATTACTGTTTTGATTGCAATAACCATAAAGAAGGATGAAGTTCAGGGACAGGAGAAAAGAGGAGAGGGACAGAGAGTGGGAGCAGAGATGAAATGGATGTAGAGAGTTGGAAAGAGGTGGAAGGAGGTGGAAGGAGGGAGGGAGGAAGAAGAAATAGAAGGAAATGGACACAGAGAGGTGGAAAAAGGAGGGTGGACAGAGAGAGGGAGGAAGAAGAGATACAGAAAGAGAAGGGGAAGAACAGGGACAGAGAGAGGGTGGAGGGGTTGACGCACAGAGAAGAGGAGGAAGAGATGGACAAAGGGAGGGATGAGATGGGGATGGACAGGGAGAGAGAGAGGGGGGGAGAAGATTAGGATGTATATCAGATTTAATCTACGCAATTAGCAATTGTGAATCATTGCCAGGTTCGCTAGTATAACAAAAAATAAGAAATGTAAGAAAGTAAACAATAATATATGTGAACAAGACGATGTCCGCTGTAATAAAAGGTAAGTATAGAGTAATAAATTTAAACTGCTATGTTTTCGTTGACAGTGTACAAATGGTTGGGTTCTTTAACCATGAAACATTCTGGTCAGATGAGTATTACCTGTAACAATAGGGCTAATTACAGTAGAGAGAATAATTTATATCGGAAAAGTTACCCTACATAAAAATTGAAGAGTGGTGAAGTGTGGCTGTGTATTACTCCGTAAATTTCAAGTGACGGTCATTGGTCGCGTTTCCAGTTTTCTATTTATCCCGGCTGCGAACGCATGTACAGTGATTCTCTGGTTGGCGCTGTATTGCGCTTCCACCACATCGTACCGTCGATCTCCATTCCGCCACTCGTAGCGTGCAACATGTTCCGATAGGGGCTGTAACGATAACATGAGCAGATTTTTATTGCCGCGTCTTGTTTTGAAAGTAATCCTTTATGACATGTAAATCCAATACTTACGTGTTAGTAGTGGTGATACTACACGGGAACAAATAAAAAATACTCCACGTCCATAGTTTCCTTGTAAATGTGTAATTTAATTCGAGATCACTTAAAACGTGAAAAATAAACACTCACTGCATTAAACTCTAACTCACTCAGTCAGACTAAGTTAACAATGGGATGTATTAGCTCAGGGTAGCTGAAGAGAAAACATATGGTCGAGGTGGGGTAGTATCAACAAGGAAAGTAAGGTGGGGGTTAAATTAATGAGCACTTATGGAATCACAAAGAAGAAATATACGCAGCAATTTTGTGAAAAGATACACAGTATTTGGTCATTGACTGACATATCCGCCTTCTTTTCACAAATTTCACCTCCTTCAAAATGTTCAGCAGTGATTCCTTCAAGATTATTCTACATCTACATACGTAATCCACAAGACACCATAAGTTGCATGGAGAAAGGTATCTTGTACTACACCTAGTCATTCCCTTTATCGTTCCACTCGCAAATGAAACGAGGGAAAAACAGCTGCCTGTATGCTTCCGTATGAGCCATTTCTGTTTATCTTCGTCGTGCTTACGCTAGCTGTATGATGGCGACAGCAGGATGGTTCTGCAATCTGCCATAAATGTCCGTTCTTTACATTTTCTTAGTAGGGTGAAAAAACCGCTTGTTACCCTCCAAGCATTTCGGTAATAGTTATATGTTGATCTAACATACTGGTAACAAACCTATCAACCCAACTCTGAATTTCTTCGAAATTTTCCTTGAATCCGACTTCGTGGAGATACCATACAAATCGAGCAGAACTCAAGAATGGGTCACACAAGTGTTCTGGATGTGGTATTCTTCATAGAGGATCTACGTTTTGGCAGAAAACCTGTAGACTTTTGTACTGTAGGAATCAAGGGAGAGGGTGTTATTTGATGGCCAGTATCCTCTATCTGCAACACAGCTGCACACATGCGTTAACAGGGTTCTTTATTTACATTAATAAGAAGCTACATACATTTAATAGAGTCTATGCACTGTGCTACAAGCTCTTTCATAATAGTTATCTTACAGACAATATCGGAAATCTTGATATAATCTGACGATATGTACTGTCGTAGCCTAGAGCCCACTCTGCATATTAATGTCAGACGCCAAACTAGAATGGGACAGTCAGTGAGCTAGTGAGTGAGGGCCTGGGGCCGTCCTACCAGCGGCGGCGGCCTAAATGCTTGCGGTCGTGAGGGCGTTGGCGGCATGTTGCTTGCGAGTCTTCTCTGGCCTCTTGTGATAGGTGCGCTTCATCGACAGCCTGCTATCGATCTTTGCGCTACATCTTTGCCAACCAGTGTGCTGGCGATACTTACGCTGTGTCAAGCAGCATACCACCAATACTGTATTCAACACTATATAATTGTAAAATTTAAAACTTTCCCGGAGAATCAACTGTTCAAAGAGATTTCGGGATTGCAGCCAGTCGTCGTAAACTTCATTCCACGATGTTTCGGCTGGACAACTGCCAGCCATCTTCAAGTGAGCTGAACGAGGACTGACAAAGACGTTCTTCTTTATTATATTTCAATGCCCCATCTGGGGTGGGCTAGCAGCAGCATATGCGCTGCTCTTCTGACAATCAGAAAATAGAAGACATTTAAAATAACATAAAGGAGAAAATATTGCGTACATAGATATAAAAATGGGAGAACATCAGGGAAGAGAACAGACAAAAAGGGGAGCGACTGTAAAATGGACCATAAAAATATTAGCGCACACAAACCAAAACCACACACTGGATAATAAAATATCGACAGATGGCGTAGCACATAACAATCACTGACAATAACACTATGTACAAGTCCAGCACACAATTAAAAATGATTCAAATGGCTCTGAGCACTATGGGACTTAACATCTATTGTCATCAGTCCCCTAGAACTTAGAACTACTTAAACCTAACTAACCTAAGGACATAACACAACACCCAGACAACACAATTAAAATCACAGCTCTTTATGCACAGGAGAGCAGCATGAAACACAACACTGACGTAGTACACTGATGACGATAACCAAACAGAGAGGATCTGCCAGGGACATACAGACGAGGTATTTGGGAAGAGGGGGCAGGAGGGAGTAAGGGAGGGATGAGATGAGAGGGGGAGTAGGGGAGAAGTGAGGGGGGGAGGAGAAGGGGGAGACGGGCGGGGAGGGCGCAGAAGAAGGCCGGGGAAGGAAGGGCATGGGAGAGAAGCTTTAATCTTCATTGATCCATTACGGATCGTGGGACGACGGCTGGAATGAACTTCTTGATGCAATAATTTACCAACAGTCGTATGTATTGTAGAAATTTATTTTATTTTATGAACTTCTATGTGCTACCAGTTTCGGCATTACATAAATGCCATCTTCGGGCCCCACTCGTCATACTCGTAAAATCGCTATACACGGAAGGAGCCATTAACTGGATCCGTGAATGAAATTGTCCTGCAACAGTTCTTGGTGGCCAGGCGACACAGACTGGGGAAGGAGAACAAGGTCACCTTGACTCGTGGAGAGGAACTGATGCCACCGCCAAAGGGCGGCAGGGGAGAGGCTATGGATGTTTATGTTGGCGGCAATCACATAGGTGGAGAAGGTGCGGTCAATGTGGGAGAGGGACGTAGACGTTCTTCGCTCCGTTTTATATAGTACGCTGATGGTACTGCCAGGCATGCATTGAGGTTGCGGATACAGAAGGACCACGCCGCCCGGTTCCACCAGCGAGTGCGTTGCTACTGGGCGGTGTGGTCCTTGTGTCCTCACGACCTCAACGCATGTGCGGCAGTATCATCAGCGCACTATATAAAACGGAGCAGAGAACGTCTTCGTCAGTCCTTGTTCGGCTCACCTGAAGATGGCTGTCAGTTGTCCAGCCGAAATACCGTGGAATGAAGTTTACGGCGACCGGCTGCAATCCCGAAATGTCTTTGAACCTTTATATAATAGTTTCTCCAATTAATGCACATTACTTTATATTTTGTACCCTTTTCACGTCGCACAAAAATTCTGTCCATGTCATTCTGAATGCTCCAACAGTTGCTTAAAGATGACTGCGCCGATATATCGTGTGACCAAACTACTGATATCCACCAGTTCGTTCGAAATTTCGGACGGGTAGTGGATTCCAGAATGAGATCTTCACTCTGCAGCGGAGTGTGCGCTGATATGAAACTTCCTGGCGGATTAAAGCTGTGTGCCCGACCGAGACTCGAACTCGGGACCTTTGCCTTTCGCGGGCAAGTGCTCTACCAACTGAGCTACCGAAGCACGACTCACGCCCGGTACTCACAGCTTTACATCTGCCAGTACCTCGTCTCCTGCCTTCCAAACTTTACAGAAGCTCTCCTGTGGATTGTTCGAGTCACTCCGATATCTTATAAGCTACTCCTTGTTCTGTGACCTTTGTTAACAGTGTGCTGCATGACATTAAATCAAATGCTTTTTCAGAAATTTAAGAATATAGAATCCATGGTTCACAGGAAATCCTGCGAGAAAAAGACAAGCTGAAGTTTTCTCTAGCGATGCTATCTAAATACACGTTGATCTGTGTATAGAATCTTTCCTCTCCAAAGCAAATTTATTACGCTCATACTTGGAATAAGCTTCCGAATTATGTAACGATATTCGTCTGCAACATTGCGGGTACATTATTTTACCCCTCGGGAGTCACCTGCGCTTTCTACTACAGCGGCTTGGGTCTTGCCACTGGGCGAGAGGTTCCGATGAATGCAAGTTGATTGTGGGGCCAATGCCTAAGAATACTCTCTGTAAACCAAACTGGGGTTACATTTGGCACCATAGACATATTTGTATTCACCTCTTTCAACTGTTTTACAGCATTCACACTTCTATCTGCAGTACTATCGATACAAGTGTTCATTGAAGGAGCTTAACGGGAATGATAGTAGCTAGTGTATTGAACTTAAAATAAAATTATGGTTCAATCAATGCTCTAAATATTTGTAAAGAACACATATTCTTTTTTTATCGTGCAACGTGGAAACAAGCTTGTTCAAACTTCTGGATTTTTTATGCTAGCTGTAGCTACCATTTTCTTTGGGCATAATGGTATATCAGAGTGGAATTCGTGGACATTTTCTGCATACTCATAGTTCGTATATTACTTTTTATACACAGGAACTACATGGTTCCCTTTGTCTGCGTTTGTAGTCATTGCCCCTCTCTACCATAGATGTAATTACTAGCGCTTCTTTGTTATCTGCCTTCTGTTTCTATCAGACAGAATTTTCGAGTAGCGAGTCCAATGAACGAGGGACGCTACATGCAGCGTCCAGTAAGTTGGGAGTGTCTAGATGGCCGAAGCGGCGAGACAAGAAAAGTGTCGCAGGAACAGTGACACTGCGAAAACGGAGCCAAGAGGCGGCACACAGCCGCAGTGAAGATATGGAAAAAAAGTGGTTAAAGCAATCGCTCATGAGAAGCTGGATAAATCCGAATTTGAGTCGCAGTCCAGTTTTCAACTTCCATTACACTGCCGCATTGCCATGTGCGGCTGCCCGACACGGTTTCCCACCAATCCGTTGCCTTAGAATCCCATTCCTACATTTTCCTTTTACAATATATTCTGTTCCTCTTATGACATCCCTATTTTCTGAATTTGTTTATTTGTTCTGTATTAACGCTGTATCTACGATCTTTTTGTAACATTTTGTTTCCGCTTCATTCAGTCGTATATCAGTGAAATTCATTGTTCTTCAATGAAATGTTTGTGTGTGTGTGTGTGAAATCTTGACTATGTGGACGTGTGTGATTGTTTACCCACACTTCCTTGCTCATGGGAAAATTTAAAATGGGTTTTCAACTGTTAATATGTTCTTAGCTATCTGTCCTGATTTATCCATCATATACCGTGGGAGTGTAGGATTTTTCAGGTAAGTTGCTATCTGTGGCTGTAATTTGTGTAATTGTTTTGTTTAGTTCAAGTTTATTCCACAGTGTTGCCTGATTTTACTGTTTAACTGCGATCTCTGTGCTTATAACGGAGCTTTGAGTGCTGCTTGGGAGTCATCACTTACAGTACCCTTATGTTACAGTAATTTGATACCATCTGATATTGATTACACATTCTGTTGAATTTAAAATTATTTCTTGTCCTGTGACGTTGGATGACGGTCTCTTTGTGTGTGTTGTAGTCTGGATGGACATTCTTGGCAGGCAGGCAGCAATATTTGCAGGCAATCTTCCTCACATGATGCTCCAGTTATGGTTATCATTTAGATGAGAACAAATGTTCATCGGTCCAGTGGAACATAACTGCAATTAATCCTAAAATTGATGGTAATGAAAGTATAATATAAAACTCTCTTAACAATCAGAATTATATTTTCCTTGAGTAAAACGTTATGCATTATTATCTCTTCCGCTAATGTAGTGGTTAATGGGGTGCACCATTTCGAGAAACGTATAAAAGCATCAGGTGACTGTTTAAACAACACGTATTGCCTCCACATCGGAGGCAACACTGCCATCAAAATTCAATGTGTTTTATTTGAATTACTATGACAGAACTGTAATATACAGTAAGTAAACAAACTTACATTTTTTGCTCACTAATTCCTATGTTTCACTTTCTAAATCTAGCATCACTTTAAAAAAAAAATCAAGATATTAGGATTCAGCTGTGAGCCTTGACTGTCAAGGTCTTGGCCGCCCCGCCAATCCTTGCCATAGGTAGTTCTGTGACTTGAATAGGAAAGAGGTCTGTCATGGTAAGAAATTGTACAATGTAATTGGACGAACTGATATCGCAGTGAAATACCGAGCTATATCTGGGAGAGGAAAATACATGTTTACATTGGCCTAAAAGCTCTCTAACTGAGCTATTTCCAAGAGTTACAGTAGAAAATGGGAGACGAAAGGCGAAGGTTGTGGGAGAAAAGAGGAAGGGACATGTCTTACGAACGGAAGTGGGAGTAGAAGGTATGTGGGGTGAGATAGCGGCGGGAGAAAAGAGGAGGGGGAAGTTCAACGTCCGTCATACTTCATACAAGATGCTTATTCTATTCCTTTTATAACCTAATATCTTTTTCTCATCTGCTTTTGACGTCGGCGAGTATACTTGAATTAGGTTTTTGCCAGTGCAGATGAGTATTCACAAAATACAATTTTCTGTCTATAATCATCTGATGGAAGTCTTATTTTCTTTCCTTTTCCATCTCTGAATTCCACTCTGTATTTACAAAGAGGTGACAAGAGTCATGGGATACCTCCTAATATCACGTCAGGCCAGCCGGTGTGGCCGAGCTGTTTTAGCGCTTCAGTCTGGAACCGCGAGACCGCTACGGTCGCAGGTTCGAATCCTGCCTCGGGCAAGGATGTGTGTGATGTCCTTAGGTTGGTTAGGTTTAAGTAGTTCTAAGTCTAGGGGACTGATGACCTCAGATCTTATGTCTCATAGTGCTCAGAGCCATTTAAACCAACATCGCGTCAGATCTCCATTTGCGTGGCGTAGTGCGGCAACTCGGCGAGTCGAGGACTGCACTGGACGTTGGAATTAACCCGCAGAATTATTGACTGTATCCTGTAAATGTTCGATGGGATCCATGTCGAGTGATCTGGGTGAACAAATAATTCGCTCGAAATGTCCAGAATGTTCTTCAGACCAATCGCGAACAATTGTGGCCCAATGATAGGGCAGGTTGTCATCCGTAAAAAAAAATCCACTCTAGTGTGGGAACATGAAGTCCATAGATGGCTGTAAATGGTCTCCACATAGCCGAACATAACCATTTGGAGGCAATGACTGGTTCAGTTAGACCAGAACACTATGTATGGTCCACTAAACACATATCAAACCATTATGGAGCTACCACCAGCTTGCACAACGCCTTGTTGACGATTTGGGTCCATAGCTACGTAGAGTCTGTGCCACATTCGAATCCTACTGTTAGCTCTTATCAACGAAAATCGGGACTCATCTAACCGCGGAACAGTTTTCAAGTAATCTAGGGTCCAACCGATATGGTCACATGCTCAAGAAAGGCGCTGCAAGCGATGTCATGCTGTTAGCAAAGGCACGTCGGTCGTCTGCTGCCATAGCCCATAAACGCCATACTTCGCTGCACTGTACTGAAGGATACGTACATCGTAAACCCCACATTGATTCCAGCGGTTAGTTTGCTTACCTCATAGCACTGACAACACAAGGCAAACGCCGCTGCTCTTGGTTGTTAAGTGAAGGCTGTCAGTCACTGCATTCTCCGTGGTGAGAGGTAATGCCTGAAATTTCGGCACACTGTGGATCCTGGTATATTGAATTCGCTAATGATTTCCGAAATGAAATGTCCCATGCTTCTAGCTCCAACTATTACTCCGCGTTCGAAGTGTGTTAATTCCCTTCATGCGGCCATAATGACTTCGGAAACCTCTTCAGTTGAATCGCCTGAGTACAAGTGACAGATCCGACAAAGCACTCTCCGTTTATACTTTAGTACGCGATGCTGCCGCCATCTGTGTATGTGCATTCGCTGTTCCAAGACTTTAGTCACCTCGGTGTTCTGAGACTCCATTTCTCTATACCGTTTTTGTAGGTTCTCATCCTGATATTCCACGCTTCGAGTCACAGACTGTTGGTCTTTTCGTTTGTTATCCTGTGGATACACATTATGTGTCGTTAATGTAAAAATTTTCCTTTGCAATCTGTATGCTAATGTCGTTGATTATTACTCCGTTTCCCTCTTTTAGGAACTATTTCCCACCGAAGGGCAGGAGACTGCCCAGAACCTCTGTCCATTACACCGCAGTCTTTGACAAAGCCATTCGCAGAACGAAGGTAACTTCTGATACCGGAACTCTTCGTCTGACATTGCGAATGATTTTTATTCGAAAGTTAAGCAGTGGCCGGGTTGTATCTCTGAACTCACGACGTCTGGATTACTAGTCAAAGACCGTAGCCCCAGATTGTCTGAAATTTATTAATTTTTGCCAACATTTCATAGGTACATTCCACGAAACACTGTACGAACCATGCCACGAAGAGCTGGCCGTTGGGACCGAGCGGTTCTAGGCGCTTCAGTCCGGAACCGCGCTGCTGCTGCGGTCGCAGATTCGAATCCTGCCTCGGGCATGGATGTGTGTGATGTCCTCACGTTACTTAGGTTTAAATAGTTCTAAGTCTAGGGGACCGATGACCTCAGATGTTAAGTCCCATAGCGCTTAGAGAGCCATGCCACGAAGATTCTAGCTAGCGGCAAAAAGCTTAAAATTCAGTCATGGATGGCACTCGTCTTCTGTAAGCGCGGAAAACAAGAACACGTTTACTAACGTAGTGCTCGTCTGCTTGCGAGGGTTGTAAGAAACTAACACTTCACTTTGTTAATCTCAGAACTAACGATGGAACCACTACCAATTTTTAGAGCACATCCGCCTCACATCAATACCAGTGTTTTAAATATACTTTCATCCTTCCTCATTCTAAATAGATGAGCAGATCTAACAGTAAATGATTTGTTCCTGAAAGAAATTTTATTTCACTCGATGACCAACCTTCAATTAGTTTCAGAAATTAAGAGCTTTGAGGCGGGAATAGGTATGTTTGGGAAAGGAGTGCTTACTGTGTATGCCTATATATTGAAAACAGTAAATTATTTGTGGAATATGTGATGAGGGTGTTTAGCTGCCAAATCAGTGCTAACAAAGATAAGGTACGACGCCCAAATCTTGATTCCATTGCTCAGCCGATGCATTCAAATGCTCCTGATAGCTTATGGAGTAGGTCACATACAGGCTGTACTTGGTATCTAATCATAATTTCGCTACAACTCGCTTTACATTTCGCGAATTTCGTTATTGTAGGACCGTGAAATATCGGCACATGCGAGAAATTTTAAAATTGCTTACGTGATATTCAGTAAAAGGTGAACGCATAGAGATCATGCGCCATTGCAATCCACCGACCTCTTGCTAAGCCAGTTGCAGGCGGGCCTACGGTTGAATGTAGACTCCATTGTGCAAGTTGACATTTTCAAAATATGAAAGTCATTGCCCGAGCAGTACACAAACCAAACCTATTAAATAGATAACAATACGGGTTAAAAACCGTCAGTCGTAGTATCTGTTTCAGTCCTCCAATTGGAAACGTGATTCTGGGCGCCTTGTTTCACCTACAGCAGACCTATACATAATTCCACTGTACTCTCGTACATGTCTACAGGTCGAAAAACGGTTATGTCGCTAAAAACGGAAGCTTGTAAGTTTGTATCAGTCCGACGAATTTCAGGGTAAATTGTCTAAACAACGATTGGATACGTGAGCTGCTGTTGCCTTTCCGCGAATATAACGTTATATTACTGTATGCGATGATTAATTTACATGTTCGGAATGCAGCAGCTGGAGCTGCCCAGTTCCCGCGAGCAGCCATTGTAGTTGCCGTCTGCGTTCACAGAGGGAACTACCGAGCAGACTCGTCAAATTCGATACTTGCTGAAAGTCCTGCTAGATGGCACCAAACGTGCCGCTTTAGTAGACAACATATTGCCCGCCCCCCGCTACGTATTTCATTTCATATCTTTTAACTAATCCCCGTATCGTTAATATTTCATTTCGAGATGAACATTGCTTAACGAATCTAAAGAAGTAATAAATACGTATAAAACTTTATCCTTATTTTCTCCAGAAAACAGCAGTATGAAGCAAGAGAAACATAGCTGTAGAAAACGCTTGCTCGTGTATTCCCTAGTTTTGACACATTGTACAGAAAATAGCCGTAGTGACTAAGATTCACTGTACTTTATAGTTAATTGTAACTCTACCTATTCAAGTCCTCCATTTATTAAAATGTCGCGAACTATGCGGTCAGTTGTTTCCACTCGCCAATTTTTTTTTTTAAGTATTCATTCCGTTCGATAATTATTAACTGAATTTGGTGTGTTCATTTTCTTATGTTTTCTTGGAAGATTTCCATTCAATCACTGACTGCATTTTGTTCACTTTTAATTCACATTTGTGATTGAAAAGAAACATTTACCGGTATTGCAGGATATGGTAGTTCTGTCACTTACACAGGATGATCACTGATACACAGCGTGTTGGTCAAACTTTGGAACGCAATACAACAGTGACTGTGCGTGGCAAGGATCCGACCAGTCCATATTAGGTTTCCGGAGCCATGTGTCACCAGGTCACGCAGTATCTGTAAATTGTGGCTTGTGAACTCGGAACTGCTTCCCCACTCCGTCCCAAGTGTGTTCCATCTATTTAGATCAGACGGATCTGGTGGCCAAGACAGCGACATGAGGTCACTATCGTGCTTTTCACGCCACTGTAGCACGATACTGACTGTGACACCGGCAGTTACTCTGCTGAAAGACACTACAGCCGTCGTGGAAGGTACCAAGCAATTGGGGATGCTGGTGCTCGATAGTAAAGTTCACGTAGTCCACACCTCTTATGGTACCATCTGTTATCGGACGTATGCGACTCATGCGCTACCTAACATGTTCCAAAACACCGCGCATACACACGGGACATTTCCGGGGCTCGCACCTCACGTTCTGTTGGTAACGGAAAGGTAGGCTCAAGCATTTTGGTTAGCCCTTGGACTATAGATCTTTTATATACCCAACAGAACGAGCATCTTACTCTATCCTGCTGTGTAGGTCAAAGTTTGAATAATACAGCCGGCCGGAGTGGCCGAGCGGTTCTAGGCGCTTCAGTGTGGAACCGCGCGACTGCAACGGTTGCAGGTTCGAATCCTGCCTAGGGCATGGACCGGTGTGATGTTCTTAGGTTAGTTAGGTTTAAGTAATTCTTGAGTTTCTCCCGGCGTATTTGATAGTCAAAATATCCACGGGTGTGCTGCCGGTCTACAGTGTCCAACGGGCACAATATTTCGGCGATCATACATGTCGCCATCATCAGGTGAACTGATGATGGCGACATGTATGATCGCCGAAATATTGTGCCCGTTGGACACTGTAGACCGGCAGCACACCCGTGGATATTTTGACTAGGTTTAAGTAGTTCGAAGTTCTAGGTGACTGATGACCTTAGATGTTAAGTCCCATAGTGCTCAGAGCCATGTGAACCTTTTTTTTTCTATTTTTTTTATAATATTACACGCCCCCACCAGTTTAGGCAAACATAGCAAATCGGTTGGTTCTTTCTGCACTTGAGGTAGCCTGCGGTGCGCCTTAAGAAGCTTTTGGAGGCACCATTCAGTTCAGGGGCGGTTCTCGAGAAAACCTCAGGAACTTGGTCTTTAGATAACGAAACCGAACCGTAGATTCCAATACAGCTATGCACAGCAAGCGCCTAAAATTATAATAATATATTACTAAGATCTTGTTCTCGAACAGCACCGAAAATTTTCTTGATTTCTTTATCCGTTTTCGAGATACGGTGGTACGAAGTTACCCCGAGTACAAACATAAAATATGCCCATAAAATCCGGTTGGAGGTGAAATGTAAATAATAAATAATCGCTGTAAAATGCTCAAATTGTAACATTATATTTTCTAGACATTTACCTAGAAGTGCCGCCTTCTCTTTTTCAAAAATCTTAATCAGTTATCGAGAACCACCCCGACAACATGGTTTTACGGTAGCAAAATGGAACCGTGGATTCCAAGACGGCTATGCACTGCAAATGATTGTAATGTTTACGACATATTACAAAGGTTCCGGTCTAAAGCCGCTCTGGGGCGTATAATTACATAATTTGCATTGTATTAATTTCACATAAGTAAACTGCTAAAATTTTACTGACCTACGAAGTTATCTTCACATGAGTGACGTGCCCTGTTGTGGTAGGGAAAATAAGGGAATCAGCAGAAAAATGTTTCTACCGGAGCACAAAAAAGGTGATGTGCTTCTGTTTATTAAAATATTTACTCAAGAGTGGGGTAGCAGCTGCCTCATCCTACCTTCCTCAGTACCTTCAAGAAATTTTCGTAAAAATTTTAACATGCGTGAAAATTCATAATCAATCTTCTTTATGCTGGTTCAGATAGGGACAGTGGAAATGGAAAAGAAGAAAAATAATCAATACTGTAAGATAACAGTGCTGGGAAAAGAGCTATGGAGACAGTGGCAATGAGAGAGGAATAAAGGGAAGGAGAAAGTGGAGTTGAGTGAAACCAGTGATAATGAGACACTTTAGGGCAACGACAATTTGGAAAAGAGAGGTAATGATAAATAGACGAAGACGACACACAAACAGTGCGAAGGAATGAATGAGATAGTAGCACTAAGAGAGAGCAAGAGGGGAAGAGTGACAGTGAGAGCAGAAAGTATTGACATGACAGAACGAAAGAGTTTGTTGATGTAAGACGGGGGACAGTAACAGACTGAAGGAGATAATCACAATGAGTTGTGCAGGATGCAGGAGTGAGAATGGTAAAGTGGGAGTGGAAGGGTGTGACAGATCGGCGGACTAGTGGGTGTGAGTGAGCTACAACTAGGAGAGCCTCTGGGAAACAGAGGTGAGTTGCATGCTACAAAGAGTGCGAATATGTTCGCTTGCCAAAATTTTTGGGAAAATTTTTAAAGGAGCTGAGGAAGGTGGAATGAAGCAGGTGGTACCCTACTTTCCAATCTGTGTCTTTTAATAAATAGAGTGATATCGTTTTTTCTATGCTCCGATAGTTTTTCCGGTGGTTATTGCATGTGCTTGGAAGCCCAAGTGAATGTACCCCCATAACACTGCACTGTCCTCTGTGGCTTGTATCAGTGGTACGGTGCATATTTCGAACAGCCTTTCATCTGTATAAATGCATATCCAAAAACAACAACTGACCTGCTGTAACAAGAAACGTCATTCGCCAGACTAGGTACCACTGTTTCTCTACTGATCAACGGAACAATCTCTATCATCTGAACCCACTGCAGTCGCAACTGACGACAATGCTCCAGTCTGCTGCGGAGCCCCTTACTCTACAGGGTGCCCTGAACGGAATGCGTTGTGCCTCCACCAGGATTGTACACTGTCTTTAGAGGTGCCACACATCGCCACGTCTCGTGCTATACACAACGAGCGAGCCTTCGACATCCACGTTCCGTGATTAGGTGTGGACATCTAGCACGTTGTCGCCTACTCGTGGTTTCGCCGATCCCTCAACCACAGTCCGCAGCTCGTAGTCGTGCGGTAGCGTTCTCGCTTCCCGCGCCCGAGTTCCCGGGTTCGATTCCCGGCGGGTCATGGATTTTCTCTGCCTCGTGATGACTGGGTGTTGTGTGATGTCCTTCGGTTAGTTAGGTTTAAGTAGTTCTAAGTTCTAGGGGTCTGATGACTACAGATGATACGTCCCATAGTGCTCAGAGCAATTTTTGAACCTCAACTACATTCCATAGATGCTCACGATAGCAACACGCGAACCGAATGGCAGCCTCGATATATCAGAGATGCTGATTCCCAAGTGATAGGCCACACCTATCTGGCCTTCGTCACCATTTACGATTCCTATCGTCGCTAGATCGATTCCCTATTCTTCTCATCTTCTTTTACACACTTTCCTTGCCATGTGACGTGTCTGCAACACCCCCATGCTGCTTTCAGACTCGCAGTGGGTAGGCGTCCTACACTTTTGGCCCAACAGGGAGCTACAAGTGTTGTTGCTTTGCTGGTATGAAATGACGCATCTTTAGGATTTAGAGTCTACTGAAGATAAGTAGAGCATTAAGATCCGAGCTAAAAAACCGGATCATTAGCCTTATCAGCTTCAACTTCTGAAGATCATGTGGAGATACAGAAACTCTTCAAAATGGAAGGTGGTTAACCCCGTGACACGCAGCGAGGGACGATGTAATCTGCCCACGGAAAATTACCCTCTACCACGCAATAATTAATAATTATCAATCAAATCATCCACGTTTATTCGCTTTTGAAAAGCATCTGATCGGATTTTCTAGTAATATATGCGCCGACAGCTCGTCGACGCTAAGGTATTTTCCAGTACGTTTATTCTTTGGAATAACAGAGAGACATATATGTATTCTCCATGGTTATTAGGGACGGAAGTATCTGTTGGAAGATTGTCGGGTTGCTAAAAGAGACATATTTGCTCTTCTTCTCGCTAAAGCGAGCTATTAACGTTTGTGCCACTAGCGGGTTATTTGAAGAGAAAAAAAAACTGTAAACGCAAATTAAGTAAGACTTGGAATCAACAGAAAACGGAACATGTAATGGAGATGGATTGAATATACAATTTTCCTCAGAAATAAGGTTTGTGACCCTTTTATTCTAGAGTGAATGACGAATGAGTTCTCTGTCTGAATCATTGATGATTGTCTTGGCCCTGTAATTAGTGGGGAAGTTTCAGTTGTGACGAAGAGAGCCTGCAATCACCGAGATTTTATAAAATCGTCCAAAAAGGCTTCGGACACATCTGAAATTCTAAATCTGTCGTAAAATGAACAAATTGTACAAACGATCGATTTTCCCAACTGAATGCAGCGCTTAACAATAATAATAAAGATCTTTTACAGCAAGCCAGCCGCTGAATATTAAGACGAAGGGCTCCACCAGAGATTCTATTGGGCTGAGTTCACGTAATGAAATATTATATTTAAAACTGTATATAGATAAAGGACAGAGAGAGAGAGAGAGTATAATCCATTACAGTATAATCCATTATAATGGCCAATCCGTGACAGGACACGTTTTTGGACGTTGTTAAAATAATTTTGTTCTCTGTTTCATGTGAACTATGACGAGCCAACTTAACTGACGCTTGGAAAAGAGAAGAAATACTCGCGGTCACATTAAGTGGATTTACAAATAAGAACATAAACCAACAGGTTGGGCGCAGAGAAAAGGCCAGATCTATAATTTCATTATTAAAGCTTGCTAGTATAGATGAAGTATACGCTTTTCTATTTAGTATTATTGGATATTTGAACATTGATTAATTGTGTTCATGCCAGATCTATAATTTTATTATTAAAGCTTGCTAGTATAGATGAAGTATACGCTTTTCTACTTAGTATTATTGGATATTTGAACATTGATTAATTGTGTTCATGCTAGATGTAGTTAGACTGACCTGTCCCAGTTGCATTTATTTGTATAAGTATAGTAAGAAACTAGCCACAGAAGTACTCTTGTGTGAACGGAGTTACATATAGTGACAGTAGAAGCGATATATATATATATATATATATATATATATATATATATATATATATATATATATATATATATATTGACGGTAGAACATTTATATGGTTTTAACTAGGGCAATGTTTAAGATGAGTCAAGCAGAGCAGAGCAGCACGCAACAGCCTTCAGCTGTAAGCACTGATAATAATGATGTAGTAAGAAGTGTTGTAGAACCGATCGCTACAGATAGCGCAAGAGAACGCCCTGTAGACACGGCTGGAGATGAAACGGCAAGTACGCAACATGGGTTAGATCCATTGGTCATTATCATGAGACAGATGCAGATGATAACCGAGAGCATGAATAATATGAATACAAAATTAGCCTCAGTCACTGAAGGGCAAAATGATTTGAACGCGAAATTAGCCTCAGTTACTGAAGGGCAGGAAAATCTGAAAACCGACACTAACGCGAAATTAGCCTCAGTTACTGAAGGGCAAAATGATTTGAACGCGAAATTAGCCTCAGTTACGGAAGGGCAGGAAAATTTGAAAACTGAGATTAAGCAGCAGTTACAAGACTGTTTCTCCGAATTAGAGCAGCGGATAGAGGCGAAGACAAAGGAACTTAAAGATCAGGCCGAAGAGACGGAACGAAAATTAACTGCACAAATAGAATTGGTGAAAGCTCAATGTGAGGAATCTACTCACCACGTACGTGTAGAAATGAAGGAGTATGTGGCTATTAAGATAGATACCGTACGGGAACAGGTGGAAATGGTTCCGCAGTTAGTACAAAAGCAAGATGCCATGTCATGTGCAATTGCGCAACTTCCTGAATTGGCACGTACGCAGACTAACCTAAAGGAAAGTGTTGAACATCTGACAGAGCGTCAAGATGTTATAGACCACCAAATTAATGTATTAACGGGTAAATTATCCGAAATCACATTAGAAAACAAAAGGCTAATGTGTGAAAACGTTGAGCAAAATGTTAAGGCAGCATTCCAGAGTCTATCTGGCAAGCAGGAAGAGAATTTGTTTGCGAAAGGACTTGAGGAAGTGCGACAGCAGTAGGTGCTGATTTCGAGCATTGGAAACAAGCGATAGAAGAGTCGATACGCGTTTCACAACAAGGCTCAGAACAAATGAATACAGGCCAGCAGCAGAAGTTGGCAGCGACTATAGAGCCAGTTACTGCACATTCGCATACGATACCGACTCGTGTAAGTAACTCAAACATTAAATTGCCACGAGCTAGTTGTTCGCGTGAAGTCTTATCTAACGGAGATTACGAAAGCCTTTGCCATGTCGAAGAAAAAATGATAAAGCATCGGCAATTCTAGATTTTTAACACTGACAAAAGGGGGGTCCATCCAATTGTTTTTATTCGAAGTTTCAGAGGAGTGCTACCCAGAAATTGGTCGGAGTGGCAGAAGATCAGTTTCGTTACAGGATATATACAAGGTTCGGGGGCGATTTGGGCCTCGGACATGACTTCTGTTTGCTCGACATATGACGATTTTGAGAAGGCGTTTTTAGCAAAGTTCTGGTCAGAAGGGGTACAGGAACTCCTAAGGAAGGAGGTGCTCTACCCAGAACCTTTCTCCTTTTCAAAAGGAAGCCTTAGGAAGTATTTTGAAAAATATATAAATAAAACTAGATACTGGGACAGACCTATGCCCTTGCCAGACATAATAAACATACTTAAGGCAAGACTGCCAACTAGCATCCGGAATCAATTAATTTACGGCAACGATAAAGATTTGGAGTCGTTCCTCACGACGTTAGACCATATAGATATTATCGAAGAGAACAACCAGAAAGCCCGTAATAACAGATTCCAATATAGGGAGATAGAACCTCCGCCAAACGGTAGGCAAGGGAATGGACAGAGATCGTTAAGTAGCGGAGAAACCCCTCAAAATCTCAATAGTAATACCGGCAATAGTATTGCGAGGGGCTATCCAAGGAAGAACAGGAATGGGAAAAGATACAATCCCGTGTGGGGGAACGAAAGGAATTTCAGACCTCAAGCCTGGAATAATAACAGTAATAGAAAGTGGAATCAACCGGGGGGAATGAACTCAAATAACCAACATCAGTGGGGACGGACATCTACGAATCAACCGGTAATTACCGAAGTGACGGATGATGTCAACCACCAGGCGAATCAAAATCCAACAAACTTTTAAGGACCCACTCGTGCCCCGGAGGAGCGGTCAACAATTGGTTGAGGGGCAACAGGATATGTGTACCCATGCTAACGTATAATGATGGACGATTACTGGCAGATGAACTGACCGAGGACTTAGAACCACAGGATGAGAATAAGGAACAGGTGGCGGTAGCCGAAGTGCAAGTCATTTTGGAGACTGTACCTATAGTGGCGGTTTTAGACACAGCTGCAACCACAAATGTTATTTCGGAGGCACTATTCAACAAGATCAGAAATATAAGACGAGTACCAATTTTTCCAGATCAAAATTGCAGAATAATAGGCGCCGTTGGGGCTAGATCGGCTAATGTAAAAGTGCAGTCACTACTTAGTGTAGAAGTCGGAAATGTAGCAATATTAAGCACATTCCTTGTGGTGAAAAATTTGGTGGTAGATTGCATTATCGGAGTCGACAGCCTACGTCAATACGGATGCGGAATAGATTTTAAAACAGGAAAAATTTGGTTAAATGTAAATAAGCAAGAAATTGAGTTGGACTTGTTGAAAAAAGAAAGCCTTACCAGAAAAAATTCTAAACAGCACGTAATTAATGAGTTCCAAGTCAAAGGAGATTTCGGTCAATTAGTGTATGAGAAGTTAAATGAATCCGACTGCATTACTGAAGATCAGAAGAAGCAGCTCAAAGAATTATTATTAGCGTATGAAAACGTGTTTGATGAAAGGCCAGGAGTTATTAAGGGATACATATGCCATCTCTACGTCAAGCCGCACGAAACGTATTGTAGAACTTTTTATCCTGTTCCCTGGAGGTTAAAGGCTCAAGTTCAAAAGGAAATAAATCGCTTGTTGAAATGGGGTTTGATCGAACCCTCTACAACCCCATACTGCTCCCCATTGTTGGTCGTGCCAAAAGCAAATGGGACTGTGAGACTGGTACTCGACGCCAGAGAAATAAATAAAATCATAATTCCAGTGAGAACACATCCGGAAAACATAGACGAACTTATACAACGGTTCCAGGATGTCCAATATATGACAAGCATTGATTTGCGGAGTTCTTATTGGCAAGTCAAGCTGGATGAGTCATCAAGGAAATATACGGCTTTCATTTATTCCGGAAGAAGTTACCAATTTACTGTAGTTCCTTTCTGACTCAACATTAGTGCTGGAATCTTTATAGCAGCTCTAGATTATGCACTAGGCCCAGAACTAAGAACCAGGATAACAGTGTTTGTTGATGATTTGCTTATTGCATCGAAGACTTGGGAGGAGCATATTACCTTACTGAGCCGGGTGTTGGACGTGTTCAAAGCCATGGGAATAACTGCTAACCTACAGAAATCCCATTTTGCACTAAACAGAATCAAGTTCCTGGGGCTTATCTATTAGCATACCCGGGATCGAACAAAATAAAATGATTATTTTCCCATAACGACTTGAAAAAATTTAATGAAGATTAGGAGATGGGGAGGAATGGTGTTGCGAGTGACAGAGATGAACGCTCGTAAAAACATAACAATAAACTGTGTGTGTAGTGTTAGAAAACTTTAAACTGAAATAATTAATCAGTGACATAGATTATAGAAATAGTAACTAACAATTACTATCGAGTGCTACAAAGAAGATAGTGGAGATAGGCTTCACCTGTGGTTTGGGTGAACATGGAACTTTAGCATTGCTAATGTCATCAAGATTTATAAAGGATCTAACTGACCTTCAAGAAGAATGAAATGTTTCCCGCAAATGACGCTGAATAATCAAAAGAGGTTCCGAGTGAAGGTTCATATATAATTTCAAGTGCACGCTTAGATGTGTAAACGTGTGAAGGGATGTGTTGAGGCAGTGAATCGTGAGTGACGGTTAACGGCGCAAAGATAATTTCCCGCGCAAAACAGTTGACGTCGGCGCGAGAGTTAAAATCGATATAGACGACACAGATATGCTTTGTAAGAGACTCGCACCAAACGCGAGGGTAAACTGATTCATGTTGAACTTTAAAAAGAAAAGGTGTTATAATTAGAAGTTAAGAGTTTTTAATTTATTAATGAATGATTAAAGAAAGTAATATTCATAGAATTAGTAGTTATTTAATGGTTCGTGTTCGTTTGGGAATTTTGTTTGAAAAATCCATTTCCATATATGTGCATGTATGAACGCCGTATGAATCAGAGAATAAATGAAAGAAGTGAATCCGCATTCCTCAATGCTAATAACTTTTACATTACAGCAATCAAGCGGAGAAATATATGTATTTAGAATAAAAAGTTTTTGAGTATAGGTAAATTATATGACTTTTCAAGGAAATGATGGATTATGTCTTTGTATAAAATGAACTACACTTTCCATTATTCGATGATTTGAATCGAAAATCTATTTTAAGTTGCATGAATCCTTTAAATTACGAAGAACAAATCAGTGATAGAAAATGTGTCAGAACTTTTGGACTTATAAGCACAAGTGGGGATGCAAAGTCAAAAAGAGTATTCAAACGAGAGTAAATATGATGATGCTTTTGGCAACATCATTAGTTAATGGCTAAATTCCTTGAAGTACGTCGTAACAAAAAGGATGCATGAAGCCATAAGGATTTTGCTTTCAAAAAGGAGAATCTTGGACGGTGCAACCTAACCAGTTCTCTTACAGGAAGAGTTTCCCTTTTGGTCATTGCTAATTCTTTTGGAATGAATGTTGCATGTGAATTCGAGTATCCCTGTCCCTTCTACTCTTCCCACTGTGGGCCGCGTAGAAGACCGACTACAAAGTGGGCCGCGTAGAAGACCGACTACAAATGTGGACGTCGGGGACATGCAAGACCCGGGGGAGTTTTAGCACCGCAAGATATTGTCCTAGGAACAAGATTGTAAAACGAAAATTCACGTTATTTATTGTAAAATGTTTTTTTTTTTTTGCTAGAGGCACAAATCACTCTTCTCCAAATCGTGATACAAATTGATCCCTGTCTTTCCTTTAGAGATCTATTTCAAAATTATTTTTTTTTCTTCTATAGGCTTTCCTATCTCCTATGGACCGTAAGCTGGGGGTCTAGGCTTAAGAGGTTTTCCAAGGTTTTCCTGCTTAAGAAAGTTCCCGAATGGGTAGACCCTGATAACAGTTTCATGAAAGATCATCTTCCTTGGTTGTGCACAGCAAACATAACACCTAGATGCACGTAAAAGCAATACAGCCGCGGTACCTGTCTCTTCATTTCTTCTGTTTTCAACATTTCTTTTCTTCGTCTGTCTTAAACATAATATTCTTTTCCAGTCGGAGGACTGACAATTATCACTTCCGGGTTATCCACACTAATAGATAGCTCGCGAAGTGTGTTCGGCAAATAAAAATTGAGCTCACAAACTTCGCTCGCTGCGAGGGGCATTGTAATCTCCCCACGGAAAATAACCCTCTACCATGCAATAATTAATAATTATCAATCAAATCATCCACGTTTATTCGCTTTTGAAAAGCATCTGATCGGATTTTCTAGTAATATATGCGCCGACGCCAAGGTATTTTCCAGTACGTTTATTCTTTGGAATAACAGAGAGACATGGTTATTAGAGACGGATAACTAGGACAGCTTCGGAAGTATCTGTTGGAAGATTGTCGGGTTGCTAAAAGAGACATATTTGCTCTTCTTCTCGCTAAAGCGAGCTATTAACGTTTGTGCCACTAGCGGGTTATTTGAAGAGAAAAAAAAAAAAAAACTGTAAACGCAAATTAAGTAAGACTTGGAATCAACGGAAAACGGAACATGTAATGGAGATGGATTGAATATACAATTTTCCTCAGAAATAAGGTTTGTGACCCTTTTATTCTAGAGTGAATGACGAATGAGTTCTCTGTCTGAATCATTGATGATTGTCTTGGCCCTGTAATTAGTGGGGAAGTTTCAGTTGTGACGAAGAGAGCCTGCAATCACCGAGATTTTATAAAATCGTCCAAAAAGGCTTCGGACACATCTGAAATTCTAAATCTGTCGTAAAATGAACAAATTGTACAAACGATCGATTTTCCCAACTGAATGCAGCGCTTAACAATAATAATAAAGATCTTTTACAGCAAGCCAGCCGCTGAATATTAAGACGAAGGGCTCCACCAGAGATTCTATTGGGCTGAGTTCACGTAATGAAATATTATATTTAAAACTGTATATAGATAAAGGACAGAGAGAGAGAGAGAGAGAGAGAGAGAGAGCGAATGAAACTAACGAAAATACGCAGAATCCTCCATTAGTATAATTGTTTGCCTGTCTTATCACGGATCAGCCTAAAGCTAAAACAGGAGGCCCTTACTTTACTGTACAGGTTTATGTGTGAGAGACATTACACCAAGTTAGCGGCAAGCTGCATTCACATACTTTCATCATTTACAGTATAATAAATTATAACGAATAAGAAAAATTAAGGCGAAATTAGACATTGATGAGCTGTGTCTGGCGTCAAATATTCACTGGAGTCTCGTGAAATCAGGAACAGACATTGATATGATAAGAAAAAGGTTGGGCTGTAAATGAAAATGAAGCTAATGCGGATGCAACAACAAGACATAAGCGCACTATGGTATGAGCCACTTTGGATCCGTACCCAAAGACTGGAAAGTTTCACAGGTCACACCAATATTCAAAAAAGGTAGTAGGAGCAATCCACTAAATTACAGGCCCATATCGTTAACGTCGATATGCAGCAGGATTTTAGAACATATAGTGTGTTCGAACATTATGAATTACCTCGAAGGAAACGGTCTATTGACACACAGTCGGCCGGCCGCGGTGGTCTAGCGGTTCTAGGCGCGCAGTCCGGAACCGCGCGACTGCTACGGTCGCAGGTTCGAATCCTGCCTCGGGCATGGATGTGTGTGATGTCCTTAGGTTAGTTAGGTTTAAGTAGCTCTAAGTTCTAGGGGACTGATGACCACAGATGTTAAGTCCCATAGTGCTCAGAACCATTTGAACCATTTGACACACAGTCAACATGGGTTTAGAAAACAGCATTCCTGTGAAACACAACTAGCCGTTTATTCACATGAAGTGTTGAGTGCTATTGACAAGGGATTTCAGATCGGTTCCGTATTCCTGGATTTCCGGACGGCTTTTGACACTGTACCACACAAGCGGTTGGTAGTAAAATTGCGTGCTTCAGAGAGGCCACAGTCCGTAGTAATTGACGGAAAGTCATCGAGTAAAACAGAAGCGATTTCAGGCCTTCCCCAAGGTAGTGTTATAGGCCCTTTTGTGTTTCTTATCTATATAATCGATTTGGGAGACAATCTGAGCGGCCGTCTTCTGTTGTTTGCAGATGACGCTGTCGTTTATAGACTAATAAAGTCATCAGAAGATCAAAACAAACTGCAAAACGATTTAGAAAAAAAATATCTGAATGGTGCGAAAAGTGGCAGTTGACCCTAAATAACGAAAAGTGTGAGGTCATCCGCATGAGTACTAAAAGGAACTCTATCTTCGGTTACACGATAAATCAGTCTACTCTAAAAGCCGTACATTCAACTAAATACCTAGGTATTACAATTACGAACAATTGAAATTTGAAAGAACACACAGAAAATGTTGTGGGGAAGGCTAACCAAATACTGCGTTTTATTGGCAGGACACTTAGAAAATGTAACAGACCCACTAAGGAGACTGCCTGCACTGCGCTTGTCCGTCCTCTTTTAGAATACTGCTGCGCGGTGTGGGATCCTTACCAGGTAGGACTGACGGAGTGCATCGAAAAAAAAGTTCAAAGAAAGGCAGCACGTTTTGTATTATCGCGAAATATGGGAGAGAGTGTCACAGAAATGATACAGGATTTGGGCTGGAAATTATTAAAAGGAAGGCGTTTTTCGTTGCGACGGAATCTTCTCGCGAAATTTCAATCATCAACTTTCTCCTCCGAATGCGAAAATATTTTGTTGACACCGATCTACGTAGGGCGGAACGATCACCACGATAAAATAAGGGGAATCAGAGCTCGTACGGGAAGATACAGGTGTTCATTCTTTCCGCGCGCTATGCGAGATTGGAATAATAGAGAATTTTGAAGGTGATTCGATGAACCCTCTGTCAGGCATTTAAATGTGATTTGCAGAGTATCCATGCAGACGTAGATGGAGAAGACAACGCTGTCAGACACCTTTTTGGCCGCTCTCCGTTTGTCAATAAATACCATCGTTCCGCTTTATTAGATCAATTATTTTTTCAATTGACGGTACACTGGCTCAAAAAAAAAATGGCTCTAAGCACTATGGGACTTAACTGCTGAGGTCATCAGTCCCCTAGAACTACTTAAACCTAACTAACCTAAGGACATCACACACATTCATGCCCGAGGCAGGATTCGAACCTGCGACCGTAGCGGTCGCGCGGCTCCAGACTGTAGCGCCTACAACCGCTCGGCCACCCCGGCCGGCGGTATACTGGCCAGTCATATTACTGTGACCACTTATCGAGAGCCTGAATAACCATCTTTTGCAGCATGGGCCACTGCGAGACATGAAGGAAGAGGGTCAGTGAGGCTCTGGAAGGAAGTGAAGCCATGCCGACTCCAGCACCGTGTGCAGCTGCGCAGTGTTTCTCAGTTGAGAAGTCAGACCAACCGAACCGAGGTGGTCCCACATATTCTCGATCAGATTTAAATCAGGGGACTTTGGTGGTCATGGAAGCATGGTCATGGATGTACATAGCAACCTGTGTGACATGTTTCATAGTTCTGCGGGTAGATGCCTTGGTGCTGAGGAAAACAAACCGCATGTAAACGTGGACACAGTTCCCAAGGATAGATAAATACATCTTTGATCCAGTGTGCCTTCCAGATAGACGAGATCGCTACAGCATAAGTGGTTCAAATGGCTCTGAGCACTATGGGACTTAACTTCTTTGGTCATGAGTCCGCTAGAACCTAGAACTAATTAAACCTAACTAACCTAAGGACGTCACACACATCTATGCCCGAGGTTCCAGACTGTAGCGCCTATAACCGCGCTACAGAATGTCACGGAAACATTCCACAGAGTATAATGCTGTAACTAGGTGTTTGCTTTCAGATTTTTTCTCGCCGTACACGTGTGATGGAATATAAAACGTGATTCGTCTCAAAAGGACTCGTACAGTTTATTAACATAGCTGTTTCGGAAATGCTTTCACCCGAACTCCCGAACGCCAATGCTCATGCCCCTCTGGACGTCAGATAAATAGCTATGTTTCCTTATTATGACAATGACTGCACTATTTTCCACATCCCTCTAACACGCTTTATGTACCCTCCACTGCTAACGTTGCCACCTGCCATCTGTAAGTGGTTATCGCGCGTTGACGTTAAACATAGTTAGTGGTCACGTTAATATGACTGCACCGCGAAAATGGACTCCGGAAATGAAAAGTGCTACTGTTGTGCGGTGTTCACAGAATGGATTGTTAGTTAAGGGCTCGTATTGCTAGCCAATAAACAGATTGTAATGATAGAAACAGTACTTTTTGTGCAAACATACATCAAGTTTATATGTCAACTAGCTCCGCAGATGATGAATAGAAGGGGAAATGTATGACGAGATGAAAGAAATTATTCAGATAGTTACGAGACACGGCAATTAAATAGCACGGAGGACTGAAATTTGATAGTAGGAAGACAATGAAAAACTGTAGGGAAATATGGACTAGGAGTGGAATTTGATAGTAGGAAGACAATGAAAAACTGTAGGGAAATATGGACTAAGAAAGGTACGAAAGAGGAAGCCGCCTAGTAAAATACTGCACAGAGCATAATTTAACTATCGCTAACACTTGTTGTAAGAGTCATGAAAGAAGGTTGTATATGTGAAAGAGACCTCGAGACACTGGAAGGTTTCAGACAGATTACACTGTGGTGGGACAGTGATGTGGGAACTAGATTTTAAATTGTAAGATATTTCCAGGGACAGATGTTTACTCTGACCAGAATTTATTGGTTACGGACTATAGGTTAAAAGCGAATAAATTGCAAAAGATAAGAATTTAAGGAGATGGGACCTGGAGAAACGGAAAAAAGCAGCGGATGCTGAGAGAGTTTCAGAGAAAGTATTATACAACAACGATTAATAAGAACATGGGAAAGGAATAGCGGAAGCAGCTCTGATAGATGAAATAGTGAAGGCAGTAGAGCGTCAAGTAGGTAAAAAGACAAGAGCTATTAGAAATCCTTACTTAACACAAGACATATTAAATTTAACTGATGAAAGGGAACATTTAAAAATACAGTAAATGAAGCACACGAAAGGGAATACCAAAGTCTAAGAAATGAGATTCACAGGAAGTGCAAAATGGCTTAGTAGGAATGCATAGACGGCATTAGGGGAAATATAGATATACCCCATACGAAAATGAAAGAGATACTCTCAGGAAAGAGAACCACTTCATGAATATCAGTCTTAGGCAAGGAAGGGAAAGCTGAAAGGTGGAAGGAGTATATAGAGTGTCTACACAACAGAGATGTACTTGAGGGCAGTATAATGGAAATGGAAGCAGACGTATATAAAGATGAGACAGGAGATATGACACTGAACAAAGAATTTGTCAGAGCACTGAAAGAAGGCCCTGGGAGTAGACTACATTCCTTTAAAACCACTGATAGCCTTTGGAGTCCCAGTCATGACAAAACTCTTCCATCTGATGAAAAAGCTGTATGAGACAGGCGAAATACCCTCAGACTCCGAGAAGAATATAATATTTCCAATTACAAAGAAGGTAGATGCTGACAAGTGCGTAAATCACCGAACCATTTCGTACGATCTGATCGAAGATTATCCATGAAAATGATTGCAGAAGAACTGATCATTATATATATATACACACACACACACACACACACACACACACACACACATATATATATATATATATATATATATATATATATATATATATATATATATGGGGTGTGACAATAAAGTAATGAGTGATTTTCTTTGCAAGATGTGGCAACCCTGCAGGCGTGCGTAGGTACAATGTCTTTGACCTTGGTCTATAAGCTGCTTCTAGTCCAAGCGGCACATCGATGCAACTGTTCAGTCATGAGTTGTGCTGTTATAAGTTAACATGTCTTTGTGTCTCTCGTCATGGAAATGGAACCGCATAATATTGCGCAACGGTGTGCCATTTCTTTTAGCATTAAATTGGGTGAAAACGCGACGACAACTTACAGTAAGCTTCAGAAGGCTTTTGGAGAGGAGGTTATGTCCAAATCTCAAGTTTCTCGTTGGCATAAAATGTTTAGTGAAGACAGAACGAATGTTGAAGATGAAGACCGCAGTGAACGACCATCAACCTTACGGACAGATGTCAACTTGGCCAGGGTGTGTGAACTCGTACGATCTGATCGAAGAACTGAACATCAATCGAGAAAGGTTCGTCTAATAATAACTGACATTGCTGATAATTGGATTCTGCAATACGGCGATGCGCCATCCAATACTGCTCTGTCAGTACAGCAATTTTTAACCTCAATACAAATTTAAGTACTACGACAGCCACCTTATTCACTAGATGTCGCTCTGTGCGATCAGTCTCATTACATTATTGTCGCACCTCGTGTATGTACGGGGTTCGGTGGCCCGAGAGGTGGGCACAAAGTTTGGGGATTGGCGGCAGTGTCGCAACAAAAGGTGGTCACAAAATCCGAACGGCCGAAGCCACGAGCTGCGCAAGGAGGGCCTGCGCATAGCGGAGATACCGGAGTACTTCATAGGGGTCAGAGTCGACTAGAAGCAGCAGGCCGACCTCACGATGGTTGGATCACAACATTCGTGTCGGACGACCGCTCGTGGACTGGCTGCCCTCTTCTACCTGGCTTTCATTACCACTTCTCAGTAACCGCTGCGACTAATCGTGGATCCATGGAACTGCTTCCTGATAAAGGGAAGTAACATTCTGTAATCCTCTTGTTCATTTGTTTCGTTGTCTACCTGCCCCCCTTATTGGTTTTTGGTTTGTACCCGACCCTCAGGGTTTTACTCAGTTGGCTCTTTGGTCATAAATATAGACACGAGTATTGTACTAAGGCACTACTTGTCGTTTGAAAATTTGTCCCACTAACATATTACCTTTCACTTCTGCTTTGTACCCAACCAGTAATGTCCTAATTCATCAGCTCTTGGGCGTAAATACAGCCGAAACAATTGGAGTAAGGCACAGGTTACCGTTGAACAAAAGAGGGACCTTGTGGTTAGATTTAACTGTTAACCGGTTCAATTCTTTGATTGTAATTGCATTTCTCAGTCATTAGTTAAAGTCTAAACAACTTGTTGTACTAAGCCGTACGTTTCTGTTTTTGAAAGACCGGGTCATTATTAGTGTATTTTAGCTAGATTTTGTGGTTCCGCCAAGTGAGTTCTCTTGCAAGTGATGTTATAAGACGTTCCTTCAGGGCGGTCTTAATAACTGGCAATCAGTTTAACTTTTAAAATACTAACACCCAACTGTCACCAGGGATTTAGTAAAAAAAAAAAAAAACTGTCAGAAGGGACGGGTTGGGATCCAGTTGAAATTAATAGGTTGGTTGCTTTGAAGTAAGCCTTATCATTGTCATATTTTTGACAATCTGTTTAACCTTTAAGCACAGGTGCGCAACTTAACCCCGAACCTTTTGACATACAGTTTTCAAATTAAAAGATAAGTCAACTCTTTTGAATAATTGAATCACTCTCATCATCAATGGTGCTTATATAGTTTTCACGTGTTGCACAAGGGCATTTAATAAGACAGACTGTGTCCACCATGATACTAAACACCACTGTCTCAGCCGATAACGGGCGTGCTGCAGGTCCGGCCGTCTTGTAATCATTGTCATATTGATGCTGTTTTGCAATACAGCACTTCAGATTTCTTTTGCGAAGATTAAAAGCTTATTCAAGTTAAAGTTTAAGGTCAAAAGAATTTTACAGATTTGTTCATTTGTTGAAGAAAATTTTATGGTTAAATGCTTCGATTATCTGTAAAACACAGTTTATATATTGTTAAATAAACAGGTTGTGTGAAAAGAAAATTATATTGGTGTGTCCTCCCTTCCACGTTTTCCTTCATTACGGTACGTAGCACGTATCAATTTTGACTACCATACTCTCATTGAAATTCTGAGGGTAGGAGGTGCAAAACACAAACAATGAAAGGCTATTTACAGTTTGTACAGAAACCAGATCACAATTGTAAGAGTCGAGGTGCATGAAAGGGAGGTAGTGGTGGAGAAGAGAGTGAGACATCAGCCCATCCCCAACGTTATTCAGTCTGCACGTTGAACAAGCAGTAAAGAAAGCCAAAGAAAAATTTAGAGTAGGAATCAAATTTCTGGGGGACGAAATGAAAACTTTGAAAAGTGTCGATGATATTGTAATTCTTTCATAAACAACAAAGGACGTGCAAAGGCAACTGAACGGAATGGACGGTGTCTTGAAACGAGACTGTAAGATGAATAACAACAAAAGCAAAAAGAGTGTAATGGGTGTGGTCGAATTAAATCGGGCGATATTGCGGGAATTAGATTAGAAATGATGATGGACGAAGTAGAGTTGATGCAAAATGCAGTCTGTCCATGGCAAGAAAATCATTTCTGAGAAAGAGAAATTTGTTTACAACGTGTATAGATTTAAGTGTCAGGAAGTCTTTTCTGAAAGTATTTGTACGTAGTGTAGTAGTACGGAACTTAAACACTGACGATAAACAGTTTAGACTAGAAGAGGATAGAAGCATTTTGAAATGTAGTGCTATAGAAGAATGCTCAAGATTAGATAGATATATCACGTAAGTTATGAGGAGGTACTGAATGAAATTGGGAGAACATAAATCTGTGCACAACCTGATTAGAAGAAAGGAGTGGTTGGTAAGACACCTTCTGAGATATCAAGGGACCAGCAGCTTAGTACTTTAGGAAGTGACGCGGGGGGGGGGGGGGGGGGGGGGGTAGAAATATCGTAGAGGGAGGCCAAGAAAGGAATTCATTAAGTAGATTCCAAAGGATGTAGTTTTCAGTAGTTACTCGGAAATGAAGAGGCTTGCACAGGATAAGCAGGACGGAAATCTGCATCAAACCAATCTTCGGAATGAAGACCACAACAACTTTTTAAATGGAACAATGCCAACTGACGTTAACAAACTAAAAGTGGGCTAAATTAGAATTTCAGCGCTATGAGTTGCATGATTCTAATGCGAGTCATTTACGAGATATGGTATTTCGAAAAGTTTTCACACCAACACTTGTTCGTGCCAATCAGCTTGCGCAGTTGTTAGATAAAATGTTGCTATGTTTGGTTACAGTGTGCTTGTGTGCTCCTCGAGTACATGGTGACCTGCTTGTCAGTTACTGTGAGACAGTCCAAGCAGTAGATCTTGACTGGACGATGGGATTTACCAATGCAGAAACAGCCGACATGCTCATGTGTGTGGAGAGCGTATGATGAAGGCAGCTCGTTCTTGTATGGTGTATGCGGAAAGTTTCCTAATATATGTCAACCATCTAGTCAATCTTTTATCAATCTCTTCATCCAGTTACATGAAATCGATAGCGTAAAACCTAGAAGATGTAATTGAAAGAAACAAGAGACGACAGAAGAGGGGAAAATTAATGTTCTTGCTACTGTACCAGTTGACCCGCACGTTAGCTTTTGCGCAACCGCACGAAGAGGTGGCACGAATCAGTCAAGTGCTCTACGCATACTTCCTCGACATAGGTTGCATTCCTATCACATCTCTCAGCATGAAGAGCTGCATGGAAACGATTGTGAGAATCGTGTTAATTCTGTACAGGGACATTAAGACAGAATACTCCAGATGTATCATGTATCTTGCTTACTGATGAAGCTAAGTATGGCCAGCTAAATCATTGAAACAAGCACTATTCATCTGTTGACAATCCCCGCTGGCTTCATCAGGCGGGACGTTAGCGTCTGTGGAATATAAATGTGTGGTCTATTTTTCATAGACGGAACACTGAACGCTCGTAAGTATCGCAGTCTGCTTACAGACATTCTTCCTCGGATGACAGAAGACATTCCTCTGTTGTCTGTGAGGAACCTGTGGTACCAACAAGATGGCTGTCCAGCCCGTGGTGCACGAAGTACTAAAGGGTGACCTCACGAATTGTCTGCAAAATGTTGGATTGGACGCAGGGAACATGTACCTTGGAAGGCCCGTTCCCCGGATTTGATGCCTGTAGACTTTTCTCTGTAGGGCAACCTGAACGACAATGTCTACAAGGACATACCAACTACACTTGATGATATGCAGAGATGCATTACTGCAGCCACGTCGGACATCTCCACTGAAATGCTAGAACATGTGCAGTAGTAATTCCATACCAGAATGGAAGCGTATCTTGCCGCTGGCTCTGGTATATTGTCTCCTTACTGGACAGGATACATAGTCTGTGCACTTGGGTTGTTCACTGTGTGCTACCATAGGTATTGTACAAGTGTCGATCTGGGAACGTTTCAAAATACGATGTCTCGTAAACGACTCGAACTAGAGTAATGCAATGGACGCCAGTGACATTCTGATCTACCCTACGTTTATTTTGTTAATGTCAGTAGGGGTTTTCCTTTTAAAAACGTGTCTTTTCGCACAAAAGCAGGATTTCTAAGTATTATTACAGTGTATTGATTGACTAACAACAGGACCCCCTGACCAGCAATCTGTTGTGTGTATAGCGTCCCCAGTGAAATAATACGAAAAGACTTAAAAACGGTGTTTATAAAGAAGAGACATTAATTGAATAATATAGATTTTTTATCATGTACCCGTAAAATAATAATTTCTCTGTGTAAGTTTAGAGTGCAAAGAAATATAACAAAATGATCTAAAGAGACGACAAGATACGCTCTTTCGTTACTTTTTTATTCGTCTTCACTTCTTCTCTTGTCTTGGTAGCGTGTAGACCGACATCTTGCGAGTCCTGGCAAATGTAAGCATATTTGTATAAATTAAGCAGATAGTATATTGATTTAATATCATTGTTCACTTTTAATTTGTAAGAGGTGGTCCCGATTTCATGTCCGCCTTCCTTTGAATTAACCTGCATTCGAGTAATTTACAGTTCAACAGTCACAGCGGCCGATGCATCCAACGACGCCATTACGTGGCGATATTAACTTATAAAAAACTAGCGGAAGCGATAAACTCGGCCGCTATTAACATAATATAAATTTTTCTCCACAGCCGCCCGACGTTGCAGTAAATACGTAGCTTTAAGATTCTTATTTTCAGTACCACAGCCGAGAGCCAGAGCCAGAACTCCAACTACGAGGCAGTGGTTAACGGAGGTAAGAAAAAATAATCTCACGCGTATGTGGGCGCAATTGTAATTAATAACTAAAGATTCTTTGCTTTATAGTGAACTGACTAGTCGAGGAAATTAATATGAACAGTTTATTCCATTGTTCAACGTATGTGCTCATGTCTTAAGACTCAGCGAGTCAAACATTCATTAACGTAACAAATAATTTAAGATTAATATTGTTAAAAAGGAGAACTTCGCAAAAGCATTTAATCGAAAATGAAAATTGAATGAAACATCATTTTTATTAAGGCCCACCACGTAAGTCGGCAACAATCAAAATAATAATAATAATAATAATATATTAAATTACGTCGGCCGACGGACGCGAGATAGGCGCCCAACGTGCTGCCCGATCAAATAAAATTCGACATTTATTAATATAATACTTACTATTGAAAGGAATCTAATTATGTATGTGTCTAATTGTTGTAAAACATTAATGCCTATATGAATTCTTTTACATGTACAACAACAAAACCACACCCTGAGGAGATCTGGAGAAGAAAAAGTGTAGAAAAGAAAAAGGATTACGTTAAAGAAAAGTAACAGATGTAAGGCCTATTGTGCAAGCATCCTGTGTAGCTCTGTGTGGAATATCGAACCCATGTGCACATGAGATACCTTCGGTGAAAAAATAGTGAGTAAAGTGCAATTTAAATCGTGTGTATTTGTGTATTTATGTGTTTATTTTTGGAGGGGATAATTATTCGTGTATGTATCAGTGTTTAAGATTTGTCAGTGGCTTAAAGTGAATTTATTATGGGTAAGATAGGACAAGCTAAAGCATCCATACCAGACGAACAAAATTTTGTTAATATGGAAAGTGACGATCATTTGCAAAACGTAAACTAATCCCAAGCCACCGCCTCGGATAACATAATTTCCGGAGTGGGGGGCGAGGATCTGTGGACGGTAAATGACGCTCCACAGCAGAATGGGAATAGAGTAACAACAACTCCACTGCCTGGGCAGTCCTAGATCAAGCGGGGCACCAGTATGCTCACCGATTGCAGACCCATTTGCAGAATTTCTGCGCAGGTTAGAAGAAAGAGATAGAGAGAGAGATCAGAAATTGGCTCAGATGCTCTATGAGCAAGAGCAACAAAGAGAACATAGAGAAAGAGAAAAAGAAAGAATGTCAGAACAGAGAGGAAACGAAAGAGACGAAAAACTGGCTCAAATGCTACATGAGCAGGAGAAAAAGTAATGCAAAATCTCAGTGAGCAAGAGCAGCGCAGTGAAGCGAAACTAGACAGTATCCAAAGCGAACTTGCGAGATGCGGGACGCTTGCAAAGAAATACCCTATCTTGTGCAGAGCTTAGCCGGCGAGATGCAAAAATTACAGATATCGCAGGCTAGGTTTGAAGACAATGTCCAGACTTTAACTAACCGCGTGGATAATGTGGAGATAGATGCGCGGAAAAGTATTGACACATATTTGGAAGTGCATGCTCAAAAAGTCGAAAAAGAATTTAATGAATGTCTATAAGTAAAGGATCACGAGATATGTGCAAATATTGAAAGCGACGTAAAAACAGCTGTAGAACAAGCGACTGGGCCCACGATTGTAAATATGGACGCTAGCGCTGCAACACTACACGCCGAATTAACACAGTTCAAATCCCGTGTGACAGCGGAGTTGCCGAATTGGCAACAGGAGGTCGCGCGGAGACTGTCTGCGTTGCAGAGCAATGTAAACAGTGGCGGACAGATGAATCCGACTCCGCGTACTGATTACTATAATAACGCAAACTGCATGCAGGGTGCGAGTGCGCAACGGCAACCTAATGTGAATTACGGTCACGAAGAATATGCGATACCGTGCAGCGCACATCACGAAGTAATGAATGCCACAGAAGGTAGCAATCGGATGTGCAAAAAGGAGGACAATGTGATAAAACACAGGACATTCCAACCCTTCAATAGCGAAAAACGAAATGTCCACCCTGTGGTATTCATTAACAGCTTCACGAATGTGTTTCCCAGGACATGGACGGAAAGACAAAGAATACAGTTCGCGGTCTCCTTTATTCGAGGTGACGCGGCTCTGTGAGCCACTGACGTGTCCAAAAAGGGCTAACAATGCAACAGTTTGAAGGTGCTTTCTTGCAAAAATTCTGGTCAGATAGCGTCCAAGAAAGACTACGCAAGGAGTAGTACAGTCCAGAAATGTACAATCCTAAGGTGGGAACGTTACGCAAATATTTTGAAAAGTATATAAATACACTCCTGGAAATTGAAATAAGAACACCGTGAATTCATTGTCCCAGGAAGGGGAAACTTTATTGACACATTCCTGGGGTCAGATACATCACATGATCACACTGACAGAAACCACAGGCACATAGACACAGGCAACAGAGCATGCACAATGTCGGCACTAGTACAGTGTATATCCACCTTTCGCAGCAATGCAGGCTGCTATTCTCCCATGGAGACGATCGTAGAGATGCTTGATGTAGTCCTGTGGAACGGCTTGCCATGCCATTTCCACCTGGCGCCTCAGTTGGACCAGCGTTCGTGCTGGACGTGCAGACCGCGTGAGATGACGCTTCATCCAGTCCCAAACATGCTCAATGGGGGACAGATCCGGAGATCTTGCTGGCCAGGGTAGTTGACTGACACCTTCTAGGGCACGTTGGGTGGCACGGGTTACATGCGGACGTGCATTGTCCTGTTGGAACAGCAAGTTCCCTTGCCGGTCTAGGAATGGTAGAACGATGGGTTCGATGACGGTTTGGATGTACCGTGCACTATTCAGTGTCCCCTCGACGATCACCAGTGGTGTACGGCCAGTGTAGGAGATCGCTCCCCACACCATGATGCCGGGTGTTGGCCCTGTGTGCCTCGGTCGTATGCAGTCCTGATTGTGGCGCTCACCTGCACGGCGCCAAACACGCATACGACCACCATTGGCACCAAGGCAGAAGCGACTCTCATCGCTGAAGACGACACGTCTCCATTCGTCCCTCCATTCACGCCTGTCGCGACACCACTAGAGGCGGGCTGCACGATGTTGGGGCGTGAGCGGAAGACCGCCTAACGGTGTGCGGGACCGTAGCCCAGCTTCATGGAGACGGTTGCGAATGGTCCTGGCCGATACCCCAGGAGCAACAGTGTCCCTAATTTGCTGGGAAGTGGCGGTGCGGTCCCCTACGGCACTGCGTAGGATCCTACGGTCTTGGCGTGCATCCGTGCGTCGCTGCGGTCCGGTCCCAGGTCGACGGGCACGTGCACCTTCCGCCGACCACTGGCGACAACATCGATGTACTGTGGAGACCTCACGCCCCACGTGTTGAGCAATTCGGCGGTACGTCCACCCGGCCTCCCGCATGCCCACTATACGCCCTCGCTCAAAGTCCGTCAACTGCACATACGGTTCACGTCCACGCTGTCGCGGCATGCTACCAGTGTTAAAGACTGCGATGGAGCTCCGTATGCCACGGCAAACTGGCTGACACTGACGGCGGCGGTGCACAAATGCTGCGCAGCTAGCGCCATTCGACGGCCAACACCGCGGTTCCTGGTGTGTCCGCTGTGCCGTGCGTGTGATCATTGCTTGTACAGCCCTCTCGCAGTGTCCGGAGCAAGTATGGTGGGTCTGACACACCGGTGTCAATGTGTTCTTTTTTCCATTTCCAGGAGTGTAAAACCAGGTACTGGGACGAGCCCATGTCCGATCGTGACATAATCAGATTAATAAAAATGAAGTTGCCCAGTGAAATTAAAAGATTTCATCAATGTGCAGGAATGTGATATAGAACAATTCATGGAAATAGTGGATTGTGTTGACTTATTGATCGAAGATATGAAAACCGAAAACTAGTGGAACCATGCAGGCTGTAATCAACAAAAAGCCGATTACAATGGCAGCCGCAGTAACGGTAGTAGCTTAGTACCAAATGGTAACGGGAATAGGCAAGAGCACCGGCAACAGAATCGAGGCACAAACAATGGCAATGGTTATAACAGCAACGGTTACAATCGTCAAAATCGGAAGAGACGTCATGATGGACGCATGACTAATGGATATAATGGTAACGGCAATCCGCAATGGCGGAAGAACCGAAACCAGTGGCGTGATTGTAATGAACCGACACCACAGTGGCAACAAAACACAGCGCCACAACGGAACTCCAACCCAGGTCCATCACAGAACATGTCAGGAAGTTACAACCGACCACCACAAAACCAGAGCCATACACAGTATCAAAATACACCATCGGGGAGGCAGGGCGGCCAACACAGCAGTAGCAACAACCACAACCAGAACCACAATGTGAGGTTAGTGCAAGTGACAGACAACTGTCAATCCACTAATGCTCATCCGTTAAACTAAGGACAGCCACAATACGCTCCCCGTTGTTGGCTGCAGGATGGTGTAGTGAGGGCACATTCACGGATGACAGCCATGAACTTTGTATGCTGAGATACAATGAGGGAATAAAAGTAGAAAAGGAACTTGTAGACATACCGCAGAAATGTAACCGAACCGACATAAGTGTCGTGCAGGCTATATTGCAAGCAGATATGTACGGAGCGCCAATACAGATAACAGTCGATACCGGTGCGTCAACCAATGTCATAACGAGCGCAAATTTTTACAAGTACTTGAGTCAAAATAATAGAATACCAGTATTGCCAGTGAAAAATTGTCGTGTAACAGGTGCAATAGGTGCACAATCTCATGTCATAAAGCACCAGGTGCAAGTCGAGTTTACGGTAGGAAATGAAGCAATGAAAAGCAGGTTCCTAGTAGTTAAGGGGTTAGGTGTTGCTTGCATCCTGGGGATGGAATTTTTACCCCAGATGGACGCAAAAATCGACCTCTTCTGCGGGGAAGTAAGCCTTAGGAATGACGGTAGACGTGTAATTTTGCCATTGTTAATGACACGGGAAGTGCACGGTAAATATCGCCGGAGCTTTCAGTCTAGATTCGAAGGAATACAGGTAATGAATTTATATTCTGACTTAAGTACAAGACAAGCATATTATAAAGAATTTATTACTGAAGACAGATGAAAAAAGGAAACTGATAGCAATGAAAGTCATGGAGTCATAACATTTGACTGAAGCACAAAAAAACGAATCGACCCAGCTACTTACAGATTATGAGAATGTGTTTTCGGAAAAACCCGATGTTATCGAGGGCTACACCTATAACAGCGAAGTGGTACGTCACGATATTTTCTGTCACGCAAACTACACTATCCCGTGGTCAAACAAGGAGTCAGTTACGAAGGAAATAAGAAAAATCTTTACAAAGTCTTAAAGAAATTCGCCCAGTAGAGCAACTTTTACATATTTGAGCAGTAGGTTAAGTTTCTAGTGTATTTTTTTGTGTGTGTAAATGTTCTGATTTTAGTGTAACAGGTAAAGACAAAGAGGCACACAGGATTAGTACGATTCAGTTTTGTAGATGTTAAGGAATAACAGTAATTTAAAAGTAATTACATTAAAAAAATGAACGTAGGTTTAAGAATATTTTACAAATTTCATTTTTAAAAATGCTTTAAGAATATTTTTAAAAAAATTTAACAGCATGTAATGATGAAAGAATTTTTCATTAGTGTGTCATGAATATTTTTGAACTGTAATAGTAATTATACTTATGAAGTTCAATATTATAGTGTATATGTTGTTCCATGTATTTATGTCCATACCGATCCTGAAATATGATCAATCATAATTTACTAAACAACATGAGTGCAGTGTGTACATCACCTAAGGTACCTCATGTGTTATGGACAAGGTACAAAGCAAATCAATAAACGCGACTAACGCTAAGCACTGTTAAAATATAATGCCATCTTCTAATGCAGAGATTTGCACGAATTTATCGTGTAAACAAATGTCACAAATCTAACACTAATCTAGGAACTTGCACGCTAGGCTTAGATTACAAAATGTGTAAAATAATACGAGAGCCTGGCTCTGGAGGGCAAGTACGCAATGAGTGGGCAGACATGACACGGGGACTTACCTCAGATGAGACGGAAATACAATTGTATAGTCAAAAGTCTGAAGACAAGTACGACTCTGTAAGTGGAAAATGGAAATGGAACGAGGTAATTAGTGCGAGAGATTGGTAAAATCCAGCACGAGCCAAAATCCAGTTCAGACTGAATGAAATACATTAGTGTTTGTGAACTAATCGAAACAGTTACTCTAAGCAGTGTGCAAAACTGTGAAGGTGAAACTGTGATACGGACAGTCAAGTGCTAGTATTGAACGTTCAACAGCGGTGAAGACGCCAAACGCCAATATTACGCACGAAAAAATGTGAATTTGCTTATAAATGTGAACTGTAAACGTGAAGTGAACCCACAGTCAATATTTTTGGGACAGACTGTAATTTCAGTGAGTACAATAATGCGAGATTAGAATTCGATGCGTGGACTGTTGCAAAACAGCGACCGCAGAAACGGCGAATGTTTGTGCTAAGCTCGTATTGGGACACTCACCAGTGCCTGCGAGTGCGGCGAAAAAATAAATAATTTTATCAAGACAAAAACTGAAGTCTAATGGGAACAGTATCGCATCAAAACTGCATTCACGGGAGAAGATCCATGTCATGTATTCTGCAGGACAATGCTGGCTTGACACTCGGAAACTGGCGAAAACTTAACAACATCTGCCGCACTAATAAATGCTTCTTTCCCACTAGCGTAACCATCTGCAGCGGGAGGGAAATATTACGTTGGTTGCGTGTATGTTTCATGTACTATGTCGGAGATGCGTAGCAGAGCTGGCTCCTACCAACAAGCGCGGGGGGCGGATATCATCCCACTCCGCCACGCCCAGCCGAGACAGAAGCGCATCGCCAACCGTGCAGCCGATCAGCTGATTCTGACGTTCCGCGACGGCGAGAGACACGCTGGCGTCGATCGGGCGTTGACGACTCCGCAGCCGCCGCGAACGCCGAGCACCGAACACACCAACTGGCGCCGTCGCGAGCTAAACGTCGCGGCGTAGATCAACGACCCCGCAATCAATAACGACGATATAGTAATTGTTGTAATGACCTCATATCTTTGCATAGTGCAAAGAAAAATTGTTCGTAACGTACGCACATCCTGTACTCCAATGACATCACGGAAACAATTAAGTGAAAGTTACCAAAGCAGTTAGTCTGTCGCTTCGCCGAGGTTTTCCCCAGGGTTCCCCTACGGTCGTGCCAAATGGGGAGCGAACAGTTGACACCCCTGGGACTTCAGGAATTACATACTAACTTGTGATTGTATACCTTTGAACACTGCAGAAGCTGCAACCCCAAAAAGAAGCACCAAAATAAATGCACCAATATGAAAGGTCATAACGTAAATGTCAAACTAATTGTATTCTACGTCTTTTTCTTTTGTACATGACTATATTCGTAACCAATTGCATATTATATTGTTATGTAAATAACTTCATCTGTATTACACTTTGTGTGCAACAAACAATATAAAGTACAACGACTAAAACATACGATGTGATATATGTAGACTGTGAAAGTAAAAATCTGCGTGTGGACACTGTGGACATGAAGTAGGAAATATTCATGTCAAAAAACACGAACACTTTTTATGACAAACATTTCGGGGGGCAATGTAGCGTCCCCAGTGAAATAATACGAAAAAACTTAAAAACGGTATTTATAAAGAAGAGACATTAATTGAATAATATAGATTTTTTATCTTGTACCCGTAAAATAATAATTTCTCTGTGTAAGTTTAGAGTGCAAAGAAATATAACAAAATGATCTAAAGAGACGACAAGATACGCTCTTTCGTTACTTTTTTATTCGTCTTCACTTCTTCTCTTGTCTTGGTAGCGTGTAGGCGGACATCGTGCGAGTGCTGGCAAATGCAAGCATATTTGTACTAATTAAGGAGATAATATATTGATTTAATATCATTGTTCACTTTTAATCTGTAAGGGGTGATCCCGATTTCATGTCCGCCTTCCTTTAAATTAACCTGCATTCGAGTAATTTACAGTTCAACAATGGCAGAGGCCGATGCATCCAACGACGCCATTACGTGGCGATTTTAACTTATAAAAAATTAGCGGAATCGAAAAACTCTCCCGCTATTAACATAACATACGTTTTTCTCCGCAGCCGCCCGACGTTGCAGAAAATACGTAGCTTTAAGATTTTTATTTTCAGTACCACAGCCGAGAGCCAGATCCAGAGCCAGGACTCCGATTACGAGGCAATGGTTAACGGAGGTATGAAAAAATACTCTCGCTCGTGTGTGGGCTGCAATTGTAATTAATAACTAAAGATTTTTTGCTTTAAAGTTAACTGACTAGCCGAGGAAATTAATATGGAAAGTTTATTCCATTGTTCAACTTATATGCTCATGTCTTAAGATTCAGTGAGTCTAACATTCATTAAAGCGACAAATAATTTAAGATTAATATTGTTTAAAAAGAGAACTTCACAAAAATATTTAATCGTAAATCAAAATTGAATGAAATATTTTTATGAAGGCCCACCACGTAAGTCGGCAACAATCAAATTAATAATAATAATATATTAAATTACGACGGCCGACGGACGCGAGATGTGAAAACCGCACAAAAGTAGCGCTTCTCATTTCCCCAATAGTTACTGTTCAAGTTTTGGATGATTACCCTGTGTCGTCATGCGAGTTCACATTTCTTAGGATTACTTTTTACGTTCATATGATGTGTGATGGTATAATGCAAATGTTGTTACAGGGGAGCTTTAATATTAAATAAATTAATGGCACACGAAGTACCAGAGGAAGCTGTATGTTCGCCAGTCAAGGCTTTTGTAGCACTATTTCCTGAAGATGTTAATGAAATAATTACATATGTGCTTGAATGTTAATTCATGTGTATTCGAGAAATCCTGTGGAAGTAAATGTGAAGTCCGAAAAGTGGTAAACAGGCATAAAAATCTAGCAGCTCCTATATGAAGGAGTTTCAGACAAACGCAAGTAGTGTTTAAAATGAGTGGCCCACAGTCACGGGAATTAATTTACCATTCGAAGACGTCCTGCGTATCACGCCAGAGCGTTACGGCCAGATGAAACCCACGGCACCAGTGCAAGCACAATATCCGACCAGTCTTATGTACCGCCGGCTGGGGTGGCCGAGCGGTTGTAGGCGCTTCAGTCTGGAACCGCGCTGCTGCTACGGTCGCAGGTTCGAATCCTGCCTCGGTCATGGATGTGTGTGATGTCCTTAGGTTAGTTAGGTTTAAGTAGTTCTAAATTCTAGGGGACTGATGACCTCAGAAGTTAATTCCCATAGTGCCTAGAGCTATTTGAACCATTTGTTACGTACCGATGTGTACTGAACGTAGCTCTTATTGGGTTTACCGACTTCGAACGTGGAATCTGTAAAAGTGCACGGACGTCACGTCTCCTATACGGCTGCATGCTGCATGTAAATCGTGTTCTTATTTGTGCGCTCGTAATTTGAAAGACTTCAAATTACTTATCCAAGCCGCTGTTAAGACGAAAGATTGCTTTTGTAAGTTCCCCGGGAAAACGCGACCGGAGATGGGCAAAGAGAGACATTTCGGCTGGAGACGCCAAAGGATACTGTTCCGATTGAGACGCGAAAGCGGACAGTCGGTCTTAAGGCAGCTAGGAAGTGAAACGACTTAGAAACTATGGCGTTAAGTGGTATCGCGGGACTTTGTCTCTGAGCGGTGAGCAGCCGCGCGCTTGGTTTGAACTAACTTTTCGCGTAGATGACTTGTATTTCGCGATGAGATTGTGAATGATCGAACTGTGTCAAATGGATATGCGCTCGAGTGTAACAGTAACTCTAAATACGACCCCTTTCGTTATTAGTTTGCTTTCTGAATAAACGTTAATCTAACCCAATCGAAACTGTGTGCCCTACATCGTTCATGGGTCGTTAATTTAGTTCCCGATATTATTATTACGGTTATTATATATAATGTTTTTTGTATTTCACAAACTTTCCAACAGCCAGACAATTTAACCAAAGGGTCAGAAGTGTCTAATTTGGGGCGTATAATGCGACACGTGCGGTTCCATCTCCATTAGAGTTTGAACCAAGATATTTTGACGAAGAGGAACCACGTGTGAGACCGAACATCTTTGGGATGTTAGCTCGCAATTAGGTGCTCGTCCGGGATACGAAATCGGAAAGTGTTGGTTGAGGAATAAGGATCGTGCAAAGTATTGGAACAGGACTGTATTTTGGATAGTGTTAGCTGCGGTGTATGAACTCTGGAACGTTAAGAGCTGGGTTTGACTTCTGCAAAGTGTTTCCAAAAGTATTATCTGAACTTCGATAGGCAGGACCTCTCGCAAAAGTTAAATGTGAGATCGGTTCAGGACTGACTATTAATTGAGAATTTACAATTGTCATTCTCACAGTTAACGATAGTCTGTGACCTAGGTCCCAAGTCTGTGGCAGATTAGGCAGTGTGCGAAGGAACTCTGAGTTACGAATTTTGCAACAGTCGTGTGCACCGAGTTTTAAAAGTAGTTAGGAGTGAGAAAAAGTAACTCGGAAGAAGAGGTGACATCGAAAGCACTTTGTTCCAGCCAGCAGCAGCATCTTCAACGGCGATGCATCGCGCAGCGGCTGTTGCGGCACCACAGCAAAGGCTACGAGATTTTCAGCGTCGGCTTCAACTGCCACATCGGCAGCAATACCACGGCAGGAAGATCCAGCACGACAAAGCTAAGCACTAGCGCTGATAGCGAGATTATATATGGTTCTGTAGTTCAATAGCCAATAATAGACGTCGCTAATATTAAGCAGTCGGCCAGTTGGTGTGTCTTCGAAAATACTAGCGACCTGCTTAGCCCGGAATCGGAGCGGGAGAGCGTGATCGGCGGTGAATTTAATAGGGCAAATAGTCCGAAATCAGGCAAGGGAGATGAGTATGAGGGAGACAAGATGCCGCAATTCATGCAAATAATAAGAAGATTGATTCCGTTAAAACCAGCTTGGGATACAAAATTCATTCTGTTAGAACCGATATGGGTGACGTAAATTTAAAAATTGACTCTTTTAAAACCGATATGGTTGACGTAAATTTAAAAATTTATTTGGTTTAGTGGAATCGAGGAATTGATAGGTGGAAAATTAAAAACCATTCGCCCGCATCTCGTGGTCGTGAGGTAGCGTTCTCGCTTCCCACGCCCGGGTTCCCGGGTTCGATTCCCGGCGGCGTCAGGGATTTTCTCTGCCTTGTGATGGCTGGGTGTTGTGTGATGTCCTTAGGTTAGTTAGGTTTAAGTAGTTCTAAGTTCTAGGAGACTGATGACCATAGATGTTAAGTCCAATAGTGCTCAGAGCCATTTGAACCATTTGAACCAAAAACCATTCGGGATGAAATGGTCAAAATTTCGCATGAAGTTGGGATACTTGGCTCTAAGGTAGATCAAGCGGAGAAAAATTTCAGTGACAATGTGGAGAAGTTGCAGGCAGATCTGGGAGGCAACGTAATAAATTGTATGAGTGGGCAAGATGCTCTAATGGGTGAGACGACAGAGGCTATTAGCAACTTATCCGTTTCAATAGGTAAAGGGGAGAAAGATGTAGATCAAATAAAGGAACAAGTAGAATCTAGCATTAAAATTGAAAATCGTGAAGTTAAAAAGCAAATCAATAAAACAAAAAGCGAGGTGAATGCTTTAGCTGCACATCAAACTGTAGTGTTGGCTGCAGAGCCAACACCGTGTTGCTACAGGAGGCCGAAATGCACGCGTTTTAGCTCACGCAGGCTGGCGTGAGGAGGGAAGAACTATACTGACGTGAGGTCTGGAACATGACAAGGAATTAGAATTCAGAAAGCGGACGTAGTTAGTTTCATACTTAACTTTAATCCATTAATGATGAACGTCGCTCTGAAAGGTACATGATTCACAATATGAGTATCAATAGTAACTGAATATGGCGCCTTGCTAGGTCGTAGCAAAGGACGTAGCTGAAAGCTATGCTAACCTGTCGTCTCGGCAAATGAGAGCGTATGTAGACAGTGAACCATCGCTAGCAAAGTCGGCTGTACAACTGGGGCGAGCGCTAAGGAGTCTCTCTAGACCTGCCGTGTGACGGAGCTCGGTCTGCAATCACTGATAGTGGCGACACGCGGGTCCGACGTATACTAACGGACCGCTGCCGATTTAAAGGCCACCACCTAGCAAGTGTGGTGTCTGGCGGTTACACCACACAAACCTCTACAGTGATAAGTGCTCCCTGGATGAACTCGGGAACGGTCAAATGTTTTGAAGACGACGGGAAATATCACCCAGTAAATTTTCTAACAGTATGTAGGGATGGTTTTATGAGGGGAATGTCAGACGAGGCGAAGATAAAATTCATGAAAAGACATTTGAAAGGTGAGCCACAATCGTGGGCAAATATAAACGTAGTAAGAGATGAGAATCAAATAGGTAAATTTTCAAATCAGATCGTACGCATAAGGCGTAATCTTAAGATAGTGAAAGATAACGATGAAGGCAATGACAACGATTTAGGACTAAATGATTTGTTTTATGAATGTGAGACAAAAGAGTGTGTGAATGTTAATACAATGAAAAATTCTGTGTTCCAGAATGAGGCTGAATTTGGTGGAGTTAGACGATATAGAAAATTCTAAAGAGGTACTAACCAGCGGTAACGATTATAGTGATGAAGGTGATGGTGTTTCAGGTGATATTGTGACGGCGAAAGTTGTTAAGGAGGTAAATAAGGGCGGCGTATCATTAGTCTCGTAAGGTGTTGATGAATTTGTGTGTGTATCAGCGGCTATGTGTGAATTATGTTTGAAGGAAGGTAGTAATGATGTTTTGTGGGCTGAAGTTACGAAGGTTGAACTGCTGGTATCGATACCTCAGAGGAAGGAATCTGTGTGTATCTTTCTACTACTGGAAGTGAACCCGAAATTATGGATGGATCTGTGGATCTTGAATGTTCGTTTGAGAATGAATGTGGATCTGAATTTGATGTGCGATCTGAAATTAATGTGGCGCAA